>NW_019172951.1:328858-772349 GCF_000576695.1 Kuraishia capsulata CBS 1993
TGGCCTCGTTGAGTTTGAGGACGGAACCCCAGCCACCACCTCCCAGATGGCCAAGGACGTGACCACCTTCTTGAACTGGGCTGCCGAGCCAGAGCATGACGAGAGAAAGAGATTGGGTCTCAAGGCATTGATAATTGTGTCTGGTTTGTACCTAGTGTCCGTCTGGGTCAAGAAATTCAAGTGGACTCCAGTCAAGCACAGAAAGATCACTTTCACCCCACCAAAGAAATAATTCGGACAAAAGAGACGGATTAGACCAAAAACTGAGCCGACTGAAACTGCAAGATGACGAAATGAGAAGAAGATGAACCATTATTTAGATCGATCATGTATCTTTCAAGAAAACACTCATTACCAAAATCGTGTAAAGGTAGACTATACCAAAAAATGTAGTTATGATGGTGAAATTTTTCAATTTTTCAATAATTTCAGCATTTCAGCATTTCCATAATTTTTCAAAATCCAACAAACTCAAATATTTTTCAAAATTTCTACGATTTTGGCAATTTCAAGTTATTCATTTTCTTGAATTCTGCAAATATTCGAATTGACTCTTTTAATATACATTAAACCCTTCTTTTCTTATGAGAGTCTTCCTTTGACCTCTTCATAGACCTCTTAGAACGCTCTTGCAAGATCTTCTTCATGACAGGCGTGTTCTTGTATTCGGAACTGGTGGGGTCAATGGCAAATCTGTGATCCTCAAACACTTCACTAAAACGACTATCGACAATATCCAAGTCATTACTAGCCTCATCACCAGAATCGTTGCTAGCTCTCTTGCCCTTGCCCTTGCCCTTATGCTTCCTGCTCTTTTCCTTTTCACTCTTGATGATCTCCTTCATGTTGAAATGGCTTCTTCCTTTCTTTGCCTCTTCTTCGTTCTCGTCGAGCATCAACAACTCAAGCTCTTCACGACTTACCTTGTCATCGCCTTCTTCCGTCTTCTTGGACCTTCTCTCCTTTTTGCTGGTACGCTTGGTCTCTTCCTGCTGCTTCTTCAGCTCCTTGAGCTTTTGCTTTCTCTGCTTTCTTCTCTCTTTTTCCTTGTTCTTGATTTTATCAATCGTAGACTCTTCCTTCTCTTCAGCGGTGGCCTCGGCCAAACCAGGCGTGAATGTGATCTCCATATCGAGATCATCTCCTTCCTCTTCTTCCAAAGGCTTGGACTGTTTGCCAGACCCGGCGACTCCAGCAAGAGACTTGTACTTTTGCTTGAGATCCTCAGCATCACTCTCTTCACTGTCGGAAGCAAGATACGCCTTGAAGTCCATATCCTCGATCTCTTTCTGAGAAAATGCCTTCTTGGAAAGTGTCATCCTTTCAGCAGGAGTTTCGTCCCACGTCAGCTTCACCTTTGAATGCTGCAAGGCATCGGTGATGAAGTCCTGTGGTTTGTAGTTTGCTGGGATCTTTCTACACCTGTCCTTGACATCGTCCTCTTCAAACTCCATTCCCTCGGGAACATAACGAAGGTCAAAGTGGTTGGCGGTGGACTCGTACTCTGTACCGTCACAACTATCATAGATCGCCTTAGCCGTGGCAACGGAGTCACATACAACAATTGCATAATAGTAACGCAACCTCTGGAGCTGGTATCTTCTCAGACTCTTCGAGTCGTAGTCTTGGGCATCGCCTTCCTCGTAAAGTTGCTTCGCTGCCTTTTCGAGGTCGATATCGTCATCATCTGAGTCATCATCTGACTCTTCCTTTTTGCTTTTTTTGGAAGCGAACACATCTCTGGGTGGGCCTTCGATCTCTTCTCTCTGCATTCTCTCCTTCCCAAACTCCGAGGGGTAGATTGTCACACTATCAATGAATCCCTTGGGAGGAACAAAACTGGAGAAAGTTGCTAGTAAATCAACGGCTCTCAGATGGTCCCAATCCATGTTGGTGACAGCAATGGTAGAGGTTGGATCGCCTTCTGCTACCTCTTCCTCTTCTATCTCAAGCTCAGAATCTTCGGCGTAGTCTTCTTCTTCAGACTCCTCCTCTTCTGAAGACGAGCTGGAGTCGTCCTCATCAGACCCTCCTTCTCCTCTGGCACGGTCAACGAACTTGGTGCCATCTTCATCATCGGTAGAGTGCGAATCAGAGTTAGAGTCAGAATCAGAGCTAGAGCTTGGACTAGCAACCTTTGCCTCCAAATCATCCTCCTGTTCATAAAACTTGTCAAAATCCTTTGTAGACTTCTGGTCTTTCAATTTGCGGCCATATCTATCAATCTTGGCCTTGGAGTTCTGCAATCCCAACTCTTCTTTGGAGAATCTGCTGTCAACCTTCACCTTGAGATCGTTTCTCCTTGTAGGCGCAAACTTGGGATCATTGTGCAAAGATGCAAACCGAGAGTCGGTTGTCACAGCCTTTTTAGCTCCTTTTTTATCTTTTGGTGCCATATTTGATCAAAGGATACAGTGTGCTCTGGAGTGTAAATGGTTAAACAGTGAACTTGAAAAAAAATTTGGGAAAGCCCGATGAGGATACATATTGAGCAGGTACACTACCTATTGATTAGATACGGAAGGCCACAAGTTCTTTTGCCCCATCTTCTTGTCTTTAAGGTGGAGTTTTATTTTGCATTTTGTGACCTGTATCATGGGACAATCATGGTCAACAGAGTCTTCAGAGGATGGGCAATTGGGGAATGCCACTATCAGCCAATTACAGAGGTCAGAGGTTGACAGGCTGTTTGTTAAGGCTTGCGTCTCGACCCTCCTACCTATCGAGCTGGTTTCGTTAAAGCAACAAATGGCTCTTGATGAGCTTCATGGAAACGAAATCATTACTGGCGACCAATTGTTTGCGCTATTAGCATCTCCACCAAATCTACCTGTCAAAGGCGTTTTGTTCAGGTGCATACAGTTTCTTGGTAAGTTCCCCTTCCTCGGCGCGTGGGAAGACAGCGCAGATATTACAACAGGTGAAATGATCAAGGCAATTGTGTTATTCAGTCCGGAAAGAAGAAATAAGCTGTTTAATGATGGATTTGATTTCTTAAAGCTTTTGTTTCTGGCAGTGGCAGCAACGGGTCCGTCCTTCACAGAGAAGGCTGAAAAGGCTGAGAAGAAAGACCAGACACAGGCTAAGTCAGCCGTGAAAGTGGTTTCGAAAGCCAATACGGTGCTGTGGTCTAAGATGCCAATTGTCCAGACAAGTGACGGTTTTGATTTTGAAAAGCTTGCTGTTTCGGCCCAGGATCTGGTTTCTCTTCTCACTTTTGTGCTTGTAATTTCCGAGATTACGATTCCAGGAAAGTCCCATTTTAGACTGTCTGAGTTTGATACAGCATTTTCAAATTGGGGCCTTTACGAGAAAAGAGCCATGATACTGTTGCGATCGTTTTTACCGTCGGCGACGAGGTCTAAGACACAGGGATCAGTCAATTTTGCCCTTTTCGAAAGGATCGTGACCGGAACCATGCCTGAGGTGTTCAGCCCCCTAAGCTCATTTATGGATTCGCTACTTTTTGTGAACCCACCTGGACCTGAATCGGGAATGATTCAACAGGAGAATACCAAAGTGATAACACCATATACCCTTTCACAACTGGCTACGTTCCTCCCGGCAGAGCTCGTGTATGGCAGGATGAAGAAGCTTTATGTGGCATCCGAGGCTGGATTTTCCATGAGATCATTCCAGTCCAAAGTTTTCAAGTGGAATGCACCAACCATCCTATTTGTATCTGGGTTCCGTGTTAGAGAAACAAAAAACAAGCGTTACGAACAGTTTAAAGAGCATTTCCCCAACTTTCGGAAGACGAATCCAGATGCAGATACCACATATCCAAACGATAATGATGATGGTGAGAAGCTCACTTTTGGAGCATATATTGCCCAGCCTTGGAAGATCTCGAATAAAGACTGTTTTGGTGATTCTGGCAGCATGCTGTTTCAGATTTCACCTCACCAGTCCATCTTCAAAGCCCGCAAAATAGACCAGCACTACGCGTACTTCAACACGAATGGAGGAGGAATTGGATTTGGAAACGACCAGCCTTTATTAAAGAGCAACACGAAGAGATACCAACCAGGAAATGTGTCGTTAACCATTGATTCGAGTCTGGAGTTTGCCGTATTCAGACATCTGGGGAGAGGTGGAACCTACCAAGAAGGGAGCATATATGGGGAAGAACAGGCACCAGAGTACGAAGATCGATTTTCTGTTACTGATCTGGAGGTATGGGGATGCGGGACAGAGAAGGACCTGGCTGAGCAGGCTAAGCAATGGGAGTGGGAACAGAAGGAAGCCCTTGCTCGTCAAAGAGTCAATGTCAAAAACTTGGGAGAAGAAAGAGCTTTCCTAGAGATGGCAGGACTAGTTGGTGGCCATGGTGCAAGTGGTGGTAGTATGTGATAGTAATGATTAGGGTACTTGTGGGTTGGCTTTGCTTAATATACATTTTTTTTAAACGACGATCGTAGGTCATTTGCTTCCCTTGTGAGCTTTGTTCACCAGCTTTTTCTTAACATGTTTCTTCATCTTTGTCTTTCTCTTCTCCTTGGCCTGGTCCTTAGCCTCCTTCTTTCTCAGTTTTTTGGCATTTTTATCTTCATGCTTCTTGCCTCTTAAGTCCTTCTCTCTATCCGTCCACTCTTTCTCCTCTGTTTCAGATCCGCTGCTCCCGGAGTCATTCTCGTCCTCCTCATCTTCATCATCGTCATCATCATCTTCGTCATCGTCATCGTGGCTATCTTCATCACCATCGCCATTTATGCCTTCCCCATTCTTTCCATCTCCAACGAGATCCTTCAAAGAGTCCATGTTTCCCTTCGAGAACTTCTCGAAATCTCTTTCGTCCAAGTGATTGAGCGAGGAAATCAGGTGTAAGCTCCTGAAGATGTCATCCTGTTGCTCCTCTCCTTCAATTTCGCCCTTGAGAGGAAGTTCATGCAAATAATGGGCTAGGAACTCAGGATCCTCTTCGGCAACTTCTACATCTCGCTTCAACGCGCTCCATTCCTGGATGATGAACTTGAAGATGAGACGTTCTGGAAAAACATTGATATGCTTAACTCTTTCAAAGAAGTCATTTACGTTCTTGATGTCCATTCGCAAAAAGTCCAAGCTCATGGGATGGTCGTGCTCCACAGACTGAGAAACATCGAATATGTAGAGTTGCTCATTATGGACTATGGAATTGTACTCACTGAGATCGGCATGAACCAACTTACACTGCTGGTACATCCTTCTCATTGCAATGAGCATATCCTGGTAGAACTTGACAATTTGGTCCACATCTTTGAAGACGTAATCCTTCAGCTTGGGGGATGGCCCACCATCTCCCCTGCCCAGAAAGTCCATCACGAGAACGTGAGACTTCAGGTCAACAGGCTCAGGTGAAAGAATGCCATTCGAATGAAGTCTCTTCAAGTTCCTGAACTCTTTTTCAGCCCAAACTTTTACCATCTTCCTGGGGTTGTGCTGACTCTTGGTGTTGCGGAAACGGAACTCTCCATCCACATATCTCTCTCTGTCCTTGAAGACCAAAATAGATGTCTTGTAGATCTTTACGGCATACTCCTTTCCAGTCTCCTCGTTCATGGCATGGTACACATTTGCCTCTTTCCCCGTACTTATACATCCGTTGATCTGGGTAATGGTCCCATTCTTGAAAAGCTTGAGAATGAACCCTATGGTTCGAGGGTCAAGCACACTCTCAACAGTGGCACGCTCGGCTTTATCCCTCGTGATTCTGTGGCTCTTGAACAAAAACTCGTCTGTCTTAATCTTATCCGAGTACTTGGCCAAGATTTCAGCGTTGTCCCTGGATGCGGCATGCGTCACCTTCTTGGCCTTGGCTTGTGTCGTGGGCCGTTGCTCCATATCCGAGTCTGAATCCGAAGACAGATCCATATCCTCTAGTATATCACGCAAACTCGAGCTCATTGTCAAACAAACAAACAGCTCTTGTCAAGTAGTCCTCAACTCGTGGCTTTCACCTGTTGTATGTGCTCTCTAAATTTTTTTCATTACCTCATCGCTGCCTTTTGTTTCACGGGTCACCAAGACATCTTAGGTCTGGTGTAACGGGCCAAGCTTGTTTGATTCCAGACTTTGTTTTCTCTTTGCTGATCTGGACAACAGTGAGAATAATCGAGCTGATTTTGGTCTAATCATCATCATAGGATACCACATATTATGTCTTCGCAGATACTATCTCAATTTCTGCCAAATGTAAGTAACGACACCGGCCGGGCTTCCGCACGGTAGTTCCAGCCGAGTACCCACTAACAAGGATTCATAGAAATTTTTTGGTGTGTTGCCACTGTACATAGGGGTGGAAATAATCCTTGGATATGCCATAATAAACAAGATGAGCGGAGTGTTTGGCTTGTTGTCGCTGTTTACAGGCCATCCCATCAATTTTCTTCAATGGCTTTTCTATCTGGCATCTTTCATTGTGATTCCGGTTTACTGCCACGGAATGCTGTCATTGAAGAAGCCCAGGGCTCGTCACATGTCACTGATCAGCGTGGTTTACATGCTGGACACCATTGTTGGACTATTCTACACGATCTATTTTGCTTGGCTGTGGTTTGCCGAAGAAGATTCGGATGCGGCTTCGGCTTCTACAGCCTACACGGGCGAGAAGCTTGCAAGGGCTGTTGAGGAGGATGTCGTCGCGTTGGGACCCGTGAATACCAACTATGTCTGGGATAAAGTGGCGAGTAACGAGGCCATTCGCAAGGCTGCGAATGACTATATTATTTCACCGTTGGTAGGCAGGGCTCTTTCCGAGCGTGGAGCTGATTTGGCATCTCAATCTGCCAGCAAAGGGTATGAATTGTTTGTCACAGTGGCATCCTCGGTTGGCGCTAATGTTCTGAGAATATACTTCACGCTGGTGGTCTTGTCTTTCACCAAACAGCTGATGAGGGCCGCTAAGTTTAACAACGAGAGGGAGGACACAAGGCTGACAAGCTTTTCGAAATTGGACAAGTTTCTGACCACTCTGGAGCTGAAGTCGATCAGGATTCTGAACAGGATATTCAGCTATTGAAAATAAGGCTTTTACTGAAGATTCAGATTCAGATTCAGTTCAGATCGACGTTCAGGCTGCTTAGGTGCCGATGATTTACTCAACGTTTATCGAGAACTAACAATAATTAATGATGCCACAGGCGATATAATACCTCTTTTTCACCAACCATGGTCAAACAACATCGAAACAGACTCTCCGTTGTTGATTCTTCTGATGGCCTCTGCGAAGATCCTGGATACATCCAGCACCTCCACCATGTCTCCGAGCTCAGCGACGAGATCTTCTTGTGGAACACTGTCTGTGGTGACGAGCTTGTCAATTCCACTGGACCGTATTCTGCGTAAAGCATCACCGCTGAACACTCCATGGGTCACAATGGCATAAACGTACTTGGCACCTTGAGCCTTCAGCAGTTTCGCTGCACGGGTGATGGTGTACGAGGTGTCTACCAAATCGTCCACGATAATACAAACCTTGTCCTCCACATCACCAACTAACATTGTGGTCGCCACTATTTTCTCTTTGGACAAAGAGCCACCATGCAGCATCGGAGACGAGGTTCCTCCAGAAAGACTTGCCGTGGATAAGTTGGAGTGGAAGTACGAGTACGGGCCGTTTGAAGGAGTACCCGAATTGCTCGAGGGGACAGTGTCACTGGTAAGTTTCTGTCTTCTCTCTTTGTGTATAAGTGCGAATTCCATCTCCAAGGCATCTGCCACGGACGTTGCTCTTTTGGCTCCACCAGCATCTGGAGACACAATCACCGCCTTCTGGTAGTTGGGAATGTAGTTGGCTATGTAATGCTGCAACAGTGGCTTGGAATAGAGATTGTCCACAGGAATGTCAAAAAACCCTTGGAACTGCGGATCGTGTAAGTCCATTGTAATGATGTGGTCCGCACCTGCTGTAGTCAGCAAATTCGCAACCAAAGTGCCTGATTGGGCTATCCACTGTTTGTATCCAACCAAACTGTTCACATCGGACCCTTTCAGACCAGGCGAGCTCGCATTGGTTGGCAATGCAGTGGGATGGTAGCCTTTGTCTGCTGGAGCATCTGAAGTAACCCTGGACTTGAAAAATGGCGACTTGGCAGGGCTCAACGGAGCTGGCGATAGCACCAGGTTGGACACATTGGCCCCGGATTGTCTCGGCTGGTTCAGATCCAACTTCTGCACATCCGAGGCAGAGTAGAAGTTTCTAGAACTTGGTCTTGGAGTGCTTGGCACACTATCGTAAGTATAGGAGGACTTTGTCTTCGAAACCAGAGGTGCACCTTTCCTGTTGTACGGAACATCTGGCTGTCTCGAGTATGGGAAGAGAGGTAACACCGCAGTCACCCTTTTGGCAGAAGCCATCTTGCAAGCCGATATCATGATCAACATCTCTATGAAGTTGTCGTTCACATGGCCAGAGCCGGACTGGACGATGTACACATCTTTTTCACGGACGGAGTCCACCATGGTAACAGAGGTCTCTCCATTGCTGAACTTGGACAACGATACCTCGCCTTCCTCTACCCCCAAACACCGGCAGATTCTCTCTGCAAGGCCCTTGTTCGAGGACCCTGAAAACACCAACAAATCTCTCATTTATATTCTCAATGGTTGACCTTCGAGTGCAATCAAGCCGTACCCGAGAAACATGAATTGACTGCCAAATTTTTCCTCATCCAGGCACGTGCAACACCCATTTCCTGGCCGATAAGATAGAGGGTCTTTTCTTTTGATATACATACATATTTATATATATTACACAACTAATATCTCACTTCGTAGGATTTTGACTGAGACAGATATTTGACCCATTTCACAGCATTGTAGCCCGACGGTTCGTTGACCTTGAGGAAATTCACCAAGAGTCCAGAGAATGTGTGCATTTTGACCGAGAAGTTGACCGAGATCGGTGGTCTTACCCATGCGAGAAGGCTTTCCTGACTGCCCACAGAAGCAATATCAACAGACGCTTTGAATGTCTGAGTCACAGAGCCGTTGAAATGGAAGATTTTCCACTCAATCAGGTTTTCCTGGGCAATGAACTTAGCCTTCCCACTGGACAACTTGCCGATGTGGGCCTTGATCGTTCCAGGTGGAGTTGGAATGCGCATAACCACCATACTGCTTCCGACTTTTGCCGGAAAATTTGAGGAGATTGATATCGAGTACTCAACAGCCTTATTTGCAAACGTAGTGACCGAGGCATTCACTTTAAATGGAAGATCAACATCCTCCACTCGGTATGTCATGAGCTCAAACTCTCCATCTGGAGGTATGAATTTGATAAGCTGATCACGGTCAAAAGTCTGCAGATCCACACACTGGTGGAATTTGCAGTCCTTCAAGACATCCTGAGCAGACGTCTGACCATGTGACTGCTTGTTAAAACCAAAAGAGCATTCGGGCATTCCCGATAGTTTACTGTTCATCATTATTCTTCCATCCACCACGGACCTCAGAATGGTTCCGTTAACGGACATCAAAAGACTCACGTCTTCAAAGACATCCAGAAACACCTCGTTTCTCCGATGCTTGATTCCCGCATGTCTCCAGGAAACGGCTCCGGCCGATGTGTTTGGACTTGAGAGAGCGGCCGAACTCCGCCTTCTCAATGTACCAGCTCGTGCTAGAAACCCACCGGCTGAACCACTCGCTGGAATGCCACTGGAAGGAACAGCAGATGATCTCCTCAGAAAATCTGATGATCCGTACGCCACGGGAACGCTTATGTTCTGCTTCAGTCCGTTGATCTCCATGTTCTGAGGAAACCCGAAGTCGGTGGTTTCATCCAAAAGTTCGTAAATAAACGTGAAATTGTTTTTGACTGTGTTTTCATCCAACACAGTTGTTCCGAGGAAATTCAACATAAGCGACAGGAACTTGTTGAGGAACTCGAAGACCAGACTGGCATCCGCATTCGATCGCGTAACAGCCACTATCCACAGCGAGCCGTGTTTGATGTGTAGAAACGTGGTTGACCCAAGAGTAAGAACGGGAGACCGTACCTGATAAATTGCGTTAGTGGATGAGCAAAGAGGCAAAAAACATCGTCAAAAATTACCCTAAACTAGTTAACTCACCTCCGAACTGGTTATCACCTGGATCCGGAACGCATCGGCCACATTCCTCCGGACTCCCTCCCGGAGCAGCTTGGAGATAATGACATCACCCTTCTGATTGAATATAAAAAAAGCCGTAATCATTGCAAGGTCAATGCTTTTATTTCAATGCTCAGTTTTTAGAAAAGTCACTGACCATAAACACTTCTCCAGAGGTGAGATCGTCTTCACCGAGGCCTTACTAAAAAGGTTACGCAGCCCAGACCATTCGATGCTCTATCCTTTTCCGGAAGGCTCTCTCTTCAACGAGCCTCAGCGGTTGAAAAGATACTGAAAGCTTACTCACAAGAGCGTGGGATTCAATTTTTTTTTGAAAATCCTCGGAGCAGTAACTGAGAGGTTGTTTGGAGCGGAAATGGAGGCCGAACAGCCCGTGAGGCCCGAGGCCGTATGGGACTTCCCCGGAATCGATCCGGTCACGGCCATCAACGAGGTGAACTACGTGAATGGTGCGGTGGGTCCAGAGAAATGCCTAGAGATGATTGAATACATACACAGTCACAAGTACGACTTTGATGAGTCTAGGTTTGACATTTTTCCCCTGCACAGGTATCTTTTAAACTACACAGTGCCGAATGTGGGAGACCACCTGAGCCCGTCTGATATACTGGGAACGTTTCTACCAATTGCAGCATTATGTGACCCTTGGACGCAGCCCTCTGATACTGGTGAAGATAACAGATACATGTTTTCTGTGGATTTGATATCGGATTTAGCGATTGCGTTGATAGCGCCGCAATTCCAGAAGCAGAACGGCTACCCGCAGTTTGCGTTTGCGTTTTCGCTGGAGTATGTGATAAGCCATATCATGGAGAAACTAAGATGTTGTGAAGTGGATTCGTTACTCGCGAAATATCCAAATTCTCAGCATTCTAGTAAACAAGACCCCGAGTCTTGGGAAGAATGGCTGCCCTACCCAGGATACAGGATAACACAGGAGGAGAGCGACTTCCACGATCTAATGCTGATGTACAAAGTTGTGATTGTTTCGTTGATGGTAATCTTCAAGATGTATAGAACGGAGCGGAAATCATGTCCGTTTATTTTGGACTGGGTGAGATTCTGGCAGTGTTCAACACTCATACTGTTGCTGTGTCTGGAGGTTGACCGTGATCACGAGGATCTGGGCAAAGAGACCCCTCCAATAGTGGTGGCAGTTGCCAAGGGAATGGGAGCCATACGAAACATTTTGTCTGTGTTTCTGAACGACTCTTTTGACGAAAGAATGCACGATCTGAAGCATGAGACGCTCAACAACTTCATGTCGATATGGGCTAGAAAGACAGGCGACGGTTCGCTAAGACCGAGCGTTAAAGAGCTCTTGCAGCATGCCAGCATGCTGACATTTGAAGAAGTTTCGGATGACTTTGAGCAGAAGTTCGAGCAGAATTTTGAGTATGACGATTTCGTCGAGGAAGACCTCAAGTACATGTTTGAGTTTGAGCTCGACCAGAATTCCGAGGATGAAGAGGAAGGGTGTGGAGTAATTGAGTTTGAGATCCACCCGGAATGTCATTGCGAATTCCCCGAGGAAGAGTCTGTTGCGGAGGAGGACAACGAGAACAAGGTGTTCCATACCGAGGCCCAATTGAGCAGCGTGGAGAAGAGACTCGCACAGGAGCTCAAGTCGTACACTGACGATCCAAAAAAGGCCTTCAACAGCACAGAATTGGTTTCAAAGCTATACAAGATTGACGGAGACCCCAAGACGAGTTTCAAGCCACCTCTTCGTTCGTTGTTCAAGTTGCAGAACACTTCCAAGATGGTATCAATGAGTGACATGACACTGTGGACCTTCTTAATGGACCAGCTTTTTGGAGTGGGAGATTTCGACGTGGCATATGCCCAGATACAGAATACTTATTATACCCAGGCGACCTTTGATTACGTACACGAGTTGGTCAAAGGTCAGAGACGAGTCAACAGCCACTGGCTCATATTTACTGCGGAGAATGTAGACCAGATCATTCTCCACATGGAACTAGGATTCCACGACTTCAAGACAGAACAGGAAGCTGAGGGTGGAAATACAGACAAGTTGGTACAAGTGTTTGTGCTTTGTCTGGAAAGATTGTACGATGCTGGTTATCTACATTTGATCGGTGAAGAGGTTAAGCAGATGACTCTGGCCTTATTGACCACATATACATCCGTGGCTCCATCAGTGCGGAGATTTAGGTTCAAGATACAGGAAGCGTGTACTAGGTTGGACCCAATAGCCACAGCAATAATGGAGGACAAAGATATCGAGAACCAGTTGCTGTTGAAACTGTTGGAGATCTGCGTGGATAAGAAGGAAACAGTCACTTTCGATATCAAAGCCCTCGTCAAGGAGTTCACTGAATTGAACCCCACAGCTGCCTCAATGACCGAACAAGAATTGATTTTGGCGGAATACATCTTCCTGCTGGAAAGATTTTACCCCAGCTTCAACAAGTTGAATATCATGGAGTTCATGTCCAGATTCGCAGAAACCATCAAACAGGCCATGGATGCAAGGAATAAAAGGGGAATTGACATACCGGGTCTAGCCGTTGTTGCACGAGTAAGTGACGATCCAGTCAAAGTTTTCCATAATGCGTTGTTACATTAGTCGAAAAGCTATATAAACCTGCCGAATGTAAACTCTTCACGACCATCATGATAGTAGACTGCTTTCTTCAATACTGTTGCGGCGAATTTCTTGCGTTTCCTGATGCTTCTGCTGCTCCATCTCCTGGTCCAAAGCATCAATATGCTTCTTTCTGCCCAGTTTCATACCCTTGACTGGGATATAGCTGTCCCTGCCGAACACAAAGCCCGGGTGGTATATGGTCATCAGTAAAATTGCAAGACACATCATCAGGGCATCTAGAATCATGAAGTAAACTTCGTGCTCAATCAGGAACCCTGTCCAGCCCTCAGAGAGCTCCACCAGACGATATATACATCTGATAAAGACAAATAGCACAGCAATACTGATGGCTATGGGGAAGGTCGAGAACAGCCTGCGAGCGCGCAAGTCAGCATATTTGGGGTTGAACTGCGAGTCGATGTCTAACCCTGCAGCTCGTGCAGCACGCTTCTGTTTATAGAGAGCATAAAGGAAATCGTACCAGAAGTACTGAAAAAGTATCATTGTAGCAACTTGCACAGCCAATCCACCTACCATGATATGCGTACCATTGTCTGAGCTTGAATACGTCTGCAACGAAACTGCAGCAATTCCTCCACCAGCTCCCTGAAGGATGATCGCAACTAGATCGCAGGCAATAAATATGTTGGAGTACCACATTGGTTTCAATTTCGACAGATGCGCGCCGTAAATGGTGGTAATCTTGGCAAGCATATAGTATATGCCGGCCATGATGAAGCATGGAGCCAGTGTTAGACAGATAATTTGCAGCAAGAATGGATTCTCTTCTTCTCTGTGGTTATGGGACAGAGATCTACCAATGTAGCCAATAAACTCGAGGAAGGTTCCACATGAAAAGGACCATAACATCCACCATTGTCTGAAGTAAGTACCAAACAGGATGTGGGCCACGAGAAACACCCCCATGACTGCAGCACATGCAGCATTTCCTCCGAGAGAAGGATTAAGCGATCCGTAGATCGAGTTATCATTTTCAATGGCAATGGCCGAGACTTGGGCTGTCTGGACGGCTGCTGCGGCCGACTGGATAACTTTGGATTCAGTGGCAGTGGCTAGGACCTGAAGGTTGGAAAGCAGATCCAACGAAACAGACACATACTCCAGCGACTTCTGCAGAACTATGGTAGAGACATGGTGCGTCTCAGTAGCCAGAGCCGCAGTTATGGACGAATACTCTGAAGCGTAGTGAGAGTATTCGGAGGCGTATTTCGATGCCAATGTTGATGTCATTTTGTACCGTGATGATTCTTCAAAGATATACAGAACTTTGGGCTCAGCATTCGGACCCTTTATGAACTGTTATTGATATGCAGGGAGAGGCTGAGTTAATAACGCGTGTTAAAATTAGCCCAAGCTTGCGTTATATCTTTCGCTGTTTGTACATGGTCGAGACGCACCGTTCGGCTTTAAAGCATAAAAACTCCGCAGGCAGAGAGTCAGGTCGTGCGCTGATCATTCATGGTCGCTCACAACAATAACAGAGGAATAGCTTGTGATAGTGTCGAGATTACAAATCAGCTTCAGTAATGAGGCAAGGCGCTAATCAGAATAAATTGGATGCAGAGATAGCGAAGGTTTAAAATAGAATACGAGGAACGAGGTGCGGCATTGGAGGTGAAGACTAAGTGTCTTATCATGGCTGAGCCGGGGTTAAACACGATAGCCTTTACATGTCTCCGAGCATCAGAAATCCGCATTACCAGCGACATGTTGCTATATTTACCCGGCCAATCAAGCAGGAAGTTATATCTTGGCGTTTCTTCGGAAACGATCCCAATCTGTCAAGGCGAGAGCCATATGCATCAATGCCGTTCTTAAATCCGGGGCACGTGAGAAAATCTGTCGCGCCACGCACATCTTCAAACAACGATGCAGGGTTCGGGCGTGAACACCAGATTTGGCCAGTAGGTTTGGCCAGTGCTCTAAAACCCCGTGGCCATTTCTGGAGTTAAGAGGTGGGATTTTGAGGGATTCGTTATCCAAGCTACCATCTTTTCTGCCGAATTTGTTGATTTGTCAGCCGATCAGGCCTCAGGATCGTTTGTCACTGCTACTCACAGATACACTCTCAGCTTCGCGTACCTCATGGGAAAATCTAACTTTTCGCTTTGGAACATATGGGTTGCCTCGACGCTCCTGAAATGTCTGTTGTTTCCTGCATATCGGTCCACGGACTTTGAAGTGCACCGAAACTGGATGGCTATCACGTACCATCTGCCTTTGAAAGACTGGTACATAGAAGATACATCCATATGGACTCTAGACTACCCACCATTCTTTGCATATTTTGAGTGGATTTTGTCCCATTTAGTGCCGCAATTCGTGATAGACGATAATTGCTTGGTGATATCTGCGGAGCCTCCGGCTTTTAGTTGGCCTTCGGTATTCTACCAGAGGTCAACAGTGATACTGTCTGAATGCGTCTTATTCTGGGCTTTGCAATGGTACATCAACTCTTCACAGCCCGGAACTGAAAGGTCCAAAAATTTCGTGGTGGCATCCTCAATTGTGCTGAGCCCAGCCTTGACTTTCATTGACCATATCCATTTCCAGTACAATGGTATGCTATTTGGGATATTGTGTCTCTCGCTGGTCAATGCTCAGAAGAAGAACTACCTTGCATGTGCTGTGTTCTACACGATTTTGCTGTGTTTCAAGCACATATTCTTATATCTGGCACCGGCATACTTTGCCTTCTTGCTTAGAAACTATTGTCTGAACATACCGAAGAAGGTGCCTCGTTCGTTTTCCAGTGTGTGCAAAATTGTCAATTGGCTAAACTGTTTGAAATTGGGCTCCTCCATGGCACTCGTGGTGGGAATTGCATTTGGACCTTTTGCATACTATGGAGTGATCACTCCGTTAGTTCAGAGACTCTTCCCGTTTGCAAGAGGCCTCACCCACGCTTATTGGGCTCCAAACGTCTGGGCAATTTACTCGTTCCTGGATAGAGTCCTCATCCAGTTTTACAGACATGTTTGGAAGACACCTGTTGAGTCTTTAGCATCTACGACTTCTGGTTTGGTTCGTGTCGTGGATTTCACTGTTCTACCGAATATCACACCGAAGGTGACGTTTCTGCTCACCCTGTTCTACCAGATATTTGCCATTCTGCCGGTGCTCATTACGCCGACTTTCACCAAATTTGTGGGGTCTCTCACTTTATGCGGATTTGCTTCGTTCCTGTTTGGCTGGCACGTCCATGAAAAGGCCATCCTTCTGGTGATCATACCATTCACTTTTATAGTGCCCAAGGACAAGAGACTATTTGAAGTGTTCAAGCTGCTGACCTGTGCCGGTTACGTTTCACTGTTTCCGCTTCTCTTCAGACCAGCAGAATACGGCTTCAAGACGCTGTACACGTTTGTGTGGTGTGTGATCTACTACGCCTCGTTCGAAGAAATTACCCCGTCGCTACCACGTCGCGGGTTCTGGAATAGATTCAATCTGATATATATCATTGGACTTCTGCCGGTGGTAACAATTGTCTCCGTGCTCGAAATGTTGAGCTCCACTGTGCCTGTCCTTCAGAGATTCGAATTCGTCAAGTTGATGATATACAGTGTGTATTGTTCGATTGGGGTCATTGCTTCGTGGAACAGTATGTCATGGTTGTACTATCTTGACGACGAGATATGGAGCTAGTCCATCCATAGAGAAAGCGGCTAGCGCTAGAATCCTTTGTGTCTCTTTTTCTTGAGTGTCTTCTTGTGTTTGGCGCAGCTAGGGCAGTACCATTTGCCCTTTGGAGCCTGTGTCAATCCTACACACTTGTAGTGAAACCATTCCGTCTCGCACTTAATGTTATCGCATGCGATCATCTTTCCAAAAGAGACACCATGACATAAACAGTAGGTAGGTTCTTCTTTCACGAGCTTGGGTATCACGGGCAATCTGATGGTGATCTTTGGCTTGTGAGCAGACGGACTTCCCAAAGATGCAGGAAGTGTTCCATCCGTAGAACTCGAACTATTGCCGTGTCTTGAGGGCCGCACAGGTCCCCCAAAGTGCTTTTCAAAATACTCCATGAACGAAGTCGATTGGTCAAGATCCCTGAAGAAATCAGACTTGAATTTTTCGAAGTCTAGCCTCCCGTTTTTGAGCATCTGTTTTCGCATCTCTACCAGCTTATCCATGGTATCTCTGTCATTCGTCAGAAAATTCTTGTGCCATTGCAACTTGGCTTTCAAGTGCTTTGACTCCTCCACCAGTTCGAGACTGTATCGCTGCAGCCGCACTTTGGTTGCAACAAGCGCCGATACGCTTTGAGGCGTCTTTGGCTGTTTTAATAGAGCTCCCAACTTGAGTTTGCCATCGTGTATTTTGAAGTTGAGGCTTTGGATTAACCACAGAGATCTCACTATATCACATGGAAGATGGTCCAAAGCTGGGGACTAGTTAGTATGTAGTTCCAAGATTAGCACAGAACGTTGAAACTCACTTGATATGAACGAATTCACATTCACCACAGTTGTCACCACTTTTGTCGGCAAAACAGTTAAATCCTCCATAGCATGTGTATTGTAAACGCGCTATTCATTAAAGGAGAAAGTTGTTGTGGGTTTGATTTGGAAAGATGATTTGGAGTCGTGTTTCAAACAAAATATCAGCCGCTCCTGCCGTCCGTAGCCTCCACATTGGTGGAAGGCTGTTGGAAGACGAATTGGCATTTGAAGGTTTTCTGGGAAGTTTCGTCATTTAATTTAACGTGTTGGATTTTGACAAGATGGAGGTGATTGAGAATCCAGAATCGATTCATCTAGACCTACCGACAAATGACAATTGCCATTTCATCAACCCGTTCCAGTTGGTTCGTGACAAAATTACCGGGTCCAAGACTTGCCTCGTGATTTTGAACCAGGAGATAGCCATATCTCCAGAGCTCTTTGAGAGAATATGGGGAAATTGTGAGCTGAGAATATGTGCAGATGGCGGTGGAGACAGGTTGCTTGAGTATTCTACCAAGCATGGCAAAACAGAAAGCTATTTGCCCCACTATATAATAGGGGATTTGGATTCTTTAAGTGATGGTACTAAGAAGTTTTACGAGGATAGAGGAGTTACTGTCAAGCAGCAATGGTCTCAGTGGCATAGTGATTTAGACAAGAGCATTGTTCTGTGTGATTTGTACTTCAACAGAGGCAATATCGATTTGAACAAACTAGACGATGAAGATGGACTGTTCAAGCTGGACTCAGAAACACCTAAATCCGAGACAGAAGTGTCGATTCTGCTACTGAGTGCGATAGGTGGACGGTTCGACCAGACGATTCATTCAATAAATAAGTTGTTCGTTTATTCGGAGACCAAACCCAATTTGGACATAAAGCTGTGGAATAGTGGGTTTGACGAAATGATCCTTCTCATCAAAAAAGGCGAGAACTTCGTGTTTTTGCCTGGCGATAAAAAGAACTACAACGTGGGGCTTCTACCGCTGGGACAGCGGGTTAATCTTTCAACGAGGGGCTTGAAATGGGACGTGACACATTGGGAGAGTCATATTTATGGAAGTGTGAGTTCCAGTAACAGGACTGTGGCCGATACGGGGTTCTGGATTGAGACAGATGAGGCTCTTGTTGTTAATCTTCAAATAGAGATGTGATTGATAGAGCGTGATATGAACCAATGAATTGCCATTTTGACAAACTGATAAGTCGAATTGTACCAAAGAACTCGCTATATGGAGTCAACATATCCATTGTCGGCCACGATGAAAAGTTTAATAACCCCCACAGTATATTTCAGCCATATGAAGATATGCCATTATCGGTTATGGCATACCGTCTCCACTACGATTCGCTTGTTTCGCCCGAAATATCGGCCATTGCCCTATGCCATCTTTCTACTCCACAAGTTAATATTTATAAATAAATAGGCAGATCTTGACGGTTGTTGACAAAAGCCGATACTGCCCGTCACAATCGCCAGACTCACACGACCTTTAGAGTTTCGGCCGAAGTTTTGGGTCACAGCGGAAATCTGCTTACCACATCGAGTAATAATTTGCCTGCTTATCTCTGATGGGTCTAACAGAGATAAGCCGAGCGGAACTGACAGGGATATATAACAGAGGCACTGGAACTGCACCCTTTGAACTTATTGTAATGTGTTAAGCATAGTTGCACGTTTAACCAGTTTTTCGCCGAATTTTGCACGTTATTCGTACAAAAGACAACACCCTCAAGATGGCTGCTCCAGAAATATTGATGTCCAATCTCAAGGCTGGTTACCCTAATAAAAAGATCGTTCCAAAGCTCTACCAGGAGAACATCAGGCCTATTTATGAGCAACTGGCTTCGGTGAAGATTACAGAGAAGTTTGACCCAAAAGTTCACCTAAGTTTCCAGGCGGAATCAGTGTCCACCACCAAAAGGTTGACCATGGCCGAACTGGGAATCTTCAGCGAGACTGCCATTTCTGATATCGGGGTTTCCGATCCGTTCGATCTTTTCACTGAAGAGGCCGTTGAAATTATGCGTGCTGAAATCCTCAGAACGGAAGTTTTCGAGAAATGGGCCAGATACTCGTATTCCTCCACCACGGGGTTGGACTGTGTAATTAGAGGTTATGCCAAATACACCTGTCCATTCACATACGCTGCTTGGACACACCCAGAAACTGTCAAGGCCGTCAGTCTCATGGCTGGAGTTGAGCTCCAGGTAATCATGGACTATGAGGTCGCTCACATCAACATCGCGATGAAGAGCAAGGAAGATGCCGACAACCAGATCATCGAGGCTAAGAGAAAATCAAACATGAATGACGAGTATGACGATAAAATTCCTGCTGTTGTTGGCTGGCACAACGACTCATACCCATTCGTATGCGTCTTGATGCTCAGTGACACCACTGCGATGATCGGGGGAGAAACTCTTCTAAAGATGGGAAACGGCAAAATCGTGCCAACTCCAGGTCCCAGCAAGGGTAAGGCTGTCATTTTACAAGGACGCGAAATTAGTCATCTTGCTCCTATTCCTTTGGGATACACCGAGAGAATCACAGCAGTCACCTCGTACAGGGCAAAAGATGCAACCAAGCCAGATATGTCAGTGTTGAGCACGGTCAAGCCCGAGATTTCATTTGGTTCAATGTACAACGAGTTCTATCCAGAATGGATTGAATACAGAATGAACCTAATCAAGGAAAGATGTGATCTGCTCACCACCAAGGTCAACAGCGACCTCAAGGCAGGCAAAACCTTTGCTAAAGATGATGCCATGAAGACGTTGAAGGAGATGGACGCCTATCTCCACAAGACCTGGAAAGAGATGGAGGTCACTCCAGAGGAGTATGCCAGAATGCTCGCAAAACAGTGAATAATCCAACGCTTTATACGATACGCAAAATCATGAACAACCGTAAAAACAGTGTAGAGCCTAAAAACTAGTCTCATGCTTCAAACGAGGACTTTCTGCTTCTTTTTCTTCTTCTTTCCACTGGACTCAACATACGTTCTCCAACTATTCACTCTCTTATCTCGCGATTCCTCCCATGCTTTTTTCTCCTGGGCCTTCTGTTTAAAAAGTTCTGCTTGCTCTTCCTCGTGCTGATTGGCCCTGCCTTCTTCCTCCATCTGTCTCTTGCGTTCCATTCGCCTCACAAACTCATCCTCAATCAACACCTCTTTCACCTTCTCTCTCCAGTCTTTGAGAAATTCTTTCCCTGAAAGTCTGACATCATCAAGATCCCAGCCGCGCTGCCCAATCAACGATTTTCGTGCGGTCACAAACACATCATCCAACCTCTGCCTATGTTCTGAGTCCGATAGCTCTTGTTCAGCCTTCTTCAACATACTGAATGCCTCTGGCGCCCGTTCATTTTTGGTTTTGTCCGGATGAATCAACAATGATTTCTTTCTGTAAACCTTTTTTATGTCGTCAGCTGAGCACCCCGGCTGAAGATCAAGAATAGAGTAAGCATCAAGTTTGAAGCTAGTAAGAATCCTCTGGATCTCTTTGTCCTGTTGTGTGTTAGTCCTGTGGAACCGTATTGGTGAAAATTTGCCATACTCACCTTTGTGAACTCCGACTGCTCTCTTAGCAGTTCCTGCTCGAAAGTATCAGCCATTGAAATGATCAGCAGATGAAGAAAGAACGTTTAACTGTGTGAATGCTGAGGCTTCTTTAACAAGGCCCAAACCAGATTGGGTATGGTACTACCTTTTACAACAGTAGTGCTTGTTGTATTTCCTCTACGCTTTCTTCTGATAACCACATTCTTTCATTCTATTATTCAGCTTCACTATCATTTCTGTCTTCCTTCAACCTCTCAATCCAAACATTTTCAGCCTCCACAATGGTGTTGTTGTTGGCCTTCATCTTGTTCATAGTCTCTATATACTCATCGTATGGGTCAGAGTCATAGACAATACCTCCTCCGGCCTGCAAATAGGCAACACCGTCCTTCACCACCATTGTTCTGAGTGCAATACAAGTGTCCATGGTATGACCATCATACCCCCAGTGACCAACAGCACCTGCATATACGCCCCTCTTTTCACCTTCCAGTTCTCCAATTAGCTCCATTGCCCTCACTTTAGGAGCACCGGAAACGGTTCCTGCGGGGAAGATTGAACGGAAAGCATCAAATCTCGTTTTGTCTTCTCTCAAAGTTCCACTAACCTGGGAGACAAGGTGCATCACGTGCGAAAATCTCTCAACAGTCAGCAATCTGTCCACGTTGGTGGTTAGTGGTTGACAAACACGGTTGATATCGTTTCTGGCTAGATCCACCAACATCACGTGCTCGGCCCTGTCCTTGAGACTCGACTGTAGTTCCACTGCAAGCCTGTCGTCTTCTTCTCTGGTTTTTCCTCTGCGAACCGTTCCGGCAATCGGATGCGTGATGACTTTGTCATTTGCATCTGACTTCACCAGAAGCTCAGGAGATGCTCCGACAACCTGGAAGTCCAGACAGTCAATGTAAAACATGTATGGAGATGGGTTGACCGTCCTAAGGTGGCGGAAGATATTGAAGGGATGCAAAGATGTTGGCCTGGCAACTCTTTGCGAGGGTACTGCCTGGATGATGTCTCCCTTCAAGATGTGCCCCTTGAGGTTGGCAACATGGCTCTCATAACCATCCTGGCCAATATTGGAAGTAAAGGTCTGGTTCTCCACTATTGGACCTTGTGGAGGATATGGAATTGGCGATGTTGTGTCTGCAATGACTTTGTGAAATTGGTCAATCTCCTTGGCCGCTTTCAGATACTTCATCTGGATATCCTGTTTTGTGTCCGTAGACTTCACCGCAACGTTGCTGATCACCTGGAATCTCTGATAAACATTATCAAAGGCAACAATGGTGTCAAATAACATGAGAAAGGCCTCAGGAAGTTGGAGTACGTCTTTCAAATCACGCTTGGTCTTTGGTTCGAAATACTTCACACAGTCGTATGAGATGTATCCAACAGCACCACCACTAAGTTTGGGGACACCAGGAAGCTGCGCTTGTCTGTAGCCCTTTAGATCTTTTTCCAACAAACGAAGTGGGTCAGTCTCGAGGTCAAACTGAGGCCCCGTTTTGATCACTTTCTTGGGATTGCAACCCATGAAGGAGTAACGGTCGATGTTCTCTCCATTAGTAGCACTCTCCAGCAGGAAGGAGGGCGTTTTCTTGTGAGCTTTGTCGCCGGGTCTTGTGAGCTTCAAGTAAGCCAAATGAGGAGTCATGTACTCCGCCGAGAAATACGAGTACACCGGGTAAAGATTGGGAGCTTCATCGCTTGAATAATTTTCTCTATCGGCTTCTACGAGCTCGAAAAGAGTGTCGAAATCAGGCTGAACGGCGGCCTGAAAAAGTATAACAGGTCAGTAAGAATATCTATAGAGACAAAATCACGTTTCTCAAAGACTTACCACCATTTTTGACTATCTAAAGAGATTGTCCTATGAGTCTGGTAGGTCTTGAGGTTTGATCAGGTCTGACTCAACATTGTTCTCGGAGCAGGCATTTGTCAGTACACGCCAGAAATATATGAGTCAAGATAATAAGTCTAAGTGAGTTTTATCTAATTGTTTTGAAGTGACAAAATTCTGTGATTAAAGTACTTCTGAGTAAGCTAATTCCAGCTCAGAAAATCATTTCCATCTTTGAACTATGACAGAGTTTTTGAGGCCAGCCTCTTCGATCGTAGCACTGGACTCTTCTATGGGCTTGAGAGGATAGGCCAGAGACAGTATGTAGGGTCTCGATTCGGATGTATTTTGCCTCACCAGGTCAAAGATCCTACTCACAGGATCGTTGGCATCAAATCCTTGAGCAATTCTGGTGCCGTTGGCAAGCCTAACTTGGACAGAGGTGCTGACCTTCACGGCCTCTGGCTTCGTCTCTTCAGTCTCTGGTTTCTCTACTTCGTGTACTTCCTCCTCAACAACTGGTTCACCTGGAACGGGAGATCCCAATCTATGGCCACTACCCACAAACCCTCCAAGCTTTCTCTTTGGAGGCTTGTAGTCTTCATCCAATCTTTTCATCACATTCACGTCGACGTCCTGGCCGAATTGCACATCCAAAAGAGCCAAAGGTGCACGACCGCTGTTCAGCTCGTTCAGATACGCAGCATTGGCTGGATCATCATATCGATACAGCTTGCCGTCGCCAACCTGGAATCCCTCCTTCCAAAATGTGATGGTTCTCGTGACTTTTTCTAGCGGCTGTCTGAGGTGAGCATGCGGGTCTGGGATAGTTTGAGAGGGAACATCCTCACTGCCCAATTTGTATCCTGTTCCTTTGAATTGGCGAGGGTTAGCCTGCTGGGTTGCTGAGGGACGAGTGTCTGGTTCATTTGCAGATTCTTGAGCTTTTCTCAAAAGATCACCAACTATTCCAAGAGGATCCTTCTTGTTAGGGTCTTCCACTTGCAATGCAGACTTCTCGCCCCCAGTGAAAAAGTTGGTGTCAGTCTTGTCATCAGCTTCATCGTCACTCCTCAAATCAGCGAACGAACCAAAATTTGACCTCTTGCTACCATAATTTGCCGGACCCTGGTGGTGATGAGAAGAAGCAGCAGCAGCAGCAGCTGATGACGACCCGGCAGTGGGCTGAGCGGTCTGTTGGAGATAGTACTCGCTGACGGCGCTCTCTAGATCCCAGTCGTTCTCTTGCAAGAGCTTCGACGCAACTGAAGCCGGCGCATTAGTGATGGCCACAAACTCGGAAATAGTCGTGTCTCTGTCGCTCATTTGAAGTTTAATATCGGAACAATTGAAGCAATCAAGCGTTTAATAAAGAACGAAACACAGTCAATACGTCTCCAGATTGCCACCTCCAAGCTACATTGATATTTTTGGCTTGGGGACTACTCTTTGCACAGCCTTGAGGCTGAATCTTTCAGTGCTGGAAGCTTCAAGCTGATTTACATTCTCTACTCGAATTGAAAACAAACTTTTTTAAAACATATACCGATGTTGAAATCCCAAAATGATACCGTGTCAATAGCAATAAAAAAATAATAAACTTGCAAAAGCAAACGCGTTTGAATAGCTGTGCGTATGGGGCGCACGAAGCTTCGTTCTTGATTCGTAAATGCAGACATTAATGTTGAATAAATGTAGCAGAGTTGGATCGAGAAGCGCAAGCCTTAAATCTGTTGATCTAAGAAGAGTGCTTCTCACGGTAGAATTTGGCAGCATCAACCATGTTGGTCAAGGAGGCTCTAACCTCCTCCCAGCCTCTGGTCTTCAAACCACAGTCTGGGTTAACCCAGAACTTGTCAGCCGAGTACACCTTCAAGATGTCACCAATTCTAGCGATGAACTCCTCCTTGGATGGAATACGAGGGGAGTGAATGTCGAAGAGACCGAGACCAATGTGGTTAGGGTACTCAGAGAACTCTTGGATGTAGTTGGGGTCGTCCTTCTTGGAAAACTCGATGGAAACGACATCGGCGTCCAAAGCCTTGATGTGGTTAGGGTCCAAGTCGGAGTAGCAGAAGTGCGAGTGAATTTGAGTGGAGTTCTCGACACCGGAAGTGGCAACTCTGAAAGACTCAGCGGCCCACTCGAGGTACTCGGATCTGTCCTTACCGGCTCTGAGTGGAAGACCTTCTCTAAGAGCTGGCTCGTCAACCTGGATGACGGTGACACCAGCCTTCTCGAGGTCTTGAACTTCCTCTCTCAAGGCCAAGGCCAATTGGAGGGCCTGGGTCTTCTGTGGGATGTCGTTTCTTGGGAAAGACCATCTGAGACAGGTGATTGGACCGGTCAACATACCCTTCATTGGCTTCTTGGTGATGGACTGAGCGTACACAGACTCCTTGACGGTCATGGCAGCTGGTCTGGAAACATCACCCACAACGATTGGTGGTCTGACGTATCTGGAACCGTACGACTGGACCCAACCGTTGGTGGTGAAAGCGTAACCCTTCAACTGCTCACCAAAGTATTGAACCATATCGTTTCTCTCTGGCTCACCGTGCACCAAGACGTCGAGGCCGATCTCCTCCTGGAATCTAACAACCTTCTCAATCTCGGATTCGATGAACTTGTCGTATTCAGCCTCGGTAATCTCACCCTTGGCGAACTTGTTTCTGTTGATACGGATGTCCTTGGTTTGAGGGAAAGAACCAATAGTGGTAGTTGGGAACAGAGGCAAGTTGAACTTGGCCTTCTGCACGGTAAGTCTCTCTGGGAAAGGAGCCTTTCTGGTGGAAAGGGACTCGTCAATGGCAGCAACCTTGGCCTGAACATCAGCATTGTTCAAGATGGTGGATTCGGCTCTGGCCTTGATGGAGGCGGCATTGGCCTCGAGGGCAGCAGAGACGTCCTCACCGGAGATGGCCTTGGCAACAGTCACAACCTCGGCAACCTTCTGGGTAGCAAAGGAGAAGTACGACTTGATTTCGGCATCGAGCTTCTTCTCGTTCTCAAGGTCAACAGGAGTGTGCAACAGGGAAGAAGAAGTGGCGACAACAACTCTGTCCTTGCCCACCTTGGAAATGGCAGACTCGACAAAGGCGATGGCCTTGGCAAAGTCAGCCTTCCAGATGTTTCTACCGTCAATAACACCAACAGAAAGAGTCTGTTCTGGAGTTAAGATCTCAACAACAGCATCAAGCTGCTCTGGAACTCTGACGAAGTCAAAGTGGAAACCAGAGACTGGCAAACCCTTGATGGCCTCGAGGTTAGGTCTCACGTCACCGAAGTAGGTAGTGAGGACCAACTTTGGAAGACCGGAGGCAGCAGCCAGGGTCTCGTAGGCGGTCTTGTAGGCGGCCTTGATGTTCTCTGGCAAGTCCAAAACGAGAACAGGCTCGTCAATTTGGACGGAGGTGGCACCGGCAGCAGCAAGCTTCTGCAGCAACTCAACGTAGACTGGCAGGATCTTCTCGAGCAAGGTGATTGGCTCGAGATCCAGCGAGTCCTTGTCAGCCTTACCGAGGTACAAGTACGAGACTGGACCGACAACAACTGGTCTGGTCTCAATTCCGAGGGCCTTGGCCTCAAGGTATTCGTCCACTGGCTTGGCTCCGTTGAGCTTGAACTCAGTGGAGTGCGAGAAGGTAGGTCTCACGTAGTGGTAGTTGGAGTCAAACCACTTCACCATCTCCAAAGCAGTAACGTCAACGGCCTTGGCAGTCTCAGTGGCTGGTCTCTGCAAACCTCTACCCATGGCGAACAAAACGTCGATCGACTCGAGATCGTACTTGGTGTAACGGTCTGGAATCACGTTGAACAACAACGAAAGGTCCAAAACCTGGTCGTAGAAAGAGAAGTCGTTAGAAGGTATGATGTCAACACCAGCAGCCTTCTGCAACTTCCAGTTCTTCTCTCTGATCTCCTGACCAACCTTGAAGAGGTGGGCCTTGTCGACCTTACCGGACCAATAGGCCTCGGTAGCCTTCTTCAACTCTCTGAGGGCACCAATACGTGGGAAACCGAGAACGGATGATTCAACCATTGTGCAATTAATATAGATTCAAATCTTTAGTGGAAGGAAGAAAAAGAGGAAAGAAGAAAGGAAAGGGAACGATGAGCCTATATATGAAGCCCGACGTGCAAGTGAAAAATTCAACGCGCACAGAGTCAATGCTGGCGCCCATGTGGTTTGACCCGCACACTGTTGGGCTTTGGTCGCTGCACGTGATACAAGGATGCATTGCGATTGTGCACGTGATAGCGGGGGTGCGTCCCGTTCGCTCAGGGTTGTCAGACCCCGGTAAATGGTTGACTAATAAATTACGTATGCAAGCTCGAGTTGTGTCTCACACACACGACGCGTCCGCGATTGCGTGAAGGCCGCTGTCTTGTTGCAACAGTCGTAGTCGCAATTTCTTCGCTCTAGAGCATGCTGGTGAGGTCTCTCGTTAGAAAAGCCCTGATTCCTCATTCGCTACCGATTATGTCCAAGCAGCAGACTTTGGGCAGTTTTTTCAGCAGCGCGAGAGCCAGCGCCTCCGCTCCCGTTGCTAAGAAGCAGAAGATTGAAATCACCACTCCAGAGTTGACGCCAGATCCCAAAACTGACAGTGAAAGCGAAAAGGACAAGGAAGTTGTGTCGGAGTCACCGAATAAGCCTATATTTGCTGTTGACGATGCAAAACAGCTTCTGTCCAAGGAGACTAAGGAAAGTACCCACGTTCCACCCATCAGCAACTCGAAACCGATTCCCTATTCTGCATTAGCGGATGTATTTGAGAAGTTGGAACAGGAATCGGCCCGACTTAAAAACTTGGCAATTGCAAGTGAGTTTTTTCAAGAGATTCTTCAAAGTGACCGTCCAGAAGGGTTGATACAGGTGACGTATCTCATGATCAATCGCCTGGGCCCTGATTATGAACCGGGTTTGGAGCTCGGCCTTGGTGAAACGTTGCTACTGAAGGCGATAGCAGAGGGAACTGGCCGTGCAGCATCGCAGATCAAGGCTGATTACCACCGTGTTGGTGATATTGGTTTGGTTGCTCAACAATCCAGATCAAGACAGCCGACGATGTTCAAGCCAAAGCCACTGACTGTTCCCGTGGTGTTTGAAAATCTCACCCAGATTGCCAGGATGACCGGCAACTCATCTCAGGCACGCAAAATCGGAATCATCAACAAGATGCTCACCGCCTGTGAGAACCAGGAGGCGAAGTTTTTGATGCGTTCGTTGGAAGGAAAACTGCGGATCAACTTTGGCGAGAAGTCCGTGCTGGTAGCTCTTGCAAAAGCTTTTGTTGAGAACGAAGCTTCCAAAAGGAATAAAAAGGGAACAGCCGAAGCTCTTGTCCAGGCAGAGGAGAAGATCAAAGTCGCATTTAGTCAAACGCCGAACTACGAGGTGATCATCAAGACTGCTTTGGAATATGGTATCCAGAACATTGTCGAACATTGTACTCTCAAACCTGGTATTCCGCTTAAGCCTATGCTGGCAAAGCCGACCAAGTCGATTACTGAGATTTTGGACCAATTCCAGGGCGAAGAGTTCACATGCGAGTATAAATACGATGGCGAACGTGCACAGCTTCATTTGCTTGAAGATGGATCCATCCGAATCTACTCCCGTAACTCTGAGGATATGAGTGAGAGGTACCCGGACTTGATTGCGGTAGTGAAAGCAATGAAGGCCTCCAACCCAAATGTGAATACCCTAATACTGGATTGTGAGTGTGTGGCTTGGGATGTAGAGCAGAAGAAGATTTTGCCTTTCCAAGTTTTATCAACTAGAAAGAGGAAGGATGTTCAGACCAGCGATATAAAGGTCCAAGTCTGTCTCTTTGCATTTGACTGTCTCTTTTACAATGGTGAATCTCTCATCACGCAGAGTCTCAAAGAGAGACGATCCTTACTGAAGGATAACTTGGAGCCAATAGAGGGCAAGTTTCAGTATGCCAAGGGAATGGACTCTTCCAATGTGGATGAGATTCAAGGCTTTTTGGACCAGTCTGTAAAGGACGCCTGTGAAGGTCTCATGGTGAAAACGCTCAACGGGAGTGAATCCGGATACGAGCCTTCCAAGAGATCACGCAACTGGCTGAAACTCAAGAAGGACTACTTGGAAGGTGTTGGCGACTCGCTTGACCTTGTGGTCGTGGGTGGTTACATCGGTAAAGGTAAGAGAACAGGCTGGTATGGTGGATTCTTGCTTGCTACTTATAATCAGGACACTGGAGAATACGAAACTGCTTGCAAAATTGGAACAGGGTTTAGCGAAGATGATTTGAAGAAGCTATCTGAGACTCTCAAGCCAACCGAATTGTCCAAACCCAAAGGATCATTTGTTTACGAGAAGAATAACTCTAACGCGCTTCCAGACGTGTGGTTTGAACCCACGCTGGTATTTGAAGTCTTGACGGCGGATCTATCTCTATCCCCAATCTACAAGGCTGGTGCGGCAAACTATGGTAAGGGAATCTCGTTACGATTCCCTCGCTTCATCAGAATCAGAGATGATAAAGGGCCCGAAGATGCCACCAGCAGTGACCAAATAATCGAATTTTATGAGAGACAAGCGAATGTCTGACTCATTACATAGTTATATGTCTGTACTTTAATGGATTGAGATCAGATTAATTATTCACACGCCGATTTCAGCAGCAGATCTGAGAGTGCGGCACCAAATCATCCAACACACTACCAACACAATACAGACATGCTAAGCATACAATGTTGTGGGATTCAGGTAATAACGTCTGCAAACTGGCACGCACAATTCAAAAAGAACCCATTACTGGCAAATCGATGATGCCGGATGCCGTACAATCGGTGGATTTGTCTGCTGTGGATGATGCTAGGAAAAATCCGGTACTACGACGCGGCCATTCAGCCCTATCCATGCAATCGGGTCTACAGAATACAACTGGCTTCCAGAGCATGAAAAAGTCCGAAAGTCAGGATACGCCTTCTCCCAAGCTGAAGTCTGTACCTTCGCTGAGCAATTTGAATCTTTTGCAATCGGAGTTGGCCAAACAAAAGCGTATGAGGGCCGGTGCAGAGAAGTTGCTTAGAGTGTCAGACGTTTCCTTGCCTTCTAGTCATCATACGGGAATGTCATTTCTGGGTAATCAGAGTTTACCGGCTTACAACAACACAACTCACAAAGCTAGAATGCGTACTCAGTCTGAACTGGAGGATGCCAACAGAAATATCATCACTCTGGAGAAGAAAATAGAGGCCATGAAAAGGATTCAAGATAAGGAAACCGACCAGACAACTCGTACTCGGAGCAACACGCTAGCCACAAATGTTTCTGACTCTTTCAGCGATGACGCAAGGACACCTATAGATATGTCAACAACAAGTCCAACTTGGATCTTGGCTGATATCCTGCAATCCCTGGGAGATAAGGATAATTCCCCGGAGTTTCTGCTCAACAAGTCGAACGAGCTAGTGGTCTTCCTTCAACAATATTCGTCATTGAGAGAGGATTTGGTGCTCACCTCGATTGGCCACAGACTACAATTCTTGCTGCTTCATAACCTCTCCGAGGTTGTCGCGTGTGGGTTCAGAATAGCCAGGTATATCCTAACTGATCTGTCAACTTTGTCTGTGTTGAAGTCACTGAGAGTGGACTCATTTGCGATAATATCTCTTGCCAAGGATCCCAAGTACACCGCGGAAAGGGAACAGGCACTGAAACTCTTTCGGAAGTTTTTAGAAATCGACGGAGGCGTCCATGAACTCAGTATTGGCAGCTTTCGGGCCATCGTTGCAGTGGCAGAAACAAACGATGACGCATTGAGGCCAATTGCTCTGGAAACATTGTGTGAACTTGCTCTATTGAATCCTCAAAGCCTGTATAAGGCAAATGGCTTGAGAGCCATTATTCAGAGTATTACTGATGGTCCGTTTGACTTATCTGCTGCTAGCACAGCAACGATCATCAAGATGTTCGAGCTTCCGCTTACCAGGACGTACGTCCTTCAGGAATACACGATATCGTCGATCATCGCGCCCTTCATGGACGGTCATGCCAAAAATGAGAGATTGCAGAATGTCGCTTTTCTGCTAACTATCATTCTGAAGACATGGCCAGGCATGATTGCATTCTCTGAAAAGAGCTTCTCCCATCTGAAAGGTCTCATCAGTTGCTTGACATATGATTCGCCCAGTTTGCGGAGCATCATTGTACACGTTTTCCTTGATATTCTGAGAATAAGGACTCTTCCATGGGTGCAATCGAACAAAACAAGAACTGACTCATACCAAAACTTTACTTATACCATCACACACTCGAGCAAAAACAACTCTCGAAAAGTTGTTTTGGAGAGTGAGTCCTCGATTGTCAACCAACATACAGCTCTTCTTCTGAGAGCCTCCATTGATTGTGGACTGATAGATAAGTTGAAATCTGTTATCCTCAGCAACAACGATAAGAGTACGCGCAAGGCTCTTCTTCTCCTGTCTGAGATCATGACACTAGCATCAAGTTTGATACCCAAAGAGTTTTTTCACGAGAGAGACTATATGGCTATGCTACCTTTGGTTCGTGAAAGCGAGGTTCTTCACAAGAACTTACCAACGGCCGTGTCATTTTTGGTCGAACGTAATGTCCGCAAAGAGGGTAAAGGCAGATACTCTTTGGGAATGCCTGGGAAGCCTGTGGACATTATCAATCAATTCTCGAAAGAAGCAAGATCGAAAGTGAGATATATGGTTGATGATTCAGAATTCAAGCAAATGATAGCAGATACCCAAGTTATGACAACTAAAGACTATACCAAGTGGAACTGGAACTTACTTTCTGACTTGATTACTGGGCCACTGATGAGTCCTCGTCGTCTCGAGGAGACCATCAAAACTACCAAGTTTTTGAAACGTCTCATGTCGTTTTTCAGACCCTTCAAATACAGATTCTCTGCTTCTAGGAAAACGAAATCAAGCCAAAAGTACATCCGGGTAGGGTGCGAAATTTTCAGGATGTTTCTTTCATGTCAAGAAGGCGTGAAACATTTATCAGAGAACAAGCTACTCCCCCAGATAGCTGAATGTCTAGCTCAAGTCGATCCCTACAGTGGTATCACTGCTGCAGATCCAGTATTTTCGCGTCAAAAACTCGAAAATACCGCGTGTCATGGATACTTCAAGATGCTTGGAGTACTTTCGTCAGATCCTAATGGTCTGCAAATGCTGGGGCAATGGTGGATCTACAACATGTTATACCACATCACCGAACGCCGAACAGGAAGAGATGATCTGGTCAAGCTCTTTATCAAAGAGATGGACTATCGATACCAAACCCATCTCAGGATCTTGCTGCGCAAAGTAGCTACCACTGGAGACACCAGCATGAGAATATTTGCTACCAACCATCTTGCAAATCTGTTGCTGATCGAGGAATGCCAGGACTTCGCTTGCAGTATTCTGGTGACACAGCTTTGCGATCCAGATATGGAGGTTTGCAATATTGCAGTGAAACTTCTGGACCATTATTGTTCTGATAAGGAGAAAATTTTACAGCTGGTTAAGAAGCGTCCATCGTTGGACCATCTGGGGAGGACCGCAATGCCTTTGTTGCTGAGAATAATGTCAACAGATGTGGGTTTTCGCTACCTTTCCGATATCAACTTCATCGATTCCGAATTGGAGAGTTGGATTGAGTACAAAAATCTGTCCTACATTTATGAAGTAGAGAAGTTACTGGCTGTCGAAATCTTCAATGTGAGACCAGTACTTACTACCGCATCTGCTGATGAACCAAGCACCTCCGACACCAGATCTGTTCCTCAGCATTTCTTTGGTGAGCTGGTGAAGACCAAGTCAGGCATGAACATTCTTGGATCAACGGAAACATTCACATCATTTTGCAATACCATAAGCTCTTACTCTGCTAGGATATATAACGAGCATGAGGTAGAACTCTATGACACCAATCTGACTTCCATGTTTGATCAGGAAAAGCTGATTTTGGATTTGAAAGCTAGTCTATGGGCCGTTGGTCATATTGGTTCCTCTGACAATGGTGCGATAATGCTTGAGATCAGCGGAGTGGTGGAGGATATATCATACATCTGTTATAACACACTCAATTGGACATTAAAGGGGACATGTTTCTATGTTCTCGGGCTGATTGCACAGACTTCAGAGGGAATGGAGATCTTGGACGATCTGGGATGGTCAACTACCGTGGCTGCAAACGGTTCTCCATTGCCTCTCTGTTTGCCAAAGAGTATGAGTTCCTTCTTCAACTGTGCCGAAAATGGCTTTTCTAGCCAGAAAATACCGGCAGACATCCTGACTCAATCAGAGCCCGAGAGTTCAGAAGTTGCAGAAATGCTCAATGGAAGACGTTCCCAGGTTCAGCTCAGCAAGAGTAGTTCGTCAAGTGTGGTCTCTTCTTTGCTGGGAACTGGCATCCCTTCCCATGACATGGTGCTTATCAACAGCGTTCTTGAGAGCCTGATTGATATGTTGGTCAATGTTTCCAAGGCTATGACCTCCTTGACGAAATTAAAGCACAAACATGCTGCGAGTTTCGAAACAGAACCAGCACTGCTGCTGTTAGCTCTTGAAGTACTGTCAAAGTACAAGTACAAGCCCAGTGCCAGACGCTATGTGCTTCTGGAACTATTCAACTATGGAAAGATGATGGAGCTTTTACTCAAGAAAGATAGAAAGAGGTCGAAGGAACAGAGTTCCTACGTTCCCAGGAAACAGACCACTGGTGCGACAACGATCGAAGAGCAACACAAAGAGCCCAGTCCGACTCGTCCCACATAACCCCATGGCATATACCTGTAAAATAACATTCACGACACTGACATTTTAACACAACTCGACGGTTCCTCCGGGCATCGCAAACTCTTCAGTTTTGAGCAATTTTGCGTTTTTTGGCGCTCCCGAACTCAGTAGCTTCAATTTTGGTCTTTCTAGGATTGGGGACCTCTTGCGAAGAAGCGCTCTTCCGGGTTTGCAGCACAGGAACCAGTTCTGGGGCCTTTTGATCTGGGTCCTCGCTGTGAAACAATTGTGGACTCAATTGCTTCAAGTATCTTGTCGAAGAGAAGGGGAAGGACTCAGCGAAGTCAGCATATTTGACACCAACCTTTGCGGGCTCAGCAGGTTTGTCCTTCGCGTTGTCACTTTCATCTTTGGTATCACTCACTGTCTCGGTTAAGAATGAGTCTTCTTCCACCACCAGGTCTTGTGGAATCCGACGGTAGATGTTTTCTTCGAGATCCATCGAGCCAGCATCCTCCACAGACTTGAGATTGAATACGGGGTTGGCCAACTCGGAAATGTACAGCGAATCCTTCAGAGTATCTCTCAGAAGCACATTTTCAGGCTCACTATCAATTTTTGTGATATTTGTAAGGGTTTCGCTCAATTGAGGCCTCCTCGAAATAATGGCAGCAAGCTTTGCGTGTTCTGCCTCGGGCGTCAGCTCAGAAGGAACATTCGTCTCACCAGTCTTTCCCAGGAACTCTATTATATCCACAAGACTGTTGTTCCGAAGCGTATGGTATTGTATCAAGTTTCGTATGCTTTTCTCCAGGTTGGCCAGTTCTGTGAATTCGCGCAGCTTTGTGTTGTGTTTGGCAAGCAGATATTTGTACAATTTGCGGTGCTCCTCAACTGATCTCTGGGTCTTCTCAGTTCCCGACTTATTGGGACTGCGATCTTCCTGTGAAACCTCAGAGTGGTCCTCAGAGATGGGGCTATTTGATGAAGTTCGGTCGACCATTTCGTCTATCTGCATTTTATCAATTGCTTTCACTGGTGGATAGATGGAATGGAAGAGGACACACGATGTTCTTTCTACTAATATTCGATGTGGAGCTTTGTCTGCCATAAAGTCTCGGGTCACTAGCTCTTACAGCTTTTCAGCAAAACGCCAGGGCTAGGCTTCGAGGTCCTACTCGGTACTAGATTACTGAATCTTAAAGTCCACATACATATACAATCATGGTTTCAGGAATTGATTTTGGAAGGCTGATCGGCAAGACAGACTCTTCGGCGCTGAGCCCTGAAGTGCGCAAATATAACGAGAGGCGATTCCGTCAGATGTCACTGTTTTACGGCTGCGCCCTGGCCACATTCATATGTTCAAAGGTGGCATACAGAGGAGTGATATCCAGGAGGTGTAAGTGTCCAGATTCGTTTTTATCCAATCGTATTCATTCTAACCTTGTCTAGATTTGCCGAACTTCTACCAGCACAACCACGTTCCCCCATCCTTTTCATTCTACCGTGATGCCTTGTCTGCGGTGACGCATGGATCATTACTTGCAGTCTCCACCTTCTCCATGATTATTACTGGATCATTGTGGTATTTCGATATCTCCAATGCCAGGGAGTTTAGTTTCAAGCTGAGAAATCTCCTGGGTGGTGAGCAAATTCTGGAAATCCCTAATGAAGGAAAGGGCTTCAAGGAAGCGATGAGTCCGATCATGAATGCTCTTGAAGCAAAGAAATGAGCCTATCGAGAAAATCTAACCGAGGAACTGATTGTATATAACCTCATAACTACTCCGGTGTATAAAACTAAATGACAATTAGATGGTTCCAAAGAGAGACCAAATTAGTTATGCTATGTTAACTTGTGGTAGAGTAAAATCAGCACCATTGGATATCGTACATCGCTAAAGCTTTTAAGACTTATTGATTCACATCGACAGTGTCCTCTTGAAAGCATCTCCACCAAACCTGAGAATTTTCTCACCACCCGACACTATGTTTTTAGGGTCAAAATCATGGACCAAATTGGACCGGAGCCTGTTGGCGAGACTTGGGCTCTCGACTCCTGAGAACTGTTCTGAAGTATAAGATACCATTGGTTCAGCTGAGGTACGCGAGCGCATCGATACTGAAGAACGATTACGGCCGATGGACGCACCATCACCAGCGTATTCTTCACGTGGATTGGCAGAGTGACGACGAGGATCTGATCTAGAACCGGAGCTTCTCGAGAATTGCCTCGTAACAGGTTGGGTTTCTGCCGTCCGCAGTGGGAAGTCATAATATCTAGAGGCAGGATGTACACCCGAAACAGAATTATTGAACTTTCTCTTGATTCCCCCGGGTACCCTGCTAACACGTCTAAATGCTCCCGCCAGTGAACGTCCATCGGTGCTTGAAACATCGGAAACCGTATCACCAGAAACGCCCGTGGCACTTCTGGAAAGACTCTGGGTTCTTCTGACAGCATGGTGTGCCTGAACGTCATCACGGTGTTTCATCTTTTCGCTAGGAAGCATGATGGCTCTGTCGAGAGCGTAAGGCAATCCTCTGTGACGACCTCTGATCATCATGGCAATCACGACAAGTTTTGAAATCACAGTGAATTGAGAACAAAACGAAGCATCCGTGTTCGGATAACCCAGGGATAATCCAACGGTACCGTAGGCAGACGTGATCTCGAACATCACTTGGAAAACCCCGAAGTTGACGTCTCCATTGGACATCTTACCATTCTCACAAATGCAGATGATGAAAAGGCCCAAGAACAAAAACCACAGATCGAAGGACAACTGTTTTCTCAAATGTGTGCTGATGAAGTTCTTTGCGCTCATGTCCTGGTCCACTTCTGAATCGTCATCATAGTACACTCCGAGAGACTGTTCCTCGTAGACGTTGGTCCTTCTAATGGAGATAGCCAAAGGCAAGACAGAAATATACATCATCACAAGATAACTGACTTGGATTGCAGGGTGCAACAATGAGAGGTTGACAACCAGAAAACCGGCAGTTCTGGTGCTGAACGCTTGGAAGAGTCCGTCTAAAACTCTGTAGCCTCCAGAAAGGTTCTTCAAACTGCTGGCATGAAAGTCCAGGATGATGAACAGGATCCAATCCAGTGCATTCAGGAGCAATAATATGAAAAATAACCACCAGGTTGGTCCAGAGGGAAACAAAAGCGTGAAGCAACGTCTGGGGTGGTCCAACAAAAAGCCCAAAGATTCCTTCGTTTGGGAGAATTCTGGCGACAACTTAAACATAACCCAGATCACAAACCTGAGGAAAACGGGGAACCCGGTGTTACCAACAACGATGAAAAAGCACGACAGGAGCAAAACGTAAGTATCCTCAGCAAACTGGACCATAGAATCCGGCGTAAGTGTGAATCCGAGATCATTGAACGTGCTTGCAGCATTGTAAAATCCCCACCAGGCAGGTGCAATTCCATCTTCTCGCAACACATTGACATATTTGTGATGTTTGCATACCCATGGGACAAACAGAGTGAATGCCAGGAAATGGAAGCCAATATAGTATACTACTAGAATCTTGGAAAGCAGCTTCAGTGCACAGTACTCAACACCTCCCAATTCCTGTTTCTGCTCGTCAGTCAGCGCAATGAACGTCGAATTTCTTCCCAGCGTGGGATTCCAGGAAAGATAATTGGTCGACATAGATCTGTTTGGAGGTAACGTGAAGTTAAGAGCAAGCTCCTCGTCCTCGGAGTCAAACTCATCCGATGTAGTCGTCATATCCGATGAAGGGTGCCTTGCACCCAGGCCAGAACGAGTCCTGGTTAAGGTGAGCTTCCTACTCAGCTTTCTGAGGGGGTGACTCTTTCTCCATCTCTTGCGCATCTGCCGTTCAAATGAGCTCGACTTGAGCAATCCATTACCCTTTGAGTTATCAAGAGTCATTGATCTCTTTGGCAACTGAGATCTGCCTTCGGACTTGCCGACCACTTGACTTTGCGTTCTTGCAATCAAAGCGGGATCCTCCTCATCCGATGATTCCAATTCTTCCACCTCGTCAAGCTCGTTGTCAGCTTCATGGTTCAAAGGCCTCAAATGAGAGTCTCGTCTTCCATCACGCCTAGGGATATCGGGCACAGCAAAATGAATGGATGTGGGCGTCTGGCGAAGGCCTGAAATCTCGGCCTCATTATCCGCCTCGTGCAAATCCTGGCCAGAAGGCTGATCGTTAGAATGGTTTTCGTTATGATCAGTTGTCTCAACGGGCTCTGAAATCTCGTGGGTATGTCTGTTGGGGGATCGTGAGTGTCTACCGGGACTTTTCACGTCCCTTGAATGTCCATGAGGACTTAAAGAATGTCCATGGTGGTGATGATGATGATGGCCATGGTGGCCGTGGCGAGGCTTGTGTTTGTGTCTCTCTCTTTCTGCCGGGCCACTGATTCTCAAAGCAGGCCCTGACTCTGCGTTTTCGTTGCTTATCTGTTTGTTTTTCTGCATCATAGCGATCGACATGTACATGTCTCTAGGCTCGATACGGCCTCTCTTTGGCTGAGGCAAGGACGCAAATTCTATAGCTTTGGCTCCAGAATGTTCGGCCATCTCCCCTAAAGAGACTTCAGAAGAACTGATCTGCGGAGAAGTCACAGCATCGCCTACTGATGGTGTTATTGAGGCCGAACTTGTCATATCTGTCTCTGGACTCTCCGTCGGTGGAAGTGTTCTTATCACAGGAGGAGGAGGTGCTGGAGACTGGAGATCCAAGGGTATTCTCTCCACCACGTCCTCCTCTGAGTCGCTAGGCTCAGTCAAATGTACCACCTCACTGTCTATACTCTCCATTATCGATTCTGCTGAAGTAGGGCTTACTTCTGAGTGATTCGGAGCAAGGATTTTCATCCCAATATCCTGATTGGGCTGGTCCAAATCTGTTGACTTCTGCGTGCTGGATGAGGAAGGAGACGTCTCAGTAGCAATTCCTGGACTCAAAGAATTGTTTTTGAGAGCTTCCTGGTAAGTTTTGTTTCTTCTAGCGATGTCAAAGCCACCACCACCAGATTCTGTCATATTGAACGATCTCGTTCGGCGGTTTTGAGAGTCCATGGTCTGAGACCTCATAGCAGCAAAGGTTGCAGTTCGCCTCATCTTATAATTCTGCTTGGCACTCACTTTGATATCATCAAAATACTTCTCGAACCAGTATAACCTCAGAAAAGAAAGAGATCCATGGATGAAAATCGGAGTGGTAATCATCGCGATCAGATAGGTAGCTAGTTGCTGAAACAGCGTGAGGTCGTTGCAATCGATTGTGTTCAAGCCAGCCTGGGTTGACGCTCCAACTGCAAAGAACAACGCATCAATATACTTCAAGTTCTTCTGTGGATATATCAGAATGGACCCAATAATGCAAACAGACATTATATAAACATAGTGGGCCACAATGAAACTTGGAATAATCTTGATAATGAAGGGTCCGATCGCCTTCTCCACCTTATCTAGCTTCCTTCGCACTTTAAACCCCAAAGTGTCCTTCGGGGCCAACCTGCCTCTCCCTGGCAAAACCATTGAGTCAGCCTCAAGTCTAATCGGTTGATGAGTCAAACCCACACCTCAAGGACTGCAAAGTTATCAGACGTACGGTCAATGTCTGGCCGGCCTCTCCAATAACGCAAACACACAGAAGCGTTTTCAGAATTTAATTGGACTGGCCGCGCACGACCACAGACCATGGGCAAGCGTGCGCTTGCAAAGAAAAGGTGACGTCGTGCAACCGGCAGCTATGTTACCCGGACAGATGCGTAAAAAAAAATTTACTTCATCAAGTTTTGCAAAAGACACAAGGCTAACCAATGTTTCAGTCTTTTTCTTCTTTCTTCTTCTTCCTCTCTCTCTCTCTCTCTTCTCCTAAGAGGAGCGGTTTCGAATCATATCCTTTCTGTTCAGAGACGTTGCAATCCGTGGTGATATTCCCCATAAGATCGAAGCTCAACCAGGCCCAGATCTAAATCTCTACCGGTCGCACACTCTAATTCTGTTTTTACTCGTTTAAAACTTTGGAAAGGTGAGTATCAGAAAGGAAACTGGGTTTCAAAATCGCTTTGACTGGGAGAAGAAGAGAGATAACGCTTAATCAAACGTCATATCGAAAGATCTGATAAATTGGCTTATCTTCTTCGTAGTCCTAGTAAACATCACCAACGCGTACTTCTTTGAGGCTCATAAATTTTTTTGGCTTTTCCGGTTTGCTAACACCATCACCAGGTTCATTCAAACCTTAGAAAACTCTTCCTATGTCTGCTGCCAAATTTTCAAACCCAATCACTCCTCCTATGGAGTCGACTGGAGACAGAATCATTTCTCTAGAAACTCAGGATGGTTCGGTCTTGCAAGGTTACTCTTTCGGTGCCGAGGTTGCCTCAGCTGGTGAACTAGTCTTCCAAACTGGTATGGTTGGTTACCCCGAGGCTATCACCGATCCCTCCTACGAGGGTCAGATCTTGGTGATCACATACCCTTTGGTTGGAAACTACGGTGTTCCAGACCGTGAGCTCATGGATGAGTTTGTCGAAGGTCTCCCCAAATACTTCGAGTCCAACAGAATCCATGTTGCCGGTTTGGTTGTTTCGCACTACACCGAGGAATACTCCCATTTCCTGGCCAAAAGCTCCTTGGGCGAATGGTTGAAGGAGCAAGGTGTCCCAGCCATCTACGGTGTAGACACCAGAGCCCTCACCAAGACCCTCAGAGAGAACGGATCTACTCTTGGTAGATTTTGCTTACAGAAACCAAACACGCTCAACGAGAAGGCTCTTTCGATTGAGACTTGGAAGGAATGCTTTGACATTCCCGAATGGAAAGACCCCAACTCCAAGAACATCGTTGCAGGTGTCTCCATCAAGGAACCCAAAGTGTTCAAGCCAAAGTCTGACGGAGCCAAGATTGGCCCAGACGGCAAGGTTATTCGCATTTTGGCCCTTGATGTTGGTATGAAATACAACCAGATCAGATGTTTCGTCAATCGCGGAGTCGAGCTGAAGGTTGTTCCATGGGATTACGACTTCCTTAAGGACGAGTACGACGGTTTGTTCATCTCTAACGGTCCAGGTGATCCAGCCATTCTCTCTAATGTTATCACCAGATTGGAGGTTGCCTTGAAGGAGGCCAAGACCCCAATCTTTGGTATCTGTCTCGGTCACCAGCTGCTGGCTCGTGCCTCTGGTGCGTCCACATTGAAGTTGAAGTTCGGTAACAGAGGTCACAACATTCCATGTACTTCTACCATCTCCGGTAGATGTTACATCACGTCCCAGAACCACGGTTTTGCTGTTGATGTGGATACTTTAACTTCTGGCTGGAAGGAACTGTTCGTTAACGCAAACGATGGTTCTAACGAGGGTATTTACAACACGGAAAAGCCATTCTTTTCCGTTCAATTCCACCCAGAATCTACTCCTGGTCCAAGAGATACGGAGTTTCTGTTCGACACCTTCATTGACGCCGTTGTGGACTTCAAGAAGACCAAGACCTTCAAGCCGGTCGCTTTCCCCGGTGGTAAGATCGAGGAGAACAGAGCCAAGTTCCCAAGGGTTGATGCCAAAAAGGTGCTCGTGTTGGGTTCTGGTGGTCTCTCCATTGGTCAGGCTGGTGAGTTCGATTACTCTGGATCTCAGGCCATCAAGGCTTTGAAGGAGGAAGGTATCTATACCATTCTGATCAACCCCAACATCGCCACGATCCAAACCTCTAAGGGTCTCGCCGATAAGGTGTACTTCTTGCCTGTCACACCAGACTTTGTCAGAAAGGTCATTCTTCACGAGAGACCTGATGCCATCTACTGTACATTTGGTGGACAGACCGCTTTGAACGTTGGTATCAAGCTCAAGGACGAGTTCGAGAGTCTTGGAGTAACTGTGCTGGGTACTCCAATTGACACCATCATCACCACCGAGGATCGTGAGCTTTTTGCCAGATCCATGGACGAGATCAATGAGAAATGTGCCAAGTCTCAGACTGCTTCTTCCGTCGAGGAGGCTCTCAGTGCCGTGAAGGACATTGGCTTCCCAGTCATTGTCCGTGCCGCCTACGCTCTCGGTGGTTTGGGCTCTGGTTTTGCCGATAATGAGCAAGAGCTGATTGAGCTCTGTAACAAAGCGTTTGCAACCTCTCCTCAGGTGCTGGTTGAGCGTTCCATGAAGGGCTGGAAGGAGATTGAGTATGAGGTTGTTCGTGATGCTTTCGACAACTGTATTACCGTGTGTAACATGGAGAACTTTGATCCTCTTGGAATCCACACCGGTGACTCGATCGTCGTCGCTCCTTCGCAGACTCTTTCCGATGAGGATTACAACATGTTGAGAACCACCGCGGTCAATGTGATTCGTCACCTCGGTGTGGTTGGTGAGTGTAACATCCAATATGCTTTGAACCCATTCTCAAAGGAATACTGCATTATTGAGGTCAACGCCAGATTGTCCCGTTCTTCCGCTCTTGCATCTAAGGCCACTGGTTACCCTCTTGCCTACACCGCAGCCAAGCTTGGTCTTAACATCCCATTGAACGAGATCAAGAACTCTGTCACCAAGGTCACCTGTGCCTGCTTTGAGCCATCTCTGGACTACGTTGTTGTCAAGATCCCAAGATGGGACTTGAAGAAGTTCACTCGTGTCTCGAGCTTGCTCTCTTCTTCCATGAAGTCTGTCGGTGAGGTCATGAGTATCGGTCGTACATTTGAGGAGGCTATCCAGAAGGCCATCAGATCCACCGATTATCAGAACCTTGGTTTCAACGAGACTGAGGCTCTCATGAGCATCGACATCGATTCTGAGCTGCAGACTCCTTCTGACCAACGTCTGTTTGCCATTGCCAATGCCATGTCTTCTGGATACTCTGTCGAGAAGATCCACAAGCTCACCAATATCGACAAATGGTTCCTGAACAAGCTGGACTCGCTGATCAGATTCGGTGAGAAGATCGCCAGCTATGTTACCAAGGAAAACTTGCCTGTTTCTATCATGAGACAGGCCAAGCAATTGGGCTTTGAAGACAGACAGATTGCCAAATTCTTGAACTCCAATGAGGTTGCCATTCGTCGTTTAAGAAAGGAAGCCGGTATCGTTCCGTTTGTCAAGCAGATCGATACCGTTGCAGCCGAATTCCCAGCCTTCACCAACTATCTGTACATGACGTACAGTGCGGACTCCCACGATGTGACTTTCGACGACCACGGAGTCGTGGTTTTGGGTTCCGGTGTGTATCGTATTGGTTCCTCGGTCGAATTCGACTGGTGTGCCGTCACTGCTGTTCGTACCCTTCGCAAGAACGGTTTCAAGGCTGTCATGGTCAATTACAACCCAGAAACCGTCTCCACTGATTACGACGAGGCAGACAGATTGTACTTCGAGACCATCAACCTCGAGCGTGTCTTGGATATCTACGAGACTGAAAAGTCTGCTGGTGTCATTGTCTCCATGGGAGGTCAAACCTCGAACAACATTGCCCTGCCATTGCACCGTCAAAATGTCAAGATTTTGGGTACTTCTCCGGAGATGATCGATTCGGCAGAAAACCGTTACAAGTTCTCTCGTATGTTGGACAAGATTGGTGTTGATCAGCCAGCTTGGAAGGAGCTCACCTCGTTCGAGGAAGCTGAGGCCTTTGCCGACAAGGTTTCGTACCCAGTCTTGGTTCGTCCTTCCTATGTTCTTTCGGGTGCTGCCATGAACACTGTGTATTCGCGTGACGATCTTGCCTCTTACCTGTCTCAGGCTGTTGAGGTTTCTCCAGACTACCCAGTTGTCATCACCAAGTACATCGAGAACGCTAAGGAAATTGAGATGGATGCCGTTGCCAAGGATGGTAAGCTCATCATGCACGTTGTTTCTGAGCACGTTGAGAATGCTGGTGTTCACTCTGGTGATGCCACTCTGATTGTTCCACCTCAGGATCTGGCTCCAGAGACTGTTAGCAGAATCGTTGAGGCCACAGCCAAGATCGGTAAGGCTCTTGATGTCACTGGTCCTTACAACATCCAGTTCATCGCCAAGAATAACGAGATCAAGGTCATCGAGTGTAACGTCCGTGCCTCCAGATCTTGTCCATTTGTGTCCAAGGTTGTTGGTACCAACTTGATCGAGATGGCTACCAAGGCAATGATGGATATCCCAGTTACTCCATATCCAGGCCAGAAGTTGCCAGCTGACTACTGTGCTGTCAAGGTTCCTCAGTTCTCTTTCTCTCGTCTTTCTGGTGCTGATCCAGTTCTTGGTGTTGAAATGGCCTCCACTGGTGAGGTTGCTACTTTCGGTCGCAACAAGTACGAGGCTTATCTCAAGTCGCTGATCTCCACTGGTTTCCAATTGCCAAAGAAGAACATCTTGCTCTCCATTGGTTCTTTCAAGGAGAAGCAGGAGCTCATGCCTTCTATCAAGAAGCTTTATGAGCTTGGTTACAGTCTTTTTGCAACTGCTGGTACTGCCGATTTCATCCAAGAACACGGCGTTCCAGTTCAGTACTTGGATGTGTTGAGCGACGAGAAGGATGAGAAATCCGAATACTCTTTGACCCAGCACTTGGCCAACAACCTGATTGATCTTTACATCAACTTGCCTTCTGCAAACAGATTCCGTCGTCCTTCGTCTTACATCTCGAAGGGTTATCTGACTCGTCGTATGGCTGTTGACTATGCCGTGCCTTTGGTCACTAACGTCAAATGTGCCAAGTTGTTGGTGGAGTCTATTGCCAGAAACATCGACCTTTCTGTCTCCAGTGTTGATGCTCAGACCTCTCACAACGTTGCCGAGCTTCCTGGTTTGATCAGTGTTTCCACCTTTGTTCCCGCGTTCACATCTTCCGATATCCAAGAGGTGACCCGCACTGCCTTGCAGTCTGGATTCACCTTTGCTGGAATCTTGCCTTCATCTGCTGTTGGAGCTGGTATCACCGATGCCCATTCCTTGGCTGCTGCTAATGAGGAAGCTCAGGGCTCAGCTTTCACTGACTACTCCTTCTCTGTGGCAGCCTCTGAGTCGAATGCTCATCAGCTTCCAAGTCTTGCTTCGCTGTCGAGTGCCCTTTACTTGCCATTCAACCAGTTCTCCAACAACAAGGTGTCCGCCATCTCGGCCCATTTTGCTACTTGGCCAGAAGCTAAGCCAATCGTGACTGATGCCAAGAAGACTGACTTGGCTTCAATGCTCCTGTTGGCTTCTCTTCACAGCAGAAAGATCCATGTCACCGAGGTGGTTAGCCGCGATGACTTGGCTTTGATATCTATGGCCAAGGCTAAGAAACTGCAGGTTACTTGTGATGTTTCTGTGTACTCGTTATTCCTGTCTCAGGAGGACTACCCTCAACTTGACTTCTTGCCAACTAAGGATGACCAGAAGGCTCTGTGGGAGGGACTCGATGAAATCGACTGTTTCTCCGTTGGGTGCATTCCAACCCTGGTTGCTCAAGCTTTAGGTGAGGACAGCTCTGCCGGTGTCGGTATTGCTGATAGTTTGCCATTGCTGTTCTCGGCTGTTGAGGACGGAAGATTGACCATTGAAGACATCATTGCCAAATTCCATGATGCCCCAATCAAGATCTTTGATCTGGTTGATCAGGACTCTGCTGTTGAGGTTGATCTCGACCGTTTTGTTGTCTCTTTGAAGTCCAAGGCCAAGGGATTCTCTCCTTTCAAGAACAAGAAGGCTGCTGTTGAGCGTGTTCACTTGAATGGTCAGACCGTGTGTCTTGAAGGTGAGGTTACCGGAAACGAGGCCTCTGGTAAGCAGGACACTGTTAGATTCCAACATCACTCGCACATCATCTCCACTCCACTCAACCAGGTGACCGATATGCCACAGTCTCCAGCCACCAGACGTCTCTCAAGATACTCTGAGTCCATTGCTCGTCGTGGTTCTTTCCTTGAGAGCATGCTCAAGGACGGTGCCTCTCTTGAGGAAGGTGCAGTTGAAACCGGAGCTGAGTTGGTGTCCAAGCCTCCCCGTGAACTGTCTCCACCAAATGCCATCACCTCCTATGTCAGAGGAAACAACCCATTTTTGCGTCGTTCCGTGTTGTCTGTGAACCAGTTCACTCGTTCGCACTTGCACTGCTTGTTTGCCGTTGCTCAGGAAATGCGCCTTGGTGTTGAAAGAGAAGGTGTCTTGGATATTCTCAAGGGACGTGTGCTCACTACTGCCTTTTTCGAGCCATCAACTCGTACCTCCTCGTCCTTCAATGCGGCTATGCAAAGATTGGGTGGTCGTGTTGTCGCCATTACCGAGCAGGGCTCTTCTGTTAAGAAGGGTGAGACTTTGCAAGACACCATCCGCACAATGGCTTGTTACTCCGACGCCATTGTGATCCGTCACCCATCCGAAGAGAGTGCTGACACTGCTGCCAAGTACTCTCCAGTTCCAATCATCAACGGTGGAAACGGTGCTCGCGAGCACCCTACCCAGGCATTCTTGGATCTATTCACCATCCGTGAAGAGCTTGGAACAGTCAACGGAATCACCGTTACCTTCATGGGTGACTTGAAGTATGGCCGTCCTGTTCACTCTCTTTGTCGTCTGCTGAGACACTATCAGGTGCGCATCCAACTGGTTGCCCCACCTGAGTTGCGTCTTCCAGAGCACCATCGTCAAGAACTGATCGATGCTGGTATGACTGTTGTGGAGAGCGAGGAGCTTACCAAGGAGCTTATTGCCAGATCCGATGTTCTCTACTGCACTAGAGTTCAGCAGGAGAGATTCTCGAACCCAGCCGACTACGAAAGACTCAAGGATTCCTACATTGTTGACAACAAGATCCTGTCGTATGCCAAGCAACACATGTGTGTTATGCATCCTCTTCCAAGAGTCAACGAGATCCGTGAAGAAGTTGACTTTGACCAGCGTGCTGCCTACTTCAGACAGATGAGATACGGTCTCTTTGTCAGAATGGCTTTGCTTGCAATGGTTATCGGTGTTGACTTCTAGGCAAATCAACTAATAGAGAAGCATATCGTTGTATCCAGGTATTCGAATTCTCATATTGGGGAATTTGGGAATTCCGGATGAACCTGAATTAACAGCATGCTCTCGTAAAATGTCAATTTCAGAAAACATTTATTTGAATTTCTTTGTATTTAGAGCTTTGATTAGTGAAGACACGCTTCATTGTATAGAATAAATGCATGCATACTTACGTTAACATATATTTAAATGCAGTAGTGCATATGCATTCGTTTTTTTTTCGGTATAAGCTTAAGTGGTATAGTACACAAATTGGTTGAGCCGGTAAAAACATATAGCGCTGCATTATTGAAATATGTTCGAATTGTCGTTGGTATCGCCGTCGTTGTTCTCGTTTGCCTGGATCAAGGCCCGCGCAATCTCCATCTCAGATCCGCCATGTTCATCATCAAACGCATTGGCAACTTGAGGATCAACTGGTATGTCGCTCTGATCACTGTTCCTGCGATGGTGATGGTGATGGTGACGTGAACCGTTGTCATGGGGGTGTTGCTGGGCAGAGTACTGCTGATAGTTGGTATACTGCTGTTCTGCGTTGTTGTGGCCGCCATACTGTTGCGTGTGATGCTGGTTGTTCGAATGGCGCTCTACCATCTCAACAGCAGCCATAATACCGGGATCATCCAATCCTAACTCGCCCGTCAAGATTGAAGTGTCCACGTTGTCATGAGAATGTTGACGGTCCATTTGGTTGGAGGGTAGATTGTGCAGTTGGGCAGCGGCAGCAACAGCCACCATCGCCTGGACATCTTGAGGTCCTCTTGAAGTAACGCCATCGTCAGTTCTTTGCATTTTCCTTGGTGACCGCAAAAGATTCTCTTGGAGAATGTGTGCTTTCTTGATAGCAGGAAGCGATCTTCCTTTCATCGAGACAGACACCTTAGCTGGATCACGACACTCCGTACAGTTTCTGATGGCCAAAGAGGCCGTATCCTTGATCCTAGTCCAATGGTACTTTTCAGAAGCAGTCGAAGTGGTCTTGTTGATCCCAATGTGTCCCTGTAAATGAATCTCGGTACAGATCTCCAATTGTCTTCGAGGGTCTGAGATAACTTCTTTGCCCTTTAACAGCAACTTGCCATCTTGCAGCCTATAGTGAGATGCCGACGATCTCAGTCTGGACTTTTCCTGTCTGTCTGCCATAGGTGGGTACTTTCCAGTCTCCAGATAGTACTTGATCTTGTCGAACCTGTAGGTGCCGACATCCGTGTCATTGTCAGGAACCAATTCCCTACCGTACATCAGAGCATCGACGGCGTCATCATGCCCCTTCAAAATACCAGCTGCCTTGATTCTTCCGATGCGTCTGAAATGAAGGTTTTCCCATATCCTTCTGGAAGCAATGTTGGTCTCGAACACCAAGTTGAACACAGAGTATGTGTACCCAAGCCTAGGGGCCCATTCCAAGTAACACTCCGCCAAAGTCGTACCAATTCCCTTTCCCCGAATACCAGCATTCACCAAAAAGCCAGCGTTGCAGATATGAGAACATCTACCGGGGTAATTTGGCTTGACGAAAAACGTTCCCAGGCATTCCTTTTCCCACTGTCTAGGTCTGTCCAACTGCGGGGCGGATCCCAACACCATAACTGCAGCAAATGATCCAAACCAGTAGTTTTGAAATGCTTCCAGCATCAGAGTATCAAAAAAGGGGAAGGTCTCACCCTTTTCGATCTCCATATTGAACTCCTCACACAGGAACGAAAGCAGACCCTGAGGTAACTCATCAGGAGAAGTGATCGGATATATCGTGGCCGTCGTTTCTCCATCTTTCAGCAGAACTGTGAGATTCTGGATCACCGACACAGGATAGTCCAACTGTGGTCTATAGTGTGGTGTGTGTGATACATCGTCAAAGTTTGGCATGGCTTAACAAATGGATGTACTCGATTTCTGCAAAATGTGGTCGTTTTCACCTAAAAAACACGATCCCCTTGCGTAATCTATCAGTATAGGATCGCGGAAAAGTCTTGTCAAGGCGTGGTCAGTCTTCTAAACGCGCTAGTTGAACTGATTTACTCTTTGTTTTGACAAAACGTACAAAGTAGATAAGTAAACAACAGCACACTCAGGCGTATATCCAGGAACAAAATTTTCTTGCGAAGTCTGAGAAGATGAAAGGTAGTGTGTTACACGATAATGCTTGCTAAAGCCCTGTCTCAGTAGCCACGGTCTGGAAACCTGGAGTTGCCGCAGACTACACAACACTGAACTGGGGTTTATTTAAGTTTTATGTTGTTTCAGTTTTATTTATGGGCACTGCCATTGTCTACGAAGTGTCACTGTGTAGCAATTTCCAGCCCATTTGTGGAGTGCCACAGATCACAAGGGTCTCAGACCAGATCTTTACCAAACAATATCGCCGCAACGGGGTGGTCGTAGCCCTTCAGACGGCCGGCATTTTTGACTTTGCCTATTCTATCAAATCCCAAGCCATCCCATATCTTACAACTGGCAACGTTTGTCTCGTAAACCAGATTGAATACCGAGTAAGTGTAGCCCAGTTTCGGTGCCCACTCAAGGTAACTCTGTCCCAGTGTCTTTCCTATACTCCTTCCTCTTTTCGCGAAATTGACCAAAAATCCGGCATTGCAGTTGTGTGAAGACCGGCCTGGGTAGTTGGGTTTTATGTAGTAGCTTCCGAGAAAAATATCTTCGAAACTGTCTACTTTGCCTAGCTCCTCCACACTGAGGTTTCCCTCTAGCATGACCGCGACGAAATAGTGCAACCAATACGCATCAAACTCCTCATATGAGGCAGGAAACTCCTGTGGATATGTATCTCCTCTCTCAAGCTCGTCATTGAATGTTTTGAACAGTACTTCCTTGAGTTTTTCAGGTATTTCATCGGCCGTTTGAAAAGGGTAGATGGTCGCAGGAAGCCCTTTCAAATCTAACTTCTTTGGAGATAATGCCATTGCGCTTTGAATGATACCCAGAGATCGTCTATTTCACCGTAATGTTCATGTAATTTTGAGACCTAAACGGAAGTATAGCTTTGCCTGATTGGAAACTCCGTGAAAACCGAAAACCCACATCCGTATACCGAGTTGTAGAAGCCACGCAAAAGCGGTAAGCCGATGCCGATATAGAAGTCAGATCCAGCTTGGGGGAGGGGACTTTTGGACCGGAATTTGTTTTCAATTTCTCACGAGCAATTATTCGTATTTAAACGACAATCCCACGTGTTAATTCAAAAATTAAGAAAATTATGGTTACAGTATATTCAGACTAGTGCGTTATGTGAGGATCTCAGTGGTATCTTAGCAAGTATGGAACTAAATCATGAGTTCTTCGTAGACTCAGGGACGTTAAAAACGTCAAATTTCCCCGGGATAACCACACAATCGTTTCTCCGCCTTATTAGTTGCTCCCTGTCTCCCCATTTTTGACACTTTATCCAAGGCTTTCTTCGATCCTCCCTATCTTATCTGAAACACCTTTCCTAAATAAGCAAGTCTGGTGAGAGCGTGATTAAGCCGTACACTACCAAGGAAACAATGTCCCTTTTGGGCAACTTTGATGCAATCTTGAAATCGATGAAAGAATTTAGATATGGAATTACGCTGATATCGCATTGCATGTATCATCTTGTTGCTGTGGCATTTGCAAATCTCAACTTCTGAAGGTTGCACTTTACTTCGAAATTAACGTGTTCATTGCCAGCTAGCGGAATCTATCGTCGCACACGCATGCTTTGCAGGCTCCATATCATAGAGACCATCGCATTATCGTGCTCTGCTTACTGAGCTAGCGAACAGCTTTTGCAAGCTTCAACATGTCCAGACCTATGGATAGTGGATATAACAATGGAGAAAGGGACCCCGAAAAGGATTCGGACAACGCCGGGTTATCAGAGACTCTTTCGAATAGACTGAGGGCATGGCTTGGAGCTCTGCCTGAGTCGCCATCTTCACCATCAACACTGGGAGCTCCCTCTCCATCTTCTGCACCAATGTCACCGAGCCGGTCAATGGCAGGAGACTTGTCTCGTTCTTCAGAGTTGTGTTATCCTAAGTTTGACCCCACGACGCATTTGAGATATCGACAGGGACATCTTTCAAAGGAAGTCAAGCTCTTATCGCTGGGAGTAGAGGAGTCTGACCAAATGGACATTACGGGCGAAGGAGCTTTGCCCCTTTTTACAAAACAATGCTGCGAGATTATGAGAAGAGAGCTTATCAACTGCCAGCAAGCTTTAGTACTGAAAAGGACGAACAAAAAGAAATCATCACTGCGCTATCTGTCACATGGAAAGCAGTATAATGAGAAACACTTGGGTGATCGTCATAGAGGCTCGGTCACGCCACTAATTTCTGATGACCGATCTCTCAAATCTTCATGCCTAGCACCCACGCTACGCGAATGCGCCGATGTGGCGCCCTTCTGCTACAGTGCTCTGACGCATCCGAAATCCATTGCTGCTGTAAGTGCTATTGCTGGTCAAGATCTTCAAATTTGTCCGGATCTTGAGATAGCCCACATTGCTTTGTGCAGGCTAGATCCACTGGCCAAACACAAGAAGGCTAGCGCCATTACAAAGGAATCAGGAACATCCACGAAGTCGGTAGCGTATCCTTTCATATGCGTCGTGCGGCTCACCGGGGACGATAGCAGTTTCGAGCTTCCCCCGATAGGATACAGCACAATACTTCAGGGTAGATTCACTGAAAACATAGCAAAAAATCAGCTGTGCTCTCTGCGTTTATTTGCAAACAGTGAGGCCAGTACCAAAAAACAGATCTACAACGTGGTCCTCACAGCCACGTTTCAGCCGCGAGACATAATCAAGTACGAAGATGGCCGTTTTCTATCTCGTGCGGAAAACTATGTGTTGACTGCAAAAAAGCTAGTTCTGACGTTGTGCTACAAAGATAATCAAACCCGGCCTGATACAGCGCAGGAGTCAGCGGACGACTACAAGAATGTCGAGAAATACGTTAGCTGGCTCAAGAATTACTACGACTCTGGTCAGGCTCCAGATGTTGATATGATAAACCCATCTGTCATGATACCCAACTCGCCAACCCTGAGCACTTCGAGTGTTTAGCTATTACCCGCACACTTTTTGCAACTCATGCATTTCCCATGCATGAACTTCAGGTAGCTCCACGCAATACAGCCTACCAAGGCTTACGATCACGCATAATGTTTCTGCTTTTGTTTCACTATTCAGATATACAATTTTTGTGTTTTTTCTGTTAATATATTTTTGTTCCCCATTCTTTCAGCACCAGAAATTATAAAGACGAGTCAAAGGAGGTCTCTGCCTCATTTCTCGTCTCTCTTCCTCGTAACATATACCTGCGGCCGCAATGTCAGTTTCTTGTCTGCCCCTATCCAGGTCCATATCTTTTGAGCTGATGTAGAACGATTTGTCTGTTTTTGTCACAAACGCCTTGTAAATCTTGTGGATTAGGTATGAGAGAAGCACTATGGGAAGTCCTAAAATAGCCTTTAAGGATAACTCGATCGAGGCATTGTGCCCCACTGGTGAAGCTGCTATCCATACTTGGGCTATCAACACCATGGCGTTCATGGCCAAACCGTAGTATGACCCTACCACTCCCACCGGGGAGATATAGCCAAGTTCAGAAGGGGATCTTCCTTGTGCAACGAGACCAGCTCTGAATCTAATGTGAGCTAAGCAAATAGAACCCCATGTAAATAGGGACGATAGTCCAGACAATGCCATAAGCCAAGTGAACAGAGTCAGGGCACCAGTCTCGCTAATGAGTGTTCCATAAGCCATCATTCCAAATACAAGCGTAAATGCAATCGCAACCAACGGTCTGCCCTTTCTATCAATATAACCCATGTTAAAGAAAGAGAAGGTTTTGATGTGACCCAGGTTGTGAAGGGCCAGGAGTGTTCTGGAGGAAGCATAGATCGCGCTGTTACCAACCGACAGAATGGATATAAGAATTACCACATTCATAACAGATGCTATTCCTTTGACACCAGTTGCTTCGAGAGCAACTGTGAAAGGACTCATTCTTGTATCTGTTTCAGATCTTTTCGTATGATTGCTGTAGTTAGAGGGTACCAGAAGGCCAATCAGAGCAAGAGAGATGAAGTAAAACCCGCAAATTCTCCAAAACACCTGCTTCGTGGCTTTGGGAACATGTTTTCTTGGATCTTTAGATTCTGCTGCTGCCAGACCACACATCTCAGTTCCTGCAAAGGAAAATGCAGCTGTGACAAACACGGAAATTACACCCTTGAAGCCATTGGCAAAAGGACCGGGATCCTTCCAATTCTTGTCCAAGATTGCTTCTCTTGCGGGCAGTCCCCCAAATACAAGCACCAGTCCAAGAATAATGAACGCAATAACGGCAACGATTTTTGTCAAAGAGAAGATCACTTCAGCGTAACCAAAAATCTTTACACTCATCAAGTTGATCGCAATGATCGTCAAAAAGAAGCCCGTAATGAGAGCCCAATCAGGAATAGGGAAGTCGTTCCAGTATTTGAATGTCATGGTAGCCGCAGATAATTCAAGAGGTAAGAGAATAAGCCATTGCATAGCGTAGTTGAGAGCCATCGCAAAACCCCATGAGCCGTCGATAAAAACAGAACTGTAATAACTGAATCCACCGGGAACTGGAAAGGTGACAGCCAACTCACACAACGAGTGCACAGTACAATATATCATTGTTCCAATTAATGTCCAGCCAATAATTAGTGCAGCTGGGCCACCAACTCTTAAGGCCTCTCCTGTCCCCAGAAATAGCCCTGTACCAATCGATCCTCCAATTGCAATCATCTGCATCTGGAAGTTGTTCAGTTCATGCTTCAAGGATGGTTGTTTTTCTTCAGAATGCTTGAACGAGTTACACGCTCGACGAAAATAGTTTTTTGGCTGCGCTTTTTCGAGATCTACATAAAGGAGCTGCTGCGGGAAATCACCAGAATTCGAAGAATCTACCGTCGTGACATTTTCAGAGGAAGCCTTTCTAGCAGAAGAGTGCTGTGATGAGCTCGATGCGGTCAATGTCAGAGGCATGAAGTGCCGAAAAAATAATTTCGACACAAATTCTATACTTATATCAAAGGGATTCCACTTGTACTTATGCTGTTTTGGATCAGAACATGATTTCGAGATCCATGTTCTGTTTGCATGCGGCTCGATCACACATGCATCGCCTTTATGCATGTGGCCTAAAAGCGTAATCTTCAGGTGGTAGAAGATGACCCTCCCTTATAGATAATAAAATATAGGAGTATGTCACCATTCTTGTAAAAATTTTAAAGGCTGTCCCTGGATCAGGAATGGGATTTGACAGGGCATCCCTGATTCTTTCCACTTTTTGTATCACGTCAGCTTCTTCGGCTTTGTTTGCGTACTCATCTACCACCACAATGATTTTGGCGTCTGTGTATTTTTTCTCAACATCACCACCATGCAGTATGATAGTATCCTCCAATTCCATTGTCAGCTCGCAAGTCGAAGAGGCAGATATTAAGTAAAATGATAAACCTGTTAGGAGCGAGGACATCAGCTGCGAAATCGCTAAGCTTGGGATTGAAGGTTGAGATTTTGGAAATTTGAGATGATCAAAGAACTCCTTCAAGTTATCGTCACTGACTCCACGATAATAGCTATCTCCATACTCATCAAGCATCTTTGCCGGAAACCCCATAGCTGCACCATAAAAAAAATGCGAATTTTCAATCGGCACTATGGTCTTTGCATTTATGCAATCAATTATCCATTGAGGTCGGAAGACTAGGTAGCCATGATCTACTGGGCCTAGTGCAGTGTCTCTAGTCATGACCTGACTAATAACCATGTACCTTATATCCTTCCGCAGATCATCTAGGTGTGAATAAGTGATATCTGCCCCATGCTGTCTGACAAGTTTGTAGAGCGAATCTTTGGTGATTCTCACTGAGTCAGACTTATAATCAGAAAGAATGTGAAACACAAATCCTTTGAATAGGGAGTCTTCCACCTCAACATCCAGGCCTTTTCTCATCTTTTTGTGCAACAGCTGTTTTTTTGTCAATGGTAATTCTCGTCTCGTGGTTTTCTTATTTTCGAGTTCCGTAGCAATAGGAATCCTCATTTGTTGATATTGATCCAGGGTCGTTGCAGTTCTCCAGTCTTTGTCAGACCTGACAGATTTGCAGTATGCATTCATCAATGTCGTTCCTGCTCCGAACTTGAGACCAATCTCAGTATTGATGGAGCGGGCCCTCACTTCCAAGACAACAGAGTGACGTGGATCTATCCATTCGTCTGAAATGACTGTCCCAAAATCTATGAGATCCGTTGGCGGAGGCTTCCTGTCTGTTCTTCGCCAAAACTTTTCTGTCTCCTGAGAAATCTTTTCGTAGTCAACCCTGGAAAGTCCATTAGCTACGTTACACAAGGTCACAAACTGGGCAAGCGATCCTTCTGCTCCCTCGGGTTCTTTCTTCAACAAAGCACACACAAACGTACTCTTCAAGGAAACACTGCGGCCAACAACTACCAGGTCCAAGCTTTCTGTTAGTTCCTCAAAATAATGGGGTTTGACCTTGATCCATGAAAAGGCACGGGTCCCAACAGAGTAAGGTGAAAAAGGATCCTTCATCACAATTCCTTCAGAGTTTTTCCTAACGGCCTGAGCAAGAGCTGACCCAATATCTGTCCCCGATTCACCTTCATAGTAGTCAAGCACCTCAAAGTAAGACTTGACAGGGTTTCGAATGATTGTCGCCAGATGATCCCTTCTTGATCTGAGAGTATAATTTTCGTAGCTTTTGTCATTCAAGTAGACTAAATCAAAAGCTATGAAAAATGGGTGGACAGAGCTTGATTCATTTCCCTTTGCGCCCTCTGATATTTGCAGAAGTGCAGCACCTTTTAATGTTCCAAAGGGAAGTATCTGTTGCCTTTCTTCATCCCAAGCAACCATCTCCCCATCTATAATGCAGTTGTTGACTCCAGGGACAAATACATGGTTCCGTATTATGCAAGATGCAACAGATCCTGGTACACTTCCGTTTTCTCCATAAATGGAAGAATAATCTTTTCCTCTTCGGCTGAAGAACTTGAAGTTGCCAGTCCTGAGGTCCATGTGAATCTGTATTCTTTCGCCGTCAAGTTTTTCCTCTATCCAAAATTTATTGTTTAGTCTGTTAGCCAATTTCTCGTAACTCTCGGGAGGAAATGGGCTTAATTGTGGAGCAAATGGATTCATCAATTGGATTGAAGGCATGGACTCAGCAGAGTCTTGATCGGGAATCTCACGATTTTTAAATATCTGCTTCAAATCATTGGTAACATTGAACTGACGTAAGCCATTAGGTTTCCACAGCTCAAAAAACTGATTTTCCATTCTACCGAGAACACGTTGTTTCAAGATGATCTTGAAAATGTACCTCAACTCCTTGGGATTCATCTTGTCGATAAATTCTTCAATGATCTTCAAATGGATTGCTGATGCCCCACTATTGAGCTCATCTAATCGACTATTTACCTCATCAATTGTTAATAATCCTCCAGTAGAGTGGTGTAGTTTTCTTTTGGCAACGATCGTTGCCAAGATATCGGCAAGAGTCTTTGTGGAGTGCAGTTGGTCACGGAACCCACTTTTCCAATCATTTATTTGCTTCCAATCATCAGAATCCTCCGGTATATGAGAGATCTGGATAATGTACTTCCCAAGGGTCTTATCCTTGATGAAGAATGTTCTGTCTCTGTCTTTAGACGGCAGTGCCAACCTTGCAGCTGGGTAAACGTCTTGTCCAACCGTCATTTGCCACGAGGAGAAGAAGTCGAGAATGATGTTTCTTCTCAGATCGGTAACTCTTCCGAAAGGTTGAGGATTATTGTGTGCATTCTCGAGCTTCCATAGAAGATCTTCTGATAAAGATGCAAAGGTGGGGCTCATTTTGGAGTTGTTTTCAGTCAATACAGTACAATTGAGCTATCATTCTGGTCCAAAATGTGAGATAAATATGGTGCCAAACTGTAATATTACTGGAATCTGTCTGAAACACCTCTAAACAATCATCAGACTATCGTTCTTTCAAGCAAAAGTGAAGCCTTAAACAAGTCCGTGAAGAAGTGTCCCCGGATTGTGTCCCAAGAGAGTAATGTGTACGGTGCACTACCTTCTGTCTCTATCACCTCAATTGACATCACCATCAACTGCTTTTTGGCGACTTTGAGTCTATCTCATCTCAGACCCTTTCCAAGTCATCACTTATTCGCAGAATGTCTTCGAAAATTGGTGATTCGGCAAAGCAAAACGGAGATGCATCATCTGAGCAGAAGGCTGTTCCAAGAGATGTTAGATTGTTGCACTTGATTTTTGCAACGCAAGGTATATCTAGTTACCAAGACCACGTTCCAATACAACTGATGGATTTTGCTTTCAGTATGTTTTCGATTTTGCTTTGATATATTGTCTCTGCAGAGCACTTTGCTCCAAGTGTGCAGAATATTTGTTACTAACTGTCGTATCAGGGTATACAACTGGTGTTTTGCAGGATGCTACACTGTATAACGATCACGCTCACGGCGCTGGAGCTCATGTTTCAAATGCGGGTAACGCTGGAACTAACTCGCCGCTGACCAACGAAGATATAAGGCTGGCGATTGCTTCAAGGACAAACTACCAGTTTAAGCCCGTGCCTCCTAAAGAGCTTTTGCTGGAGCTTGCGGCTGAAAAGAACAGAAAGCCGTTGCCTCCAGTGATGCCTTCATGGGGTATACGGCTCCCTCCTGAGAAGTTTTGTCTCACAGCGAAAGATTGGAGTTTGAGTGATGAGGAGAGTGAAGTAAGTTGAATATGGGATGACAGTTTTTTCACATGAAACACACGTATTAACACCATCTAGGATGAAGCGCCGAAGAAGTAGCCACTCATGTTGAACAGAATCTTTGAAATGGCTGAAAATTTCAGTTTCCACCTGTATAATATTGTCCAATGCTAATTTACAATACGTTGACACTCTTGCCTAGTCGCCCTTCACCAGATGAACATCACGATGATGCCTAGTAATACTGACAAAGCCCTTGTAACACACACTGTCTCGTTTGATATCAGCAATTGCTCTGATGGCAAATAAAAACAATAAACCAAACATCACTCGCTCTGAAGTGGGGAATCCACATTTTTTGGTGCGGGTAGTGCACCAACATGCCAGATTGCAAGCCCCAGCGAATTAAACAGCTGGTCTAAAGAAACACGGTTAGCAGATCCCGAAGCTAACGTTATCATTTCAAAGCTCTCCACAAGATATCAGTTTAATCGCTCGAAGAGCAGTTGTCTCATATTGCCCACTTTGATATAGCGAAGCAAAAATCGCAGCAATTGTGCTGGTGACGAACAGATTGTCGCAGATGTCTTTTGTAACGCAAGGTTCCATTCCAGAGTGAGTGTTCAATTAGCTCGGTTTGATCAATACAATTGATCCATAATCACAACTACTAACTAATGCTGAAAGGGTTTTGGAAACGAATGCGAATGATTCGCTGACCGAGAGAACGCAATGTCTGAGCGATATCCAAGATCTGGGCCCCCCAGATATGGTGCACCTGATAAAACACAACCCAAGCACCAAAACCGAGATCGGGACCTATTTATATTACACAGGCAGTGATGTTTCCAACTCTGCGTGCGTTGCTGCTCTTCTCCATTCGATTGCCGATATCATAGGCGAAACTCCACAAGTGTGGTTTGGAAAGCACAAGCCTTGGAAAGTGCAGGAAGCCACGTACTGTGCCTATAATGCGTTTTCGAAGCTGGACACGAGAGTCAATGTCCATTTTCCAGGTGGAGTTTCTTCTTCCATGCTTGATGCTGAGGGCAATCCTGTCATTGAAAAAGATAGATACTGGCTTGAGACCGCAGTGAGCTCGGTTGTCAGAGCTCTGATTAGCGCTGATGACGATGAGGCCGATTTCTCCTCAATTGTTGAAATCCGCAAGATCAATCCTTTTCCAAACGAGGAAACCATTACCATTTTCCTGAAGGGATGTGAGGATTTGTTTTTTGAAGGTCCCAAATTGGGCTGTGCTCCGACAATTCAGCTCCCAACACTTGCCTCGAATTATTTGGTGGATGCATTCATGATTGCAGTTTCAATAACGGGCAAGTATCAGGAGGGACTCGAGATTTTGACTAGACTGGCACATAAAGAGCCCTCTGTTTCCTATCTGATTGCAAAGTTGCACTTCATGAGTTCCCATGAGGTTGACGGCATTGCGGCCCTATACGAGACGTCAAGAGAAAGGCCACTTGACAGCAATTTATTGATGACTCAAGCCGAATTTTGTTACGAGAAAGGCAGGTTTGACCTTGCACTTCCTGTTGCGATAAGGGCAGTTAACTCTTCTCCTTCTGCTTTCCTACCATGGGCGTTGTTGGTGAAGGTTTATATTGCGACTGGAAACTACGAGCAAGCTTTATTGACCCTCAACTCGTGTCCAATTGTGACTCACAAAGACAAATATCACCTCAGAAGAGTTACAATTCCACCAACATCAAACTTGCACTTGCCGTTACCAGTGGATGTAACCTTGCCCGAGGTTTCCTCGTTGAATTCCCAAGATGTGGCCAACGAACACAAAGAGGTAGACCAGACCCTCTTGAACTTGCCAGCTGGTAACCTCAAGTCTACTTTTGCAATAGCGTATGGTCTGCTGACAGAAATTGTACGCAAGACTGGTTGGGAGGCATTGCTGAAATTTAGAGCCAAAGTTTTCGTCATGGAGGAGGAATACCGCAAAGAAAAGAGCGAGTCGTCTACAACTTTGGCAACTAATGGCAATGTGGAAGCTGCAAATGGCGGTTCCGAGACACCTAAAGAAGACTACAGGAAAAAGAGGCTTTGTGAGAGGTGGCTGGACAATCTATTTATGCTACTCTACGAAGATTTGAGGGTTTACACCATGTATCGTGCCGAATTGGTTCACTTCACTGCTCAACAGATGGAGTTCAAGAAGAGCACTCTGGAGTGGGAGCTATTGGGTTTGGTTTCCTCGAGACTATGCCATCAAAAGGAAGCAGCCGAAGCCTATAACCTTGCACTATCGGGAAGGTTCTCGGTTAGATCGTCTAAGAAGCTGCTTGGCTACTATCAGGGGGAGAAAAAGAGAATCAAGAGGATCGAATCGGGCCAGAAAAAGAAGGACGAGGGTTCAATGACATCTGAGGAAATCGCCAAATATAAACAGACGCTTCAGAAGAAGATTCTGGACTTGGTTGTGAAGCTGAGTATTTGGAACCATAGGTGGTACTCTGAGTTTTCTCCAATGTTGTTGGATGCTTTGGCTTCAATGATTGATGATGCTGGAGTATTGAAGGTTGAAAGTGAGATCAGGGCCAACTATGCGACAGAAACAAACGGTGTCTTTGAGCTGATCTCTGACTCTCTTGAGTTTCTCAAAACGCATCATTTTTACCGCCCCGATGAATAAACAATTATGTCCTATCATAGTACTATAGATTAGTCTAATTAAACAGGTATTTTGAGATTTTGGAAAATTGTAGACAAATGGGTGAATTTTAGCCATCAAGGAGATACCTTTCTCAACCGTAGATACATCTATTAATGAATTATATTGCAAATGAAAATGAGCACCACTAAAGAAAAGGCTGTATATTTAATCAACTTTTTTTATTCTACTCTTAGACCAGTATGTTCAACTCCTATAGAGCATTTTCTGAGGCTCCACTGCACAGCCTGGAATAAGTTTGTTCCGTGCACACGTCCTTTGAGAAAGAGAGGAACACTTAGTCTGACACTCAGGAACTGAGGCATTCCCCGAAGCTGCTAGAACTGTTTCTGTTTTACCAATCAAATAGTAACCAGATAATCAGATTTATCTTGTTGACAATCGAGCCATAAAGTGATGAATGGCCCAGGGTATTATGAGCTCTACAGAAGGAGCACGTAAGTGATTGCAATCTCGTCAGGACTGATTTCCACAAGTTCTATTCTCTGAAAGCCAGCGCAAAGTACTAACCTTTACAGAGTCGGGGCTTCTCTTGCTGATGCTTTGGATACATTGATTCTGTAAGTCTTCAAAAATAGATGAGATGAGTGCTGATATGGATGCAGCATGTGATACACGGGGGAGATGCTCTAGGAAGAGACCTACTAACACCATCCACAGAGACCAGAGAATCCAGCCTCAGTTGGCCATGAGAGTATTGGGAAATGTGAGTGAATTTTGAGTTTCGCTTGAACTCATCAGAAATTGAGCCAGGCTTCTTGCCATCCAAGGATGTTACTAATTCATGCGTATTTCAGTTTGACAGAGTTGTTTCTGACAATTTGAAGGATAGAGTTAAGGCAAAGTTGGCATTCAAAGGCCACTTGCACACATACAGGTTTTGTGATGACGTTTGGACCTTTATAATCAAGGATGTTAACATCAAGCTGGATCAGAACGAGTCCGTTACCGTCGATAAGTTCAAGATTGTGGCATGTAATAGCAGACGGCCTGGTGAAACTTGAATTATTCACTGTTTGCCGCATCTTTATTTAGTCCGCTTGGGAAATGTAATATAATAGTTATTGTGTTTTAATAAGAATAACTAGGCATTATTTAGGACCTCGGCATGATTTCTGCCATTGCGGATCGTGCACTAGGTCCTATCAAACAGGGAGCCACATGTTATGACATGTTGGATCACTTTGAAGGCATAGACCCCATTCTGAATTGAAAAAAACAAGTGAAAGATCCCGCCAATTAATAATATTTAAGAGTTCTATCAACATAATGAGCTCATTTGTGCCTGCCCATTTTGGATCATTTACTCAAAATTTCGACTTTGAGAGACTACGGGTAAGTCTTTTTTGCTTCAGAACTGCATGAACACTTTTGGATCGGTTACGTGAATGATCAATTCAGAAATATGAAGAGTTGACACATTACTGTTTTGTCTATGAAAACCCCCCTGGAATCACCACTAACCAACTGTTAGACTGACACAAGCTCATCATTGCAGATGAGAATTAGATCCTTGAGACCGCCACAAGATTTCTTCGACTACAGAAGACTGTCGAAACCACGATCCGTTTATGACCTCCAAACAAGAGTATTGTTCAACTTGAATTACTTCTACTCCAATTATCTAGCGGTTTTCCTTGTGATTAGCGCTTATTGCCTGATCACCAACCTGCCATTGTTGTTCGTGTTATCGTTTGTTCTGATCAGCATTTACTTCATTCAAAGGTTACAGGGCGGGGAACTGAACTTGCAATTTGTCAGAATAAGCACTTCCCAGCTGTATACTCTGGTGCTGTTTATCGCCATTCCAATTCTGTTTATCTCTTCTCCTGTTTCCACTTTGTTTTGGCTCGCCAGTGCGAGCGCTGTTGTGATACTTGGACATGCAGCTTTGTTAGAGAAACCTGCAGACTCTGCCTTCTCGGACACCGTTTAAGCTGTTGAGTGGCTTCTAGAGCCCTTCTCCTTTGTGGAGATTGTGATGAATCGAGATCAAGACCGAAAGTACGGGGCTCGAATGGGTTGCTCTCGATTGCAATCTCCTACTTGTACTTTATTTATTTGATTCCTGAACACAAGTACTTTGATATTATGAGCCATTGTGGTCCAGCTGGAGACACCAGCAATCTATTTGTAGTTGGAATCGACATAACGTAATCACTTCTTGGCCTGATTTTTCAACCTGCGAGGCTTCCCTGCTTATTTTGGCTGAAGGCGATGAGGTCGAGCTCGCCTATTCTCACCCACAAAACTTCCCTATCTCCTTCTCTGTATATCTTTCTCATCAAGATTAAAAGATATTCACAGAAAAATGTCACAAGTCCCACTTTCACAACGGTTTGTGGATGTGGTCCACTCGGTGAAAAAACTTGAGAGCAGCTCGCTTCGGAAGGACTCGAAAGCCTTCCAAGATCAACTGTCTGAAACAATCAATGATCTTGAGTCTGTGAAGAAGACCATTCAACAACTGGCTATGTTTAGTACTAATGAGGAGATTGAAGAGGTTAATACTAAAGATATACAATATTTGGCTATTGACTTCTATTTGGCTAGAGCTTTGGAGAATTCTACGAAGCTAAGACAACAGGCTCTGCAGACGAGTCAAACGTTGTACATTCAGTTTTTGCACAGCTTGGAAAATTATGGCTTACTGGATAGAAACCAGCAGGAACGATTGGATAATTTCAAAGAAAGCTTTAATCCAACGTTATCAGAGCTGAGACCTGACGATCCAGTTAAAAGAAGAGAACTCAAGATTGCCAATTTCAAAGCAGAGAAAGAGTTCAATTTGAAACTATCCGTACTGAACGACCCAACCACAAATCTAGAGAATATGGACGATGAGGTTGTCAGAGAAATATACACAGATCAATTGAAGTTGCAGACTCTGCAAGCCTTTCAGCATATCGAAGCCAACATGATGGAGTTGGAGGTTTTAAAACACATGCCACAACCAAGATTGACGGAGGTGAAAGAACTTGATGACAGAGAAAGGGAAAGAGAAGGGTCCAGAGAAGCCAATCTAAAATTCACAGATAAGCTGGAGAGTCTGAGCCAGCCACTTTTGTCCAAGCAAGGTAAGGTTCTCAGGCCGTTCACAATTGTCTCTGACAGGAAGCAACTACAAAAAAAGGTATTTGGCACAGGACAAGAACTTCCCAGTATGACAGTTGAAGAATATTTGGATTACGAGCTGGCAAATGGCGGAATGGTCAAGCCACAAGAGCCTGAAAAAGAAGTAGACGAAGACGATATGGAAGCTGCTGATAAGGAGACCTATGAGAAGAGAGATTGGGACGAGTTCGTGGAGGCCAACCCCAAAGGAAGTGGAAATACTGCAAATCTGGGTTGATAATAGCTATCCCTCTTTGATAATTTAACAAATGTCACTATATTTGTCTCAAATATTCATAAATCTAAAACAATTGTTATGGCGACTTGAGGTCGTGGCCGCGTAAACGCACGACCACGTATCTTTCACAAAAATTATGCAGATGGATATGGGACTAGCTCTCACGCTCCTCAACATCCTGTACACCAATCAATAATGGTACCTGAAAAAAGGAAACAAGACGTGGAGAAGGTAGATGTGGCCTTGAATGATTCGCCAGTTGCAAAGAAACCCAAAATCGAAGCGGACTCGGTGCCTGCTCAGGACCCAAACTGGACCCTGTATGTGAAGAACCTCAACGATAAGCTCCATTTGAAGATGATGAAAGAGCAGCTGTATGTGATGTTTTCAACGTTTGGAGATGTTGTTGCTATTGAATACAGGCCGAAACAGAATATGCGTGGTCAGGCCTTTGTGTCGTTTGGCAGCATAGAAGATGCTTCTTTGGCACTAAAGGGCTTGCAAGGCGACCTGTTCTTCGGCAAACCATTGAGTATAGAATTTGCCAGACAAACGAGTAAAGCTATCGAAGTGTTTTCTACAGAGACACAAAATGGGAGCTGATGTATGAAACCACCACAAAAATCATATAGACATATATATAGATACCAACTAATGTACACTAGCTTATCCTCTCCGCTTACTGATTCTCCACGTCTGCTGCTCATCAAACTTGTTGAACAACGGCTGGATTTTTATTGCTTTCTTTCTAGCACTAAGCTCCTGGGGGTTAGCAACTTGGAAAAATGTCGGTGCCAATTCAACAAGCCACTTCGGTTCGATCTTGGTAACATACCGCATATACTCCTTCGCTGTGAGCACCAGTGTATGAAACATAACGTATTCAGCGTGCGTCTTCTTGAAAAGTGCCGATGAAGGATGAATATGAACAGGTGTGTTTTCGATAATCGTTTTGAATAGGGATTCTTCAGAGCTTTTCTTTGCAGAGTTCTTGAAAAATCCCGAGCAAAACGTCTTTCTGACTAGGTCGATGTTACCACCACAACTGCTGAGAGAATGCTTATGTTTGGACATAATCTTCAACAGTTGACCTCTGACCTCCTTTGCCCTTCTCAGACTCTTATCGTGAATAAAATGTTCCTGACACCAAATCTTGGACTGGTTGTTATCAATCCAGCGTTCGTAGACATTCAACAACGTAATGTGGTCCCCGGTTGGATCATTGAATTTGGCCTTCATTCTATCTGCAAGCTCCCTCTTGTCCTTCGGACTGTAGAAAACATCTGGGACAGAAAGCATGGCAACAATAGAAAGCACTTCTTCAGAGCATCCAAAATCGAAGGATGCTATTAAAGTCTTAGCCAAGGCTGGTTCCATGGGGAAGTCTGCCATCTTTCGACCAAGCTGGGTTAGATAACCATCTGCATCTAGCGCTGTCAAAGTGTACAGCTCCTCTAAAGCCGTCACCATAGAGTTTACAGGAGGAGGATCCATGAAATCAAAATTCAACAGGTCGTTGATGCCCATTGCCTTCAGCATGAGAATAGTGTGGGACAAATTTTGCCTCTGAATTTCGGGTATGGTATTCGGATTCATTTCCTTTTCATATGCAGACTTTGTGTAGAGCCTATAGCACTTTCCTGGTCCCGTTCTTCCTGCTCTACCAGCTCTCTGGTTGGCCTGGGCTTTTGAAATAGGCGACACTATCAGCGAGTCCATTCCCAGCTTGGGGTCGTATGCGTTAATTTTGACAAAGCCCGGATCCACAACATAGTAGATACCATCAATGGTTAGAGAGGTCTCTGCGATATTGGTAGCAAGAATCACCTTCCGCTTACCTGCAGGAGTAGGCTCGAAAATCTTCGTCTGCATTTCCGAAGGCAGAGAAGAGTATATGGGAAGTACTAACAGCTCGGGCGTGTCCCCTTGATCATAGAATACTTGCATCCTCTCCAGTAGAGTTTCACAACAGGTATCGATTTCTTCTTTTCCGGTTAAAAAAACCAGAATGTCCCCAGCAGGTTGCTCCAGGTGGATAGAGATGATGGAGTCAAGACATGCAGCAACATAATCCATCTCGGGCTCAGCAGAATAATAAATTTCCACAGGAAAAGTCCTACCAGGAATTTGCATAATGGGACATGAATCAAAAAAAGTCGAGAACTTGTTAGCGTCAAGAGTAGCCGAAGTGACTATGACTTTCAAATCGTCTCTCTTTTGAGCAGCGACTTTAAGCAATGCAAAAAGCACATCAGTAGCGATTGTTCTTTCGTGAGCTTCATCAAGCATAATGACGGAATACCGTCTCATATAAGGATCATTGATCGCCTCTCTCAAAAGCATACCATCCGTCATATACTTGATTTTGGTCTTTGCACTGGTCACATCCTCAAATCTGATGGTATATCCTACCTCATCACCCACCCTACAGCCCACCTCTTCTGAAACTCTCTTAGCAACGCTGACGGCAGCCACACGGCGTGGTTGAGTACACCCAATCAAGCCTTTATCAGCTAAACCTTCTTCAGCTAGATATTGTGTTATTTGGGTCGTCTTTCCGGAGCCTGTTTCACCCACAATGACCAAAAACTTGTTGTTGCGTACACCTTCCACCAGCTTGGACCTCATTGAGTATACGGGAAGTGTTTCTCTTTGCTGTGCTATACTTAAGTCTGTTCTCTTCCCCAGAGATGCGGACTTGTTCTCCTTCTGCCATTGTTCGAATCGAGATGATTGGCCCATGTAAGCTCGCCTTTCCATATCTGTCCTTGAGTAAACCTGCTGCTGGTTGAAAGGATCTTCTGCGGTGTCTGTCTTTTTTTCTTCGCGAAGCTTTCGTTGCTCTTCTTTGGCCAGTTCGTACTTCTTCTCCTTTACCTCTTTCATTAATGTGGATCCGCGCATGGCCGATCTGTTCAAAGACCCTTCTGGATTCTTGACGATCTTTACCGGGGGTAGTTCGATTCCACTTCGGGATGTCTGTCCTCTCAAGAATGGGGGCTCTTCATTGGTTATTTCGATCTCTATCTCCTCATCCTCTTCCTCATCTAGCATTGGGGGCTGATACAGGAGTTCTGCCTGCATCTCATCCAGATCAACGGCCTGTCTCTTGACCCCGAATGCTTTGGAGCTTTGGGCCAATTCCCACAGATCAGGACTCTCTGAGGTCGACCTTTTGTGTTTTTTGCTGAGACTCGACGAAGCCCGCGTGGGCGACCGGCCTCTTCCACCCAGAGCCATGTTGTTCGAGCCAGTTCCAAAACGCTCGGCTTGCTCCTCCTCACCAGATATTTGATTTATATCTTTCATCGACAACGATATCTTCTTATCAGACGAAATTCCAGTCACTTTGACGTAGACCTCTTGGCCCATCTTCACCAAGTCTGAAGGGTGCGAGACCCTGTGCTTGGCCATGCAAGATACGTGACATAGGCCCTCAGTCTTGTTTGGAGCTCCTGTCCTATCCCTCGACTTGATACCAAATAGTCTCACGAAAACACCGTAATCTTTGATTCCCAGCACTTCTCCTGGGTACACCTTACCGTTGAGAGGCTCGTCATCCCAGTCAGCACGGTCTTCTATTTTCTCTCTCTTTATCGGCCTCTCTCGCACCACCTTGGGTTTGCGTTCTGTTTTAATAAAATCCTTTGACTCCTCAACCTTAAAGTTCTTGATGAAATCATTCTCTTCCTTAATAGCCACTGCCTCAGTATTTGCCAATGCCAACCCACTGAATTCCAGTGTCTCTGTTTTGATCTTTACAGGGCTCTCTGTTTCCTCTTTTTTGACAGTCAATAACTCGGGATTCAGGATTTTATCTATTTCATCCACAAAAGTGAGATTTGCCAACTCATTTGCTCCGGTCTCTTCAAGTTTCGACAAGAACTCCGTCTTGTTGTTAGAAGACTCGTGTAGAGCTTGAATGAAGTTTGCCATCGCTAACACATCCTCGTCAGCCGGTTCCATGCCTGTTATTCGTGCAACAACATTGCAGATCTGGCTTATTGCCTTGCTGGACATTGTAGATGGTCTTAGCAAAAAAAATGCGACGTGTTTGAAGGTTCCGCCTTTTGACAGACGTGTTGCAGTGTGGGAGAGCCTTTGAATTTTTCAGCTCTGCGGTGATGCCCCATCTTATCATCTCCCATTATCAGCCGTTATTACTATGGCACTCTCGCCTTGTTGGAAAAAGTCTTCGTTTTAATGAATTTATGAAATAAAAGCACCGATTTCATGATCTGAAATCACCATGCTACAATTTCTACTTATTTTATATTTTGTAAGGATTTTTCAGCTCGTTTCAGCTAGGTTTTACTTACTCAAAATCAACCTCTCTGATCCCATTGGCATCAACCACCTTCACATACAATCCTTTGAAGTCTATTGGCATTCTTGTTGAAAGCTCTTTGGAGCACATTTTGAGAATCCTGAGGCCATCGTCCACACTCATGTTTGAGCGATAATGATGATCCAGAAGCGACATCGTGTAGAAAGCGGCGTAGCCGTGGGCAGCATAAGGCAAGTCTACTCTAGTTCCCAGGTAGTCTATCATGCTCAAATTTGGTAGGTTGGTCGTTTCGTCAAAACCGGCAAGCAAAACGTTGACTTGGAATGGTTTCTGGTAAAGATTGTTAGTAATTCGATCTCAAAGAAAGCGTGTTTGCGACAAGACTTACCCTCGATCTGAGCGACTTGGCCAGTTGACCTCTTACAAAACTCGCAATTGCTTTCGGTCTGAGATCCACCTGTTCTCTCATTCCATGTAGCTGTATATTTGCTTGCATCAACTCTGCAAATTGGACTAAAACAGATAAAGTTAGTGGACGTTCAAGACTCTCACCCTAAAGTGCAAAACTGAATCAATAAACGATCTTTCAACATACCTGTATCACCAGATTCACCAGTGAACGCCATCAGATTGTGGTCATTCAAGACTCTAGTCTTGTCGTCCGTGGTCTTCAACACAGAGATACCACGGGTAAACGCCTTGGAGGTGGCAATGATGACCGAGTCTTCCACCTGGATTCCGAGCACAATATCCATAATTCACAAACTTGTCCAATAATCTATCTGATATTAAAACTTTAGTGCAATTGGCAATATTGCAAAAGCACACTGGATGGTTGGGTTTGATTGACAACTTGTTTGAAGAGTGAAGCTTCACTTTGGCCACCCGAAGGGTGTGTACAGTCTCAAGTTCTCCACACTGAACATTGGCTGGTGACTACAAACAACATAATATTGAAATTTTTATTATTCGCACTTGACGCTCTCCAATAATTTGGGTTGATACATTCTATTCGCTCATTTATATTCAAATCTCAAAGCTTGGTCTAAATCCTCGATCAAGTCCTTGGAGTCCTCGATACCAATACTGATTCTCAGAAGAGTAGGCTGGACACTGGCATCAGTGAGAGCTCTCCATTCGATCAAACTCTCTACACCACCGAGAGAAGTGGCATGGTGGAAGTACTTGAGTCTGCTGGGGAGCGTCTTGGCGATCTCGGCCTCACTGACTTCAATTGAAAAGGTGGGTCCATATCCACCGGTCAACTGTTCCTTGACAAACGCATCTGTTTGCAAAGAAGCATGGTACACCTTTGTCAAGACTGGATACTTTGCGATATTATCGTTCAGATACTTGACAACCTCCTCGGCACTCTTACTCTGCTTCAAAATTCTAAGCTCATACGTTCTCAAACTTCTATTGAGAAGGTAACTCTCCAAGTTGGGGATATTGGTACCCAAATAGACTCTATCATGGAATAGTTGGAGCTTTACCTTGGGGTCCTTGGTCACGAGAACACCTGCCAAAAGATCAGAATGTCCTCCAAAGTATTTGGTGGCAGAATGCAACACTAAGTCAGCACCCCAAAGAAAAGGATCCTGCAGAGGTGGTGGGGCAAAAGTCGCATCCACAGTCAGGAAGGCACCCCTCTCGTGAGCCTTATCAGCGTAGTACTTAATGTCGAAAGCAGTACCTTCTGGGTTGACGGGGGTTTCGAGATGAACAATATCTCCTTTCTGCAAAACACTGAAATCGTCGTCAAGTCCAATTTGGTTCAACCCATTCAATCTTGAAAAGATGTTGGCAATACCATGACACCCGTGGTACCCCTTTCCGATTGCCAATGTCTTTGGGTTGTAGTACGTCAAAGCTGCAAAAAAAGCCGCAAGACCAGAGGAGTAAACCACAACATGGCCCCCCAAAATACCCTCCAAAATCGTCTCTGCCTTTACCGAATTCGGGTGGTTCAAACGAGAGTAGATCAGTTCGGACAGTTGTTCTTCATCAGAACGCTGCGTGACTGGAACTAGATCATCCGGGTTGTTGGAATATCTATAGGTGGTAGAGACGTTAATCGGCTGGACCACGTCAGGAACACGCGCTGTGGAGTCGTCGTCGTGAATGAGCTTAGTGCTGATACCTGCCATTTTTGAATTCAAAGCAATTCTCAAAATTCCGAGATTGAGCGACAAATGGGAATCTCTCTGAATATGTAATTGAGGCTTCGATGAGTTCGAGCCAGATCAAATTTCACGTGACCGGACGCCGCATCTTGGAGGACTATGGTATATGCAGACAGAAGGATTAGGATACAAAAACAGAGGGTTCTTGGTTTTTCAATTGTTTCATTGATCATCCTATAATATCTTTACATCCAATATGTCATCATCCTCAAGCTCTGCATCGCCAACAGTGCTATTCAAATCCAGTTCATCCTCCATTATGAGCGAGAGTTTGGTACGTGGATTCAAACCTTTCTTCTCTTTGTAATATTCTGCGATTTTTGATATTTCAGTTGAGTTACTCACCTCAATCTTCACACTGTCTGTAGAACTTCCTCTAACCTCTATGCTGAAATACCTTTCGACAGCATCGTCTTGGGTCTCCGCAGACGAGACAATATGAACACCTTCAACCTCATCAATGAAGGTTGAATTACCCTCATCTATGACCTCCAAGTCACTATCATTTTCATTATCTTGATCTCTCTCTGCTCTCCGCACAAGTCTCTCCTGCATTCTTTTCTCGCTCAAACGCTGTGCCTCTTTTCTGTCCTGCAGTTGAAGCAATAACACATAGTCTCCGTCCACACTGGTTCTCAGTCTCTTCATCGATTTTGTAACACTGTAAACAGGTAGCTCATCTGCAAATGTCAACCCCAGATTGGGCTCGTAAAACACGAAATCATCAGCCCTGTGTAGAGGATACTGGAAATGCGATACAAGCTTGCGTTTGATTTTGCTGAACTTGTGGTCTGCCTTTGTCCTCATTGTGAGTTCATCACCTGAATTATTGAAATAAGACTGCACCGTTATTAGAAATTTTGAGTTTTTAAGCTCAGCAAGATCATCTTCGTTCATCGTCTGGAACTCGTAAGATTGAGGGATATATGCCTCGACTTCATCCACATCAACAACGTTGAAACTTTGAGTTGATTTCTGTAGACTTTGCAGAAACGCATCCTCTTGCTCATCAGTGACCGATATGGAACCACGCTCTTTTCTCCGATCGGGCACCCGTTTCAGTTTGGGTGGGGGAGTCAGCTCTCTGTATTCATCATCTGACTCATTTTCACGCTTTCTCCCTCGCGTTATGGGTTCCGTAAAAACCTTCGGGGAACTTCTCAGATCACTAAACGAAATATCCAGACTTGGTCCAACATCGGACTTACTCTCCTTCTCTTTCTTCTTAGACTTCTTTTTCTTCTTTTTAGGTCTGGGGTCCACAGTGCTCGCCAAGCTGAAGAAATCGTTAAATATGTCTGACTTCGGACCGTCTTTTTCTGAACCCAAACTCGGCAAAGCACCCAAGTTGGTCTCACTCATAAGATAATGTATAGTTGGTAGTGTTAGCAAAAATGTCCTTGATACAGAGCTAAACAGAACACGATCTCGCTACGCGCGTTAAGAAAAGGGTTAATCTGGGGTACCGTTGGAAAATGGCAGATGCCGGTTGAAGATTGATACCGGGTCGCACAACCTTATCAATGGATCTCCCTGTTCATAGACCAACTTCAAACAGCTTACAATGCTAAGATGTCTCAGGAGATCATACAGCTCGGCTGCATCCGTGGAGTTGATAGCATCTGTGCGTGATCCCAAATTTCGCATACCAGGTGATGCCACCATCTTCAGCGGGATCCAGCCCACAGGAATATTTCACCTGGGCAACTATCTCGGGGCAACAAGGGTCTGGAGTGATCTTACAGAGAGAATTTCCGAGGAAAAATTGAACAGTGAGCCCATGTTTATGGTGGCCGATTTGCACTCCATTACCGTTCCTCAAATAGCTTCAGACCTCAGAACCATGCGCAAGCAGGCTCTTGCCAGTATCATTGCCTGTGGTGTGGACCCAGCAAAGGCGAGACTATTTTACCAATCCACGGTACCGGAACATTCCGAGCTTAACTGGGTGATATCCTGCTCCACCCCAGTGGGAATGCTTAACAGAATGACCCAGTGGAAATCCAAAGCGAACCTCAGTTCTGGTGCATCGCTTGCTGATGATGCGAGCTTGGGTGGAGTCAAGCTAGGACTTTTGGCCTATCCCACACTGATGGCTGCTGACGTTCTTCTTTATAGATCTACGCATGTGCCAGTGGGTGCAGACCAAGCACAACATTTGGAACTAACGAGAGAACTCGCCATCAAGACCAATAAGTTACTGCGGACAGACTATTTCCCAGTGCCTAAGACCCTGCTAGCCCCAACCAACAAAATCTTGTCGCTGAAAAATCCTCTGAAAAAGATGTCCAAGTCCGACCCGGAGCCACTGTCCAAGATATTCATCACGGATAGCGACAAAGATATCAAAACGAAGATTAACAAAGCCATAACAGACTCCATAGATGGAAAAATCACATATAACCCCATAGAGCGTCCAGGAATTGCCAATCTTTTGACTATCATAAGTGCTATCGAGCGCCGTCCCGTCAGCCAAATTTTGAATGATGTTGAGAACTTTGAGAAGAGGGAGCTGAAGGCCTTGGTGGTGGAAAGACTCACCACCGAAATCAAGGGCCCACGTGAGAGGTTCAGCGAACTAATGAAGAATGACGCCTTACTTAATCGTATATCCAAAGAAGGAACGGAAAAGGCCAGAGAGGTTGCATCGAAAACCATCAAGGATGTCTACGAGCTAATGGGTTTGAATTAATCATAAATAGACTCTAAAAAATCCAATGTACATACAGTTACCCAATCACGTCAACTGCTTCACCGTACTGAACCAAGATTCTTTGCACCTCGCGATACTTCGCACATGCCAGCACGATCTCTTTGAGTAGCTTGTGCTTATCAATTCCACAAACCTTAGGCTCCCAGGGAGCTGAAGTAACGTCATTCGGCCCATACAGCTCAGCACAAATCTCCAAGATTCGGGCTTTGAGAGGAATCTCACTCAATCTCTTCATATAGACAATGAATAGATTCTTGAAACTGGCCTCATCTCCAAGCAACTCGTACACGAGAAGTTTGTTTTCGAGGTGGTTCAGAGAGATTACAACTTCCAGATTCTCATATCCCTCTTTCATCAGCATAATCTTGCTGATCTTGGAAAACAGTCTGCCCTTGCCTTTTCTCATAACCTCTTCGTTGGTATGCCTTTCCAGAAGAGAAACGATGTTCTCTGAACCGCCATCGACATCAGCAGATTTGTCATTGCTCGTAGATCCAACAGCTGTAGAGTCCCAATACTGGGACCCAAATGCCCACCATGAGTCACTTATCAAACTCCACGTGCCCATATGTTGGTTATACAAATACCCGTTTCCGTTACTGAGAGTCACCACTGGGATTCCCGTGGCAGTAACAGAACACAGAGTGAGGTTCTCTGCTCTTGAGAGGTATTCACCTGTAAAATAGACATTGTTCGAGGAATCTGTTGCATTTGAGCGATATATGGGTTGAAGAAGAGGAAACAGCGAAGTCGACCCAAACAAACTCTTCTTTGCTGGAACATCCCAAATGTGCAGCTCTCCTATGGATGTGACAGCCAACAGATACTTCCCTTTGCTCTCCAAAAACGAGAGAGGAGAACCCAAAACAATGGGAGGCAGCAGACGCCTTCCTACATCGCTGTAGACAATGATATTCCCGTCAACTGTGGCCACCACCCAGAAATCGCCGTCACCACCAGTGGCCAGCAAAACCCGTTTCGGTAGAAAGTCCACAAAGACTTGCTTCCTTTCCACCTCAGAAGACTGGAACGGCAGATATGTTTTCGTTAAGGATACTCTGCTAGGAGTAGACTCGTTACCGTTTCCATTGATAATCTCCAACTCCAAGGAGTCGTCGGTGGGAGAGACCTGCTTAATCACGGACCTCACTTTTGGAATTGAAATGCGAACATTACTGAAAGCGTTTGAAGGATTCAGCACAACCGATCCTATGATCTCAATAGCATCAATGCTCTTCTTCTGTTGCTTATGGTTAGTTGACGAATCACCGTCTAGGTCAGCCGGCCTCGCTAGCTTGTTGACTTTCCCGGGAAGTTCTTTTCCAACAGAGTACGATGGGGGATCAAACTCCATAGTGGAAACAGGTCTTGGAGCCGATGCACGATCGGCCTTGTTCTTATCGTTTCCATTAGAGTTTCCATTTGCATTTGTCGAACCCGAGAGAAGCAACGGCTGTACCCGCTTCTTGCCTTCTTTAGTTTTTGCAACCATTGTAGATACAATGGCATTTCCATTTGTCTTCTGTGGAACAACAGTCTCAACCGTGTCATCTACCGACTTTGCTGTGTCATCTTGCGTAGATGCTTTCTTTTCCTCCAAAATGGCTTCCTCCCGCGACAACTTCAGCTTCTCTTTCAAATTCTTTTTTAGCAAAGATGCCGGAATGACTCCTGTTGTGGAAGAGTCAACTATGGGACCCAGCTCGTTCTCCTCAAACGCCATGACCCAAAACTCACCGTTGATGGTTGTGAAAAACAACTTCGACCCATCTTTGCTCCAGCTCATATCAACAACACCAGAGCTGGATATTCCTTCAGCCACAAGCAACGGGGAATCAGCGCACGTACTCCAGATGGCAATGGTGGAGTCCAACGAGCCCGTAGCCACGATATAGGCATACCTGTAATCGAGAGCAGTGGGACAATGTTTCACTATGATATCCAACCCAGCCGATTCCAATTGCTGAGGTGAACAGTCCAGATTTCTATACGTCACTGGAGAAACAGAAGTCACTGAACATTGGTAGCCGTGTCCTACGAAGCTGCACCAGGACTTCCATGAGCCTGACGCACCGGTAGGCTGTTTGGGTGGGTTTTCAGGATTGCGCATCACTGTAACCAAAGCCGTTTGAGGACCTTTCGAGGCATTGGGAAATGTAACAATGCGGTTGTCTCGACTCCAAGATAACTTCCTCACTCTTGACTTGTTCAGAGTTGAAATGTTCACCAGACCGTCAAAGCTCTTCACCGAAGAATTAAAGTGTCTTTTTCCATCTTTGTCCTCCGTTAATGTGTATTCAAACAACAGGGCTTTACGATCATCACTAAGAGATATTAAGTTTTTGCCCATGTTGCAGTCGAAAGCGATACCTTTTATGCTGGTGGCATCTTGGTTGATGATGGAAATCACCTCTTGGTTATTGACATCGTAGATCAGTATTCCAGCGCCAAGAGTCGCGATTGCCAGCAATTCGTCTTCCGCAGACCAAGAAAGATCAGAAACCGAGGACTTGATTCCTTCAACAGCCAGTTCGAGCTTTCCGTCTCTTTGAATGTAGACCTCTCCGTTGGAGCACCCAACGGCTAAGAAGTCAGTAAGGTTACCATATCGCACTGCTGTAATCTCGCTTCGGCCCTCATCTGGAATGACTTTCGACATAGGAGCACTCAATTCAGTGAAATCGGGCTTTTGAGCCGTTATGGGCACCGTGGCCATCAGTTTGTCCAGTGCGTATATCCATACCTGGCCATCTAGTCTCGCGAAGGCCACTTTCGTGTTGTCAGGGTTGACAGTCACCGCAGGACATGCCAGCCCGCTCTCCGAGGGTTCCACCGGAATCGGGAACTTGAAGAGATGCATTCAATAGAAAATAGAGAAGACCCGGGGTATGGCCTAATTCGTTGGAAATGAGAAACAAGCAAGACTCGTGGTGTTTGGGTGTAGGCGTGCTGCCACGAGAAGGACGTGTCAGCAACGGCGGATTTCTCAGACATCCTAAACAATGATGGATGAACGAACAGGACTGAAGCAATCATCCATTCGTTACAAGCTTGAATCCACTGGATATATATACACACATCCTTATACTTCCAGATTGGTAGTGCTAGCACATCACAAACGAGGTAGAAAGACTAGTTAGCAAAGATGGAAGACGAGGCCCAAGCGACGTTTTCTTCAGGATCCGGTTCAGAGTTCACCGAATACTGGATAGACTGGTTCCTTGGAGTCAGAGGAAACGAATACTTTTGTGACATAGACATCGAGTACGTGAAGGATCGGTTCAACCTCACCGGACTGAACCAACATGTGGACAGATTGTCCTACTTAATAGACGTGATTACGGATGCACACTCCATTGACGAGAGCCAGCCGGAGGCCGTGAAGTTGAGAATCGAGGAAAATGCCAAATATCTTTACTCACTGATACATGCCCGTTATATTCTCACTCCCAGAGGATTGGTTAAGATGTCTGAGAAATTCAAGAGCGGCGATTTTGGATACTGTCAGAGACAGTACTGCAAGTTGCAGGCTCTGCTGCCGGTGGGTATAAGCGACGTTCCCAAAGTGTATCCCGTGAAGTTATACTGTCCATCATGCCAGGACCTTTACAATCCCAAATCTTCAAGACACCATTCCATTGATGGTGCGTTTTTTGGTACCAGTTTCCCAGCCATGTTTCTGCAGGCGTACCCAGAACTGGTTCCCACTCACAGCACACAGATCTACATCCCCAAAGTATTTGGGTTCCAGCTCCACGAGCACGCCAAGCTCACGAGATGGAGGGTGCATCAACGCGATAAATATGTCAAGAATCTTTTGGAGAACAATGTGAATCTCAGCGGACCGGGCGGATATGTTGAAGACACCGACGAAAAGCCCACCGGTAAAAGGTGAGAAGGAGCTGAAAGTGGGCCGATAATTGAGACTGGGTCTATGGAGCTGAGGTTATGACATGGAAGGCTTTTGCTGAGACCCCCCTTCCAGCCTGTGCTTGAATATACATTTGACGGAGTTTAACTTGGTGTTTTATTTCCATAGTTATTGAATCAGTGCATGTGAATTGTATGACATATTCCCTCCAGTGGTTCAACAAATAGGCACCATAATCACCCACTTGGTGATAATGTGGTACAAAATACGTTTGGCATGAATTTTCGTATCTACTCAAACCACAGTGAGAGATTTGCTCACCATATGCGATCTATGGCACACCACAAATCAACATAGGAATTGCATCCCGCGCAACTGTTTCTGGACTGTTCTGTTCAAATTTCGTACCACCATCAAGCTTTCTCTGATATCATCACTTCTCGTCCCCACGCGGAGTTCGATTGTGCTAAGGTTTGGATTTGAGGCCGTGGCTATGATCTGACGTTTAGGATTTGCTGCGATTGTTTTTTTTTTCGTCTTCATTTTTGGTGTCTTGTCAATAATTTTGACCACTAGCCTCATGGAGAATATCGAAATACTTTTGATTCGCGTCGTTGTCTTTATGCTTCTCCATTTTGCATGGCCACACCCAGTTCATCCGCCATTTGCTCTCTCCTTCAGCTTCTATCCTTCATGTACCGATTACAACAGTACTCCTGTTGTGGATGGCTGAAATGTTGCGTCAAGACCTTGCTGCTGCAGACGCTCATTGTCTTGGTCAGGGTCAGGGTCTTTTTCAAGATCTCGTTCATGCGGGGTAACACTACTAGTTGTCATGTAGTGGTCCCGCTATTCGCATCTCTTATCATCTGTGCCACTTTGTACCCTCGGTATCTTTTCTTTTTTATCTCAACAAGCTTGATATTGGTCACTCAACCTTCTGTTGAGATCTGTCACTCAATAGTGAAAACCATCCAGTCGAGAGTTAGGTGCACCTCACTGATTTGAGAACGCTGCGTCAGGAGATTTTGACCTAAAAATAGATGGAATATCCTGGAGTTAAAGTGTCAAAGATGACGGAATAAGCGAAGATGCTGTATTTATTGGGAGAACAAAGAATTCAGAATCCTCAGCCTCATGCACCTGTCAAAACACAGCTGCACGATGCAAAAACAAAGGGAACAAGGACAAATTTCAGAGGTGGCCAAAACTACACAAATAAAAGCAATAGATTGCGAAATTACTTCTGAATCAAGATCTTGTGAGATATTGGTCAACGTACTAGTCGAACAAAATGCTGAGAGTACAGGTTATGCACCCTTTGGAAGGAAGCTTTGCACACTTCTTGAGCGGACGCATGTGTATTCCAGGGTAAAAAGAATTTATTTTTTTCGCCTCCCAGTCTTTGCTATACAGGGCTGATGTTTCCCCTCTTGTCTTGTTTCCCTATTCTTCTTTTCGTGTTATCCTTGTGTCCTCCGGTTCTGGTTCTTCCTAGCACTGAAGGTCGTGTCGTCTCTGATCGCATTGCCGCATACAAAGTCCCCGCCTTGAGAATTTCTTTGAAGCACTACTCACAATGTCACCTGTCAGACCGACAAATGGAGATCAATCGTGGCAGATGAACAACAGGATCGTATGACAGGCCCGGAATGCACACTCAGCTGCGACTCCAGGCGAGTCGGAAACTCCTGGCATCGGTCCCAGCCCCATGAGTGGGGGTGATGAGCTACATCTCCCATCCTTTTCTCCCTCTAACAACCCGTTTAAGCACATCCACGATATGGTTTCACGGCAGATTGCGATATATTCAGAACGTCGCCAGCGTTGTGACACTTTAGCAGAGCAATCAGCTTTGCAAGCATACATCGATAATCAGAACAGTCTCTTGAATTCAATCCGGGGGCTATTTGAAGAACTCTGAGACACAATTGACCAGGGCAACGCAGAACTTGGAGGCAGAATTGACCAGGTGGATGCAAAAGTCGAAGCAAGGAATAGATTTACTCGCTCTATGGGAATTGTAACCATTCACCTCTTCAGTGTACGCGATTTCCCGGTTATTCCTTTTGCAGATGGAACTTGACCTTCTGCATCGCTTCCTGAGCTCACAAATAATGATTTGATCGGTGCTATGGCCAGAGACGACGTCATCGCGTATCTTGATGGCCACGAGATCAGATATCGACGAACTGCTGGTGTTGACTAATTGAGGGAGACTTTGAGAAAGTTTTTCTCAAACGCGAATCAAGCTTAGTGTTAGATGCCAGCTAAACTTCCATTAACCTATGCTTGCTCTTGGAGAGTTTGCTTGTGCGCTCTTTCTTTATTCTGCTATCATTCGAATTTGTTTGGAACCTCTCTATATAATTTTTGCATTTTGCTTTTACCACTCAAGGCTATTGTAGTGTATATTGTGCTTATTTTGTTCTATACATCTATTATTCCTGCTCAGACAAAAACTTTTCACAGTCCAAGGCAGCCATACAGCCAGACCCGGCAGAGGTAATGGCCTGTCTGTAACGTTTATCCTGAACATCACCAGCAGCAAACACACCCTCAACAGATGTGATCGAAGAACCTGGCACGGTCTTGATGTATCCGGTCTCATCGGTGTCAATTTGACCGGCAAAGACGTGGGTAGCTGGTGTATGGCCAATAGCATAGAACAAACCGTTCACTGCAAGGTCCGAAACCTCATTCGTCTTAACGTTCTTAATGGCCAAAGAGTTCAACAGTTTGCCGTCTCCCTTGGCCTCGAGAGTGACTGTGTTATAAACGATCTCCAGCTTGGGGTTGTTCTGGGCTCTCCTCTGCATGATCGTGGAGGCACGCAAAAAGTCCTTTCTCACGATCAAGTAAACCTTGGAGCCATACTTGGTCAAAAACAAGGCCTCTTCGCAGGCAGAATCACCACCTCCGACGACGGCTAAAGGCTTGTTTCTGAAAATTGGCACTGCTCCGTCGCACACAGCACAGGCAGAGATACCCTGTTGCCAGTAGGTCTCCTCACCTGGCAGGTTCAGTCTCTTGGCAGAAGCTCCAGTGGCAATCACGACAGCGTCAGTGGTGATTGGCTCGGAATCCTCGTTCCACTCGGTCCAAAGCTTGAAGGGTCTCTGTGACAAGTCCACCTTCGAAATGGTCTCGGTGATAATCTCAGTGCCAAAGTGAAGCGATTGTTCTCTCATCTTGTCCATCAATCCCGAACCATCGATTCCTTGGGGAAAACCAGGAAAGTTCTCGATTTCAGTGGTGGTGGTCAGTTGTCCACCGGCTGCAATGCCGTTGGCCAAAAAACCCTCGTATAGGGTGGGCTTGATCTCAGCACGAGCAAGGTAAATCGCAGCGGTGTGGGCAGCTGGGCCAGAGCCGATAATCGTAACTTTGTTGTGAACCATTCTCTTGAATATTTGTCTTGTTAGCATAAAATTTCAAAAGCAAAAGACTAAGGGGGAAGGCGGAAGTAGGACTATTTATTAATTGCGAAACGGCCCAAATCTCAGACAGCCTCGGTAGGGCTGACCAATTTCCTCCGAATCTCGCCAGCGAAGATTATGTAATTATATATAGGTCGTTTCGGCCTAGATTGAGCTTAGAAATGGTCCGGGCAAGGTACACTACCTTAGGACAAACCGCTTTATCGGGGCCGTATTACTCAAAGTGGGATCCAGAAGAACAGCAGTGAGGAAGAACTCGAGGCCTCGTCTTCTATGCTCGATAAATGAGTTATCAAATTGGCGACCGACGGTTTTGGCTGGTAGAGAGGGGACATTTTGCTGGATCTGCAGTAGTTCTTCTCTGAGCTTGACAAACTCACTGAATCTCTTACGCAAGACTATCTTGGTGCCTTGAACTGTCTCCAGCCGTATCGAGTACACCACGTATTTCGTAGATCCAAAGCTAAACCCCACGTTTCCCGATACTACCGTGGGTTCGCCGATTGAGCAGTTCTTGCACCATACATGCGGGTGCGGATCGCCGAGGCTCCTGGAATCTATGCCTGAGCTATCATCTTCCTCGTGGTCCATCATCGTGATTGGCAACGGCGCCATGTTAATGAGATCCGGCATGGCCGAAAACTTGAAATCTCTAGTGAATGACTTGCTCTGTTCTGCTGATCACGACCTTTCTACAGCCTTGCCCACATCCCTTTGTGCTCATCTCATCTCATCGCTACTTAGAAAGCCTGTGGAGCTTGCTTCGGGTTGAGCTAATATGTATCACGTGATGAACAGTGCTGACTAACCGGAAAGATACTTATGGTTTCTCCAGATAGTGGCTCAATAACGAAGGGAAGGTGTGGGTAATAGCAGAAGGCTGAACTCTTGCTGATAGATTTCGCTGATTTCACAATGGACCCTCTTGAAAAGCTGGTTCCCTTATCCAAGAGACTCTTTTACAAGTGGAAGGCCCTGAGGACGGTGCCCTTCAGATCCCAGTTCTTTGTTGGTAGGTACTGATTTGTGCCGTTGCAATCGTTTTCTTAAGCTAACAATCCAGGCTATGACTTGTCAGGCAACACGTATTGGGAGTTCACCATGGACAGGAACTTCCAGAATCTCAGACGCAAGATTCAACCACATCACAGGAAAGAGTTCACCGTTGACTACTACAAGAACATTCCTCCGCAATGGCACCAATGGCTGAGGTTCGTGAGAAATAATCCGCCCACCATCCAAGAGCTCTTAGCTGATAAGCATCGTCAAGAGGCCATCAAGGAGTTGGCAAAGAGATCGGACGAAAAGTGGGAAATGGAAAAGCTACAGTTGGAGGGCCAAACAAATGCTCATCTCAAAGAGGAGCTTGACAAAATCGAACAAGCAAGGAGAAAGGCGGCTGAAACCGCCGTTCCTCATAGAAGTCAGACTGAAGAGCCAATCAGAAAGGCTTCGTTGAAACCAAGGAGGTAAAGTCACGGAAATTGAATCTGAATCGGAGAAAAGAACCAAAAATAATCTTTGAAGGAAACATGGCTACACGGTTATTGGTTGCTGTGATGCCTTTATCAATTTGTATATAGTCAATTATTCATTCTCCTTGTTCTCAAGGGCTTGCAAAACATCGATTTTCTTCAAGACACTCTCCACTATTTTTTCACTGCAGTTTTCGATGATCTTCTGTAAACTCTGGTCATTATCATGACTCAGGTTCAGATGCTGGCTTACAGCGTTGGAGACCCGGTCTAGCTCGCTCTTGAGCTTTAGCAAATTATCGTTGCTTTGCACTGGTATCTTCAACTTAACCAGTCTATTGATGATATCGTCAATATCGTGCCCGCCAATGCTCGCAGAATTGACTCTGGTCCTAAGCACCTGCGACCGTGGAGGCGACGACAACACATGAGAAGGTGATCTAGGTGAAGTTGCTTTAGAGACTGGCGACCGAACTGGCGAGCTCAGCCGCGTACCCGGTGAAGAAAGATTAAGTCTTGCAGAAGGAGAAGCGAGTCTGCGTAGAGGCGTAGAGGAAGCAGATGGTGAACCCGGTGGTGGAAGAACCTTGCGCAACACCTTGCTGCTCGGAGAGCCTGGTATGCTCGTCAAACTAGAATCAGCTAAGCTAGTGTTGGAGCTTGTCTGTTGCTGCTTGAAGGTCCACTCGAACAGACATCCGTCTGCACTAGCAGAAACGATCTTACCGTCTTCGGTAGTCTCAAGACCTAGAATGCTCTCTGAGTGCCCCCACCCAGAAGACACCAGTTTCAAATCGGTATAGTTAAAACATCTGATACTCTTATCACTAGATGTAACCACCAAGATTCCAGAATGCATAATCACATTTTCAACCTGAATCGACTCCTGGTTGCCGACTAGCAGTTTGAAAGTACGTATCAGCGAGACACCATCATCTTTGATGGAATACGATTGCAGGGTTTTGTCACTGGTGGATACTATCAAGTCTTCATCAACAATCTTCATACAGGTAGGGGAGTTCTTCAGGGCCATCAGCTTTTCTTGTATGATACTCACAACACCATCCATCTCACTTAGAGCATGAACGGACACGGTTCTATCCGACGAGGATACAAATAAACGTGACTGGAAGAAAATGACATCATGTATGTTACCCTTGTGTATGGCCAGAGTCTGGAGAAGCACCCAGTCGTTGAGAACGTCATCTTTCATGAAAACTTGAACGGTACGGTCTCTACTTCCGCTTGCAACAAACTTTCGACCTGCAAATTCAAAATAGCACACAGAATTAATGCTAGAGTCGTGGGCACGGATAGTTTGTTCAGACTGGTATCCGTGGATTATGCCGTCCTCAGAACGTTTCAAAATCGTCAAAGTGCCAAACTTGTCACCCAAAAAGAGCTCGCCCTGCGAGTTCATATCGAGCGAAAGCAATGAATTCTCAATAAGTTCGTTTCCGGGAAGCATGAAATTATGAACGGTCGTAACCCCATCTCCCAAAGTCTTGATAGCACCCAATTTTGACCACAAAACCAAAGAACCATCCGAGCACTTCTTTAATCCACCCAGGTTCTTTAGCAGAGGCTCTATGAGCAAATTGAAAGCTGAGGTCTTCACAGTCAAGCGATCCCGAATACGGATTTCCTCATTATCTGTCAAATAAGCAATCTTGTTCGATCCCAGAAACTGCATTGCTAAAACACCTGTTCTTGGAACGATTTTGGTTGGGGAGCTCGGGCTAGGCTTAATCTCCACTGAATCGATATCCAGAACACCCTGTGGTATCAAGGTGTCAATGGGCAAAGTGTCAAAGCCAGAGCCTGCCAGAATCAGCTCATCGGTCTCACTGTCTATGAGTATCTTGTTCACAGCATGAGAGACTTCCCCAACTTTAGTGACATGCATGGGTTCATCATTTAATGAAAGAGTAGCCAGCTCTCCCTGATCAGTGAAAACATATGCCTGGTGGAAGTTCAAAAAAGCAGCATCAATGAATGAACTGTTCAAGAAGTTCCTGAGCAAAACGTTGCGGCCTTTTATGATTGTGTTGGAATAGTTGGTCTCATCGTCAACAATCTTCCATACCTTGATGTGCCTTAGACCCAGCGTAATGATCCAACTTTCATGCCACAAAACTTTATTCACGACGGAAGAGCATTTGTTGCTACCCCAAAAGGTTAATGTTTTGGCCGACCCTTCAAGCTTGATCTTCCAGATGTTCAGAAATCCATCATTCATGAGACCCAACGAACAAAGTTTTGTGGAGTCCGGAGAAAAACACAATGAATTGATACCAAATTGATGTTCCTGGATGATTATAACTGGTCTTGTCGTTGCATCCGAAGCCAGGGAGTATATCAAAATTCTGGGCTGGTAGCCGACTTCTCCCACTGCCAAAATCCTTCTATCTGGTGATATCTCGATAGAGTTGATGGCTCTCAAACGACTGGACAGCTTCGTAGAGAAATTGTCATCTAATCTCCGTCCCTTTGAGGGACCTGAGGAAATAGACGGAACTTCAGAATTTGCGCTGGGGCTGTTGGAGTATTCCGAGGTATTACCGGCTGATCCAGAACGGCTCACCACTTCAGGCTCGGCCCCCACAGGAAAACCATACTCGTCAGTTTTTTTGCTTGTCTCTGTAACAACTCCAGCTAACTTCAAATAGCCATTTGCAGATGAAGCAGCATTTGATTGAGCAGCAGACTTGGAGTTTGCACAGTAAAACCTCTGCGATTGAACGACACCAGTAGACTTGTTGACCTGGCAAACAACCACGCCTCCACTAGCTATGTAGCCCACAAGGTTGCCTCTGACCACAAAGTTAGATGAGCTCCGCGAAGAGGAGCCAAGGATCTTTTCAATTGTCAATGGACCTTCGTTTCTGGGTATCATTTTGGTGGACACTATCACGATTTCCCTTGTGCCTATAACCTGCTTCAGAAGAACGCTTTATGGTATCTTTTTGTTTATTTACTTTTCGATTTGGGGCGTACACTTCCACATTAATTTTCTCAGCATTGAAATAAAATTTCATTATAGTAGTTCTATCAGTATATACAGATTCTGTTATATTTACACCAATCTTTTCACGTGTTTCTTATCCCATCCTTTGTCTTTCAACAGGCCACCGATTTCCGCATCATCTTCCATGACTTCAGGGTTGATATGTGGTTCTCCACTAACATAGTTCACGTAACCAGCAGGACCACACACGAGTGCCCACGCAGGTCTACGACGCTCGAGCTCTCTCTTCTCAATATGATATTGTTGCAATGCGTTCTCAGGCAGCTCATTCGGATCCAGTTTTGGTGCGATATGTAGCAATGAGGAGATGGACGCGGTGATATTGGAGAGCCCGAACCTGGAGCCCTTCTGTTCAATGGATTCCTGACCCAATGGTTCCTCAGTTGTCACCCTTGGAGGGAGTGTAGCTTTGATCACTTCAGTGTCGGCCGTATTCGTCACGTCTGTGTTGATCTGAAGCTCTATATCGTGTTTCTCTGCTGTGGTCATTTTGACACCACCTGCTTCCTTCTCGCTCTGCACTTCCTTCAGCTTCTCCTTTAACAGCTTCTGTTTCAGGATCTCCCTAGCCACCGTAAGATCTCTGTATCCGTTGAAAGTAGACAGAGTCGGTTTGGGAACATCATCTGGCATGAGCATTTTTCCCTCAGAGCTGTAGATGTAGTGAAACTTAGCACGTCCCAGCTTCTCCAAGAAGTAGTTGAATCTCCGTATCTGAGCTGGTACCTCAGATTCTTTCCGCAATGAATAGTACACTTCCACGAAACCTTTTGGGGGATTCCTGGAATAAAGAGCTTGAAGAATCGGGGCAATTCCAGTTCCGGCACCGTAGTATACGTATTTATCTGGTTTGGGAACATGGGTAGGGTATTCAGGATCAGGTGGAGTCTCACTAGGAATGTAACTCATTTGAGGTCTCTCGTCAAATTTGTCGAGTGGATGGAAACCAAATTCATGCTCAATAATAGGCCCTCTGACCTGGACTTCGGCGAGAAGATTTAAACCCGTCAGCCACTTGGATACTTCCCCGTCACCGTACTTCTTCACGTAAAGTATGAATTTTCCATCTTCCAACTCGTTACGGGCCATTCTCATATGAGGCTCCCCAGAGTCTGGGTCAACACCCGCAACATAAAGAGGAAGCGGAGTGTAGTTCCTTGTGACATTAATATCAGGCTTCGCGATCTCGACACTCCAAAGGTTTTTACCATCCCACATAGACGACCGGAACCCGACCTTGGAAACGACAGAACTTCTCAGCTCTCTAGACAATTCGATCAAGTAATGGTCGTCATCCACCTTTTGTTTGTAAGTAACATAGTATCTCAGAAACGTATCCTTGTTCAACAATTCTGTGTGTGGATCGTCGTGTGGAAGCACCGAATAACCTGTGTAAAATATCCAACCAAATACCACAGCCGTTAGGACTGACGGCATCACTCTGTGCCATGAAGTTTTGGTGTACTTCTGCCGTATGGTTTCTCTCAGGGTTTCAGCCGGGTGCTCTGGTCTGGGGTACTCAAATGTGACTCTTTCGTACTCTGGTCTTGGAACGTACTTTCTCTTAGGCTTGGAAAGCTGTATACCGTCGGGCATTGGAGCCAGACCAGAGGTTGGGCGAGGTGCTGAGAAATCAGAAACCAGTGGGTGTGGAGAATTTTTCGGGGCAGCCAAGGCCTCGCTACCATCACTTGAACTCTTGTCGCTCTCGTCATCACCCTGGTTCTTGTCCTTTGGATTGACTTTGTCACCTTTCCCAGAAGAGTACCATCGACTGCCTAATGCAAAGCTCACACCACGCCGACTGCCAGAGTTGGGTGCTCCAGAGTAGCGGAATATCAAGCTACTCCTTATCATGCCAGCCAAACAGAGTGCTTGAAATTCCACCTTAGAACAAGTCTAAACCAGGAAGAACAAGATCATTTTTCGTTTGATGTTGTAGACTGGAAAATATATCGGATAAATCGAATTTTGAGCTTCCCACGCTCTCGATGAGAGAAATCCTCAGATGACTATCCACAACATCTTGGATGGCCTTTAAAGCATGACACATCAGTTAAGGCATCGAACATGGCTGAGATTTCACTTTCGCATACTTTTAAGGGCCATTCGGACAAGTGCTGGTCCACTTCGGTGCACAAGAAATACCCTTTGCTGGCATCGGTGTCCTCCGATAAGACATGTCGGTTGTACAATCTGAATACTAAGCAGCTGATAGCTATTCTGGACGATGACACTCACTCTAAAGCTGTGCGGACAGTTGATTGGAAACCAACAGGGGATTTTCCCTCGCTTGCTGTTGGGTCTTTTGACTCTACGATTTCTATATGGGGTAGAGAAGATGAAGATGGCGACGAGATGGAGATCAGTGTGACTGCGGCCACAGCATCTGGATCCGAGTGGTCATTGATGGCTGTGATCGAGGGACACGAAAACGAAGTCAAGGCGGTGAGCTGGTCATGTGATGGAGAGTATCTGGCTTCTTGCAGCAGGGACAAGTCTGTCTGGTTATGGGAGACTGATGAGGCCAACGAGGAGTTTGAGTGTATCAATGTAATACAGGACCATTCACAAGATGTGAAGCACGTGGTGTGGCATCCGTTTACGAAGTTTTTGGCCACTTCGAGCTATGACGATACCATCAGATTATACAAGCAAGACTCGTATGATTACGACGACTGGATCAACGTTGCCGTGTTAACCGGCCATCAAGGGACTGTGTGGCATAGTGATTTCGAAAAGATAGACCCCGATCAGGGCATAAGGCTATGTTCAGGTAGTGACGATGAGACTGTGAGAATATGGAAAAGAGTATCAGGAGCGGAATTGAGCAAGCAAAAGAATGGTGAAGCAATTCCATCAGTGGTTCGTGAAGATTCTCATTCAGACGAGTGGGTCGAGGAGGCCATGCTGCCTAAAGTGCATACCGGTCCTGTGTACTCAGTTTCTTGGAACAAGAATGGACTCATTGCAAGTGCAAGCGCGGATGGCAGAATCGTTGTTTACGAAGAGACAGCCAAGGGAGTGTGGAGGGTGGTAGCAGTGAAGGAGACGACTCATGGTATCTTCGAGGTCAACTCGATTGAATGGTGGAGCTCGCCAGATGGAGAGATGTTGGTGAGTGCCGGTGATGATGGCAACGTTAACCTTTGGTCTTTAAGCCTGTGAATCTACGTATGGTCATTCTAATAGAAGTTAGCATATAGAATACAGAATGCATTAGTATGTGAAACCGAAACCTATCCCAATCCTGGCCTAAGCCACCAAATTCAAGCAAATATTATCATGATCAAAAACAGGAGTACCACCCCCAGGATGATCATGATCCACAGACAGATACCTCTAGATCTCCTTTGGTATCTCTCGGTCTTCAAAAGAGCTTTGTGTGCATGCCTCGTATCTGCAGCCACCGAGTACAAGTTGCTCTCTATGTTATCCACAATATCACCCTGAGAAGTAACCAGGGTTGAAAGATCTTGGAAAAGCTCGTTCAGTTCTTCCACGCCGTTGGCAATGTTCTCGATCTCAGTCTCTCTTTCAGCAATGAGATTTTGCTGGTACTCAAGCTCTTCAGCATTTATAGGTTCGTAGTTTATGATTATCTGTTCTTGCTCCTGCTGCAGCTGCTGTTGGTGGAAGCCATTTGACCCATTAGTATGACTTTCTTGGTTTAGCCCGAATGCTTGCTCATCCTGCACATTTGACATTTCTTCCAAATCTGTGAACTTCTGTTGCAATTCATTGAACCGCCGCAGCGCTGATGCGGTACTTTGAACAAGCTTATCCCTCACAAACTTCTGGGCAACGTTTAGATCACCAACATCTATACTTTGGATCTCCTTACTGGAGGGGCTTATCTCCTTGAAGAAGGCCATGATTTTGTTGATTAGTGATATACCTGTTTGCAGATGCTTGTTAACGGTGGAAGAAACTTCCTCCGTGGTATCGTCCCGAGATCTAATATCTCTCAGTTTCTCCTCCAGGAAAGTCACATTCCTCGAGAGATTGTTCAGGCTGTTGTTAATCTCCAGCAGTCTGTTTGAGAGTTTTTCAACCAGCCCATCGAATTCAGGAACATCCCTATATATGGGCTGCTCTTCTAAGGCAATGGCCTCATCATAAGAAGATGCCATGATATTATAAGACCAAACACAATGTTTGCAATGTTGTCTCAATGGGCAGAGTTGTTAAGTTACAGCCACCGCACATCATTGAAACTATATGCGTAGTGTAATGATCAATTCAACGCCGCATATTATATACGTGAATTATATGTATGAAATTTGTCACTTACTGGACCTTCTTTTCATTGTTGACCTTCGCTTTGAAACCCAACCTCCAAACAACCACAGCACATCTCAAGATCAACCGCAGTATATTGTAAGCAATGAGTGCAAAGACAGTCAGTACAATCCCGAACACCAAAGGAGCATTCTCTAGTAACAGATCCTTATTGATGATGGATGAATCCAACATGTCATCGTTTTCCCCGAACCTCGTGTACTTTCTCTCCGTGAGAATCTCTTTCGTCTTCTTTTCCAACCAGGTGTCGTCCACTCTGCCACCTTCATCTTTAGCCCATACCGAACTGTCCAGATCATTGTCGAGTTCTCCCATATCGTTTCGTTCATACTCAAACCATCTTGACTTGTCGAAAATAGTTATATCCGGGAAAATAGTGTCGTAACTGTACAATGCATCCTTCATTTGGCTTGTTGTTATCATCCTTGGATCGTCTGGTATGTCTTCAAAGGAATACTCGAAACTCCTGCCCTCCTTGAACTCTGATACTGTATCGGTTGTGTAGAGGACAGTAATGTATGGCGAAGGCAACTTCCTTGCTATTTTCTTCAAAAGAAAGTCATGATCCAACAGAGCTTGTGTTCTGGGTATTTCCTCTTCAGGAAGAGCTGGAAGCATCACTTTTATCAATCTCGGCCTTGTGTCAATGTACGGAGGAACCTCGTTCTCGTCATTATAGAGAACCTGGTGTGTCTTGACGTGACAGCTCTGTTTCAGATGACTTTCGATACTATCCAGATTGAAAGTGGTCGAGTCTTCTGTAATAACATTGGGAAAAGTGACGATTGTGCTCGCAGCAGTCATCATATCTCTTGTGAAAGGATACCCTTGGAAGTTAGTGAGATCTTGGATCGTGAGTCCGGGCTGATTCACGACAATGTATGCATTAGAAAGGCATTGCTCTGCCAGACGGTTAAAAATTTCTGTTGCCTCGGCTAATGTGAAAGGAACCTGCTCAGAATGAGGCAGATTGGCTCTCAGTGATGGAACGCTGTGGATGTCAGTTAGTATTGGCAGATGAGACACTAGCTTGGTAAGGCTATTTCAACACTTACAGTTTGTGGGAGAACAAAAATGCTGGAAACGTATTTGCTGCTTCAATGCGAGTGACCAAAAGGACACTGGCAATAACCAGTTTCAACAGGATCATTTTCATACAGATCTATCCTTTAAAGCATTACCTGTCATCTTAGAGAGGTCCACCAAATTATTCAGCCCATCTCGGGCACGCGCCTCATCGCAGCGGTTATGGAGCACTGTGCATGACAATCTGACGAGATCGGAAAGCCTAAGCTGTATCTGGAGGAAGTTCAAAGCGAGATATTTCATTGAGTTCTTCTACTCTTGTTCTTCTACTTCACATCAGAGAGGTCCTGTTTAGTTCCTCATAGTTCTTCATAGAGAGCAATTTCCATTATGTCTGCTTCTACGCTTGAAAAGAAACCAGTCAACTTCTCCAACATCCTTCTTGGAGCTGGTCTGAACATGTTCGAGTAAGTACTCCGAAAACCTTCCTAAATATCATCTGCTAACCTCTTAGGGTCACCACATTGGGCCAGCCTCTGGAGGTCGTCAAGACCACGATGGCTGCTAACCGTGGTCTTACCATTGCCCAATCAGCTTCGTTGGTCTGGTCAAGAGGAGGTGCGCTTGGATTTTACCAAGGTCTGATCCCATGGGCTTGGGTTGAGGCCTCCACCAAAGGTGCCGTCTTGCTTTTTGTTTCTGCCGAAGCCGAATATCAATTGCGCAAGGTTGGAGCATCTGCATTCGGTGCGGGTATTGGAGGTGGTGTATTGGGCGGTTTTGCACAGGCATACCTGACTGTTGGTTTCTGTACATGTATGAAGACTGTTGAAATCACCAGAGCTAAAGCTGCTGGAGTGCCAGGAGTTCCTCAGTTGACCACTTGGCAAGTATTCACTGATATCTACAAGAAGGAAGGTATCAGAGGTATTAACAAAGGTGTTAATGCCGTTGCCATTAGACAGATGACGAACTGGGGATCCAGATTTGGTCTCTCCAGATTGGCCGAGGACTCTATTAAGTCTCTCACCGGTAAGAAAGAGGACCAAAAGTTGTCTGCTGTTGAGAAGATTGCATCTTCTGTGATTGGTGGTGGTTTGTCCGCATGGAACCAGCCTATCGAGGTCATTCGTATTGAGATGCAATCGAAGACCAAAGATCCAAACAGACCAGCAAACCTGACCGTTGGTTCTACATTCAGATACATTTACGGTCAAAGTGGATTCAAGGGTCTATATAGAGGTGTTACTCCAAGAATTGCTCTCGGTGTCTGGCAAACTGTGTGCATGGTAGGCTTGGGTGACATTGCCAAGGAGTTCGTTGCCAAACTGACAGGTGAAACTCCGGTCGGAAAGGGTCATTGAGTAGAGGAATAATTTTTCTTTAGAAGAGAACATTAATAATCTTTGAGAATGATGCTAGTTTCATCCATTTCAATAAAACTGAAAAAGCCCGGGGAGTGTATATGTGACCGGGCACGTGACCAGCTCCAGTGCTTGTCATAGACGATTGATCCGCACTTCGCGGGCTTGTTCCTAATGCTGCAACTACACAAACGGTTACACCACCAAAAACTCTAGTAACGGAAGCTTGCTAGTCTCCCATACTGTTCATACTGAATTGATCAGCATAGGCATGAATCTTGCAGTGGGAGGTAAAACAACACGTGCGCGTGGCTATTCTATCAACCATGCCACGTCAGATCAGGATGATAGAATGGCTAGGTCTCTCGATCAATTGGGAACCGTTTTGCATCTTGTGGAAAGAGAATGGTCTGATGTCATGAGGCCAAGTGCCAATCCCCTTGAAGCAGCTTTGCCATTACTTGACGACACGTCTGTTGGTATGGCCCATAGGTATCCTGAATTCAAGCACTTGAAGGAGAAGCTCTCAAAGACTCTACGAGCAGCCGTAAACGAGCACTACCAGGCATTCAATGATAGTGTGGGATCCTACGGTATTACTGTTGAGACTGTTGCTGATTCGCAAAGGATTGTTCATGGTATACGAAAAAGTCTCCAGGATGTATCAGATCATATATCGGCACCACGGAGCATGTTGGATGATCTCAACAACAACTCGGCTCAGTATGGGGAGATGGTTGAGATAGTTGATGCAATTATCGAGCTCAAGTCAATTCCGGATGCAATTGACGAGCTGATAGCCGAGAAACGCTTTCAAGCTGCTCAAGAAGAGCTTACCAGGGCATCTAAAGTCGCTGATACACACGGTTTGTGGCGTCTGTCTTCGCTGGCTGGAATCCAGCAATATTTGGCATCTCAATCTCAGGCTTTATTTGAGGTCTTGGTGGAAGAACTGCATAGTGTGATATACCTGAAGGTTTCTGAGGACTTCACTGCGAGCTCCAGCAAACCCAAACTGCTTGACTCGATGGCTTCGATGGATGTATCCAGTAGGACAACCCCATTGTTTGAGAAGTTCGACAGGTTCATGAATGAGTTCCAGAAATCAAAACATAAGTCTCACGAGGATATTCCCAAAAACCCTGATTTCAAGAGGTATTCATACATATCAGAGCTGTTGCATACAATCTCAGCTCTGGACAAACTCCCACAAGCGCTAAATGCCCTCTCTCAAAGAATGAGCAGCGAAATTCAACAACTTCTCAACAGATCCACGGAGGAGACACGTTTAAGACATCCGCAAAACTCCCAATCTGCTACCGGGTTCAAGAAGCTTGATCCTTCGGCATTGATGTTGAGTATTGCGTTGGGTGACGTGAATGTCCTCATACTGGAAGACCTCTTTTGGAACATATTCTCCAGGTGTATATCTGTGTTGCAGGGACATCGTGTTATCTTTGAAACAGTTAGTGTGTTAAGCAATGGACCTGCTGTACTCTTATCCACGGAGTTCACTTTTGAATCTGCCTGGAAAGCCATTGAAAAAGAGATCAGCGGAATCATATATAACTACATTATCGATGAGGACATCACGGGTGATGCCATGTCTGACTCTGATAAGAGTATATGGATCAAAAACGACGATAGGGCCAAAGGATTGATGTTTCAGTTTTCCAAGCTCACGTTCAAAAATACGGAAGCAGAGTCTCTTGCCAGCAACTTACAGAATGTCCTTCAGGACATGTTCCCCGGATACACTTTGAGAAATCCTACCGGTAAGTCATTGTACATTGAGAGCGAAAGTTTCACACATCAGGAGACTTTGGTGGAGCCAAATGTTTACTCCATGAAAATCATCTTGCCCTCACTTCTGGTGTTTATTGACAGTGCAGTGCGTTGTTATCCCCAAAGCCAGCAGAAGACAGTGCCGATAACTTTTTTCAATTACTTTATGAGCAACATCTTTCATGTCCAATTGCGTGATATTCTATATCATCAATTTGAGCAGATCTCTACTGTCGGGAACCCTTGGGAATTAGATGCTGCACATGGAGCATCCAGGAACTCTGTGGCCTTCAAATCATTCTTCTTGAATACCTGTGATTCTCTCAACACCTCTCTCAGCTTCCGGGGATCATATGTGGATATTGTCTTCGGAATCCTCGAAAAAATGGTTCTTCGATTTGAGCAAGCATACAAGGAGGTTTGCCCTGACGAATCAACAAATACAAGGCCGAGACTGAGCTCATACTGGATGAATATGCCAGAGCTTTATGAGGTTTCTTTGAATCTGATTACCAAGGGTGAAGACGCCTATCTATTGCAGGAGGAGACATCGACAATCTTGGAAAATGTTCCAAGTTCTATCTCTGCACATGACATTCTTGATGGTTACACCTATGAATCTCTCACAAAGCTACTTGGAAGTTTGAACTTCACTCTAAGCTGGTTACCCTCAATGAAAACTTCTGTGACTAATGTCAACCAAGGCGTGGCAGACTCTCCTATTGATAAGCTCAAAGATGATTGGGTCTTCATGGAGGAGCAAATCTCTCGTCCAGCTGACTCCACTTCTGGAATTTTCCTAACTCTTCAAGGCGAGTCTGTTGGAGTATTCGACTCGGTTGTTCGTAGACTGGAAGAACTGAGAAGCCGAATTCAACTGACTCTTAGATATGACCTACGCTCCAAAATCGTCTATTACATCAATACTGCTTATGGCTCTGATTCCTGGATGCCAGATTTCAAATCCCACGATATCGACTCCAGCATTGTTGCTTTGAACAGAGCTGTTGTTGAGGCGGATAGCTCTCTTGAGACCATCTTAGGTGCCAGAGGCAAGGAACGCATTCTGAGCGGAATATCTGGGCTCATTGATCATGCCCTTGTGTCACAGGCTAAGGAAATCATAAAACTGAACTCAAATGGTATTGACAGAATCTACTTGAACATCACTATCATACAGCAGATGTTGAGGAGTGTTCTGCCTAAGCCAGACGATGTTACTTTTACCAGGGCCTTGGAATACTTTGAGCTTTTCAAATCGACCGACAAAGGAATACTCGAGAATGCCAGAAATAATCTCTACCAGTTCAGCTTTGAAGAGCGGAAGACCATGATCAGACTGTTCTTCAGTGAAGAGCTGTCTAGAGGAATACGGCACCAAACCGCCTCTATAAGCGCTACCAAGCGGTATTCCGATGCGGTCAACAAGTTGCACGATATATATAGTGGTAAAACAAAATAGACGATCATAATCAGCGTATAACTTATAAGATTTGTCTAATCTACAAACCTCTGGTAAACTGAAAATCGTTATAAATTTTTCAAAATACGCCATAAAAGATTTCACAGCCGCATTGGGTAGAGCTCATCGCCTGTAATGTTTATCCATGTATCTCTTGTCTTCATCCCCATTTATCACGCTCACCTGCATCCACAACAAGGGCAACCGGTAATATGAATGTGATAGAGATTCTATCATCTTCAACGGGGAAACCTTCGGATCCCATAACAGGGGAAAGGTAAGTCACGAGGCTTACAGCTTTAGTTGATTGTCTACTAACATACGCGTGGCAGTGATGATCGCGAGGTCATTTCAATCGGCGATAGCACCACTGAAGAAGTGGAACAGCTCACGAAATGGAGATCAATGGCGTCTTCTCCATTGAAAAAGGTTGTTTTAATATCAGATGATTTCGACGAGGGTAATTGGGACAGGAGTCACCAGTTCAGTACACCTCCAAAGAGCACAGACTCTCCTCTCAAAAGCCATGTGGTGCGACAAAGCACGAGTCCACCAAAGTATTCTTTCGACCAAGGGCCAAGCTTTGGTCATATTTTTTCATCTGACGATATTTCACATGGAAGCATCGAGGTGGTACAAGCCAGTAACGAATCGGCTGAGGAGACGAATACCAACCCTTCGAAGCCGAATGAAGAAAGAATTTTCACCACATCAGATCGTCTCAGTGAAAGAATTCTGGAGCATTCCAAACTCTTCTTGTCTTCAGATGATGTCGATATTGTATCTGATGATTTGCCCATGTCTGTGGGACGGTCCCCTTCTTCGGAGATCACTCACTCTAGTTGTTCATCCTTGCATCATCAAATTCAAAACAGCACCCCTACCCACCAGGCCAGTGCTATCGTGAGAGATAAACCCACTGCTGAAAATCCCACATTGTACACAATTGATCCAGAGTTGGAAGAACTGCTCAATATTGCAAAGGAGAAACATCCTAAGAGACTCAAACAGGTTAACCGTGTTCATAGACCCAAAGAGGAGCTTCTCGAGGAGATGACGATTCTTGTGAGCTCTGCTCTTTCCCAGACATTTGACGAATCAAGGTATGAGAGCTTGTTTGGACCTATAAGAGCTACTGGCTACAACTCTACCGAACCATGTCTGCGATGGAGACGCCATGCAGAGGCCTTATATTATCCCTACAGAGACATGTTTGTGCCTTGTGATCTAAAGGTGATACACGAGAAGTTTGTTGCTTTGGTCTACAAGACGGAGGATTTAATTCCAGAACTGGAAGAAGAGGGCTTCATAGACTTGCTGAAGAAATATGGAACCAACTGCATTCTTGTGCTAATTGGATTTGACAGTTTCATGCAGAAGATCAAAACGGCTCAAAATCGAAACTTCGTGGAGAAGGTGCGATCCCATTTGGATTCGGACTCACAGCCATCAAAAAGTTCAAAGCGCCGCAAAAAGGATGATATAAATATTGCCGAGTACAACGCCGAGCAGATACGCAAGACCTTGATTGGTTACGAAGTGAAATACGGTATACATGTGTTTCCTACAAAAGGCGAACAGGATACCGCTTCTTGGATACGATCGTTTTCGTATACGGTTGCTGGAAGCATATACGATAAGGCTCACAGAAGACCAGATAACTCCAATATTGGGCCTGTCAAATCCGGTACCACCACCAAAGAATGTGTGGCCAAGTCCTTGGAGCAAATAAAGAATCTGACAGGTAGTACTTCGGAAACTGTTGCGGAGCACTATTCCAGTATGGCCGAGCTCGTGAAGCTAGCCCGGAGAACGGGAGCAATTGCATCGCCGGATGGAGAGAAGTTGCTGCGCAGTGATACGGAAAAGATGTTGCTTGCTTGCCTTACTTCGAGGAATCCTACAGACTTTGTCTCATGACAAGAAAGGAAATAAAATAATCATTAATTAGCACACCGCTACCCCAAAACAGCACGTTTCCTTTTGAGTTTCTTGATGTATTCCACCTTGCTGAAGGTCCTATATGAATCGGTCAGTTCGTGTCCGTGAATGGAAATCATTGTAGAGTTACTTGCTTGATAGTCTGGAAATCTTCCTCGGAAAGTTGGTCTCTGATGGAGCTCACATTCTTCACGGAATCATCTATGCTGTTGACCTCTGACTCTGAAAACTTGTAACCTGCCGCAACGAGTTGAGCCAGAAGGTTCAGTGCCTTATCAACACATCCGATGTGACCATCCGCACGAACAAGCACCACTATACCATTGACGACGTCTCCATCACGTATCTGTTGCTTCTTCTCATCGGAGACACCCGTTGATATCAAAGCCGACAACAGCGAAAGCACACGAAGCTTGACCTTGTCTTTCACTGAAGGCGCCAGTAATGGCGAAACCAGCTTCCAGCCCTGCTCTTTCTCGAAAGCCGCATAAGCCGCATCGTCGTGTCTGATGGAGTTGGAGAGAGCATACAGTGCTTTCAGCTGCACATCCTCGGAACTGTCATGTTCGGCAATATCTATCAATTTCTTAATGCCTCCGTCGTGCTTCAGAAAGTCTTCCTGTGATTTGGTATTGTTCTGGAGGGCGGTCCCGATGCAAGAACACGCATACTTGCGGATGGCCTCCTGCGAAGAGTCGAGCTGCGATATCAGGGCAGGCCAAAGCTTCAAGTTCTCAATATTGTTGGCATTATCCAAATTCTCTATAAGCATTTCAAAGTTATCAAATGCAATCTCTCTGTTCTCCAAGGTGGCTTCCTCGTTCACAATCACCTGCATGTTCTGTACCATCAAAGCGGCTTCATCTGGAGCTCCAAACAGCTGTGATAATAACTCTGGATCTGGGGCCCCTGCTTGGGCTCTCACTGAGTTGTCCTCCGACTGGTTAGCAATAGACCACTTTAGTAGTTTTTCCATTATTTTCTGTATAGAGATTTCTTTCGGCTGTGGAAAAGGGATTCCAGTGTCTTTTTAAACCTTCGATAAAAGTTTCACATACTATACCTTTGGAAGCATCTCGAAGAAGGCGTGCGCAAAGCGTTTTCGATTGAGTGGTGCACAGGCAATATTGCATTATGTGCATCGATTATCCAAGTTTGAAAGGTAGAGAAGTTGTGTATTTCGGGCTGTTGTATCGCTTTGGCTGAATTTCGAATATGGATGCCATTGCTGATAGGGCCTTTGAGAATGTGCCTTCTGGAAATGTGCTGAAGGGTAGGTAAAGGTTGATGGGTAATCATCTCTCAACTCTTTGGAAATCAAGACTAACACAAGAACAAGACGAGACGCCATCTTTGCTAACGGTGATCTTGGATCTAAACCCTCTACAATGGAGATCTTTGAAGGCAGACATTACGCTCAAAGACATATCGAAATCTCTGCTTGTTATGTTGAACTCGCATCTCTCTTTGAACAGTTCGAACACTGTAGCTGTGCTTAGTTCGAACAGCTACAAAAGTGGGGCCCAGTGGATATATCCGAAACCCCTTGAGACGGACGACACAGAGACAGCAAAACAAAGATCTCATGCGCATCTCGTGAATCCCACGATGTACCGTGGTTTCAGAATAATCAACGATTCGGTTCTGGAGGAAATCAGCTCGATTCTTGACATGGAGCCAGACAGATTCCAGGATATAGGAAAGAGAGGAAAAGATGATTCTAAGGGAAAAGTCAAGGGCACTTTGGTTGGTGCGCTTTCAATGGCATTGACCTATATCAACCGTGTTCAGAACACCAACGACAGCACATCCATCAAGTCCAGGATTCTCATAGTGAGCACCAGTGATGACTTGACACTGCCCTATATCTCCATGATGAACTGCACATTTGCAGCTCAAAAAATGAAAGTTTCCATTGATGTATGCAAACTGGGAACAGACTCCACATTTCTACAACAGGCGTGTGATTCAACCAATGGAGTCTACATGTACATTAACCATCCTTCAGGTCTCATACAATATCTTACGGTAAGTCTGAGAACTTTTCATCTTTTGTTGTCTCAAGAAAATTACTAACACTCATTCGAAAAGACCGCATTGTTTATTGATCCATCCCTAAGACCCATAATGGTGCTTCCCACCAACACGAATATCGACTTCAGAGCCTCGTGCTTTCTGACAAGCAAAATCATAGACATAGGCTTTGTCTGCTCGGTATGTCTGTGCATCCTCAGTATCGTGCCGCACGACGAAAAGTGCCCAATCTGTCATTCGCAGTTCGACCCCAAAATCGTGAAAACTCTCAAAGCAAAACCCCGGACACTCCCACTAATACGAAAGAAAAGGAAACTGGACTCGGGTGCTGGTGCTAGTGAGGAGACAGATACCAGTAGAGCAGCTACCCCGGCCAAATGAAGAGATGACAAATTTACAACCTCAATGTTGTTTCAAAAGACTTGTCTGGTCTCTTTGTATTCCCGCATTTATAACGCTGAACAAAAAATCTTTTGGGTATCCATGCTTATCGATCAGGTGTAGTCTTCTCTTCTGTGGTGATGAGCAAACCTTATCGCACTCCTCGAAGAAACACTCGTATACTTTCTCTCCCTTTTCCTGTCGTATTTTGAAAAATGGACTGTGGTTCTCGTTCAAATGTAAACTCAAAAATCTTTCATTCGGGAAGTTTTTGTGGCATTGTATGCAAATGTTGGTGTGGGTAGAAGTGTAGTGCAGCTCGAAACCATGTTGGCTGGAAAAGTGCACGGGACTCTTAATACACGTTGGTGGGAGAGTGCATGTTATTGATGCAGAATAATTTGAATCTTGCAATTTTGAATTCGAATCTGAGTCCAAATCTGAGTCTGAATCTCTGTTGTGTTTCCCCATTGCGGGAATGAAGAAAGTGAAGAGAGCCACGCTCAGTTAAAGCCCTAGCTAAAATTCATCATATCTCATCGAGCCTGAGAGATGAGCTTCTTGGTGCTGGGGCTCTAAACTTTTCACTTCCTCTCTCTTTTCTGGCTTGTTGTTATCAATAATATACGCACACAGTCTTCTCAATGGGACGATCGCAGAATTCTAAAAGCGCCATAAAGAAAACGCTGGAAAAGGCGCAACCATATCCGTTGGCATTAATGGGGGTTTCACTTCCTCCACCACACATCGAGAATCCACTCAAGCAGAGGCAACTGAAGAATCGGCAGCAACAGCAGCAACAGGAGCCCGATAAAAGTCTTAAAAATGACAAACACGATGAAGAATCAGATACAGACTCCGTTGTGAGTGATAAAGGATACGTCAACGGACCGTTGGATCCAATCTTCGGACAGCACCGCGCGTTCCCTATTAACATAGACATATCTGATCTAGACGAGTCCAGGCCACCAGCAGATGTGAACTCTTATCTAGCCAGGGTTCGGATGGAAGCTGAGAAAATGGATGTTGTTGCTTTCGTGCCGAGAGAAGATTCTCCAGCAAATGTTATTGCGGATCCTCAAGAGGAAAGGCTAACAGAAGCTCAAGAAGAAGCCTTACGATGGCACGTTGAGTTCATGGAAGGTTTTGTCCAAAGGAGAAGCCAATTCGAAGAAATGGTTCGCACCAATGAAACTCTGGTATTTGATTTCCCCAAGACCATGAAAACGTGGCGAACGTTCATGTTCAACAACGACCCCAGTGACGAGTATGCTTTGGCTCTCGACACTGTTACGATTCTGAAGCTCATCAACTACTCCACGAAATGGCTCAGCAAGAGTATCAATGCCCATTTTGCAAACTGGGTGATTCTGTTATTGGTTATCGTTCCCGATGTGCTCGAGGCTAACGATATCAGTACTCTCCGGACATTTGCAAAGAAAGCTTTGAGACAAAGGGCTGATGAGTTGAACGAACATGAAGAGGTCATGCGAAGCATAATTTCTGCGGTGGGCGATTTTTTTGGGCAGAGAGATCTTTTGGAGGGTTATGTTGTTGAAAATAGGTGAAGTGACCACAAGTGTCTCTAGAATAATGTATAATGAAGTAATACCGTTAACGATCAGGCCTTAAACTCTTGATAAGCCGCATGGTCATGTGACCATCTCAAGACTTTTGGTTAATGCACATGTATTCAGACAAAGAAGCAAAACCACAACTCTCATAGTGATGTGTAAACTCTCACCTAGATTCTAGACCCAAACAGCAAATGTCGTCTACCATTTTCTACAAGTTTAGGTCTCAGAGAGATCTATCTCGTGTCCTGTTTGATGGTACGGGAATTACTGTGTTCGATCTCAAGAGGGAGATCATGCTGGCAAACAGGTTGACTAATGCTTCGGAGATTGAGTTGAAGATGTATCGTCCGGAAGGCCCTGAATATGATGATGACACGGAGGTGATACCCAGATCTACCACCGTAGTGGTGAGACGATTGCCAGCTGATAGGAAAGGCAAAGGTGGAGCTACGCGGTATATCACTGGAAAACCAAGAGTGAACAGAAAGAACCCAGCATTGGCCCCCACGGCAGCCCCTGCGTCAAGCTTTCAGCCAAAGGCTGGAAATGGTGAAAAACAGACTGAAGAAGATATGATCAAAGCCATGTTCAACCAGCAAGATGACCAATGGCAAGAACAACAGGTTTCGCTAGCCGGTGCCACCAGAATTGACCCTGTGAGAACAGCCACAGGTACTGACGAGGCGCCTCCTCCCGGGTATATTTGCTACAGATGTGGTTCCAAGACGCATTTTATCAAGAATTGTCCTACAAATAACGACCCCAACTGGGAAACGAAACGGGTCAAGAGAACTACGGGTATTCCCAAGTCTTATCTCAAGACCGTTGATAAACCGGAAGATGATGATAACCAGAACGTCATGGTCAATGATGAGGGACAGTTCGTGGTTGCGGTTGCCGATAAAAAGTCCTGGGAAACTTACCAGAAAAAGCAACAGGTGCAAGAAGAACAGTACGATGTCAAGGACGAGACTCTGCTGGATCCTCTGAGTCATAAGCTGTTCAAAGATCCTGTCAAGACTCCATGCTGCGGCAAAACATACTCAAGACAGGCTCTTGAAGATGCTCTACTGGAAACTGACTTTGTATGTCCTAACTGTGAAAAGGAGGATGTGCTGCTAGACACACTGACCAAGGACGAGGAGATGAGCAAAAGGGTAGATGAGTTCATTGAGGCCAATTCTAATGGATTGAAGAGAAGCAATGATTCCGACAATGGTCCTGATTCCAAAAAGCAAAAAACAGAGCTGTTTTCTGCTGGCGTTGCTCCAACAGCGGTTCCAATGATGCCAAACATGGGAATGGCCCCCATGGGTATGCCGTTTATGGCACCTTTTCCCTTCATGCCCAACATGATGGGTCAGAATCCAACGAGATGATGTAAAATAGCAGTTAGATGAATAAGAAATGGTGAACGTTTGATTATTGCCCGTACGTTATATATCTAGTACGAATTAACAAGAGTAGTCCATTGTAGATCACCTTCGTCTATTGCAGATCGCCTTTGCTGAAACTGATCACAGCCCACTTTCCAGAAGAGCACCAGAGTTCACCAATCTCGTTTCCTTGTGATCTCCAGAATTCGCTCAACTCTTCATCTTTGCCCGGAGCCAACCCTGCGCAGACATCAGCTTTGCAAGTTCTCAGAGCAAAAATCTTGAGTCCAGATTTGGCAAGGTTTTCAATAGCCGTCGTGAATGGTGTTGATCTTGGCCATTTTCGGTCACCTGTGAGCTTTCTATAGTTCAGATCTCCCTTGAAAATAAGCAGAGAAGAATCTTTCACCAGCTCAAATGCCTGCGCTCCGTAGTGCTTAGTGTCCTTGGGAGATAAACTTTGGTAATCCAGTCCGACAGTCCAAAATTCTGAGTCCACAAGCTTAAACTTGCCAGATTCTCTATACTTCTCTAACTGTGCCACAAAAAACTTCACCTCGTCAAGATGGTCGGGGAATAACTCAGGGTTTTGAAGATCGTCTATCAAAATATGGTAATCTTTGATCATGGTGTCACTGACCATCCATGGTCTCGTCTTGCAGTGGAAAACTACCTGAGAAGTGAGTTGAGAATCCAGCAGAAATAATGACAGGACCAAGTCAGTGAAGAGCTCAAATCCAGCGTTATCTAACACAAAATCGACCCTTCTCTTCTCCAAAGGAACAGACAACAACTGGGACCATGCTTGATCAAGATCGTTGGCCAGAATGTTCTTCGCAGACTTGGCACGTGCCTCCTTGCCCTGAACCGCCTTGATATCATCTAAGGTGGCATTTGCAAGCAACGAAAGGTCAGTGGCATTACCCCACAGGGAGACATCGACAAACTCTTCAAAGAGCAGCTTCAACGATTCCTGGTCCAAATTCTGTGCTCCTTTTGCGACTATCTGGTCGTGAAGTTGATGATAACGAAGAATTAACTCGTAGATCCCCAGGGTGGACGATTTGAATGTTTCACGCTTAGGACGGTTGAACACGTCGTACTCTTGGAACTTGGAGTTGGACTTGAAGAAAGAGTCAATTTTCCTGTACATGTAGCACTCTGTGAAAAGCCAGGGTCCGGTAAGCCAAGTCTTTGGTGAATCCCACGAGCCAATCACCTCGTTGTAGGAGTCGAGACCAGGAAGGATGGCGGTGAATGGCTCAATAGGGCCATCGTTGGTGATGTCGTGAAGCAAGCCTTCTAGAAGTTGAAGGATCGACTTTGCTTGTGAAACCACTTCAGCATCCTTATTGTGCTGAGACTCAATTTCCAGCAATACGTCAGCAATTGTTCCCTTGACAATCTTGGGCCAACGCGCATGGGCGGTGGAGAACGCAAACGATGTCGGATCGTTGTTGTAGTATACGTCAGGAACTGAAAAGTTAGTCATTCGAAAGCTGATAGAGAAATCTTAAAGGTCTCAATTGAAATGAGCATTCAGGTGAACATACCAGACATTTTGATTTATGAATTGGATCACAACTAAAGGTAGTCTAATATTGTCCGATGGATAAGTCTGTGCCGAATATGTGGAGTAGTGCGTGGTGCAGATCACCGACATATGGTACAAATTTCGCCCGGGGTTACAATATGCGATGGTGATATATAGCGGCCGGTCTTCAAGCAGTAGAATCAACGAAACTTGGTACTGTGAGCCGAAAACAGCGGGGGGACAACTTAATGTGGTAACATCTCCAGGAATTGCCAATATGCTTTTTCGGCAATGGAGACTTGATCAACTCATAAACTTATCCGACGCTGACCCCGGAGATTCTCGCGTGTGAAATAGCCGGAGAAGTTGTGTCTGACAGTCTTTCCCGTATCGGTGAAAAGACACGAAATCACAGCGAATCGCACGCTGCCCCCACGGGGAACACGGATGGCAGGAAGTTTGCAAATCACGCATTCTTGACGTTATATTCATCTCCGGGTAGGTTTGGGGACTGGGGTGGTGAAGGTCATGAGTGGATGTAGGCTAGCCTTCCCGGACCTTTACAATAAATGCACAAACTTCAATACCCCCCACATGACCAGCAATTTTCGCTTTGTAGCTTCAAAACTCTCAAAATGGATCCAAGCTCTCAAAAAACCGTAGATTTGCGCCCCAGTACTCACAACTAGTTTACCCTCGAAATACACCTCAGCACGACCGGAATCAGCCGACGTGCGCAATCACGGATAAACTCACCTGAGGCCTATGATGTAATTAGCATAAATTAGCAAGGATTTCGTTTCAGCCTTGAAAAGTGCTTCTTTCGACCATCAAAAACGGCAGAAATGGTATAGCAGAGTTCGATTGAACGTTGCACCACCTCTAATTACAAAACTCGGGCGCTCCCCTTCCATTCCGTTGTCCAACTACTCTAGCCGTCTAGCCTACACTCATCGCCTCGGGATCTGAGAGCCTACATCAGTTTCACCACTCACGCTTGACACAAAAGTAATGCGTCATGTCAAACTCTCCGCGAATAATCAGCAAGTACTCAAGCATTTTAACCCGTGAAAAACATAAATTACCCCATTTATAACTTGTAAACGCTTCACTACCAGCTTAATTCGAACCCAAAATATCCTCCAAACCTCTTGAAAAATTCCTTCCGCATTTGGGGTCACACCATTCATTATCACACTACCCGGTCACCACACGCGCCGTTGCCCTCCGGGATGAGAGAGAGGAGATGACTTTGGACGTTATAAATGCAGCATCGCTTCCCCAGCTGCTCTTCTTGCTCTCTTTTCCCAGTACAATTAGCAATACTGCTTATTAACTTCTGATTCCAACATATTTATAGCCATGTCTGCCCTTGATATTTTGAAAAGAAAGTCCGGTGTCATCGTCGGTGATGATGTCAGAAACCTGTTCTTGTACGCCCAGGAGAAGGGATTCGCCATTCCAGCCATCAACGTGACCTCTTCCTCCACTGTTGTTGCTGCCTTGGAGGCTGCCAGAGATGCCAAGTCTCCAATCATCCTCCAGACCTCCCAGGGTGGTGCTGCTTACTTTGCCGGTAAGGGTGTCGCCAACAAGAACCAGGAGGCCTCCATTGCCGGTGCCGTTGCTGCGGCCAGCTACATCAGAGCAATTGCCCCAACCTACGGAATCCCAGTCATTTTGCACTCTGACCACTGTGCCAAGAAGCTTTTGCCATGGTTCGATGGTATGCTGGAGGCCGACGAGGCCTACTACAAGGAGCACGGAGAGCCTTTGTTCTCGTCGCACATGTTGGATCTGTCTGAGGAGACTGATGACGAGAACATTGCCACGTGTGCCAAGTACTTTGAGAGAATGGCCAAGATTGACCAATGGCTCGAGATGGAGATCGGTATCACCGGTGGTGAGGAAGACGGTGTGAACAACGAGAGCGTCGACAAGGACTCCTTGTACACCTCCCCAGAGACCGTTTTTGCCGTTTACAAGGCCCTCTCTCCAATTTCTCCAAACTTCTCCATTGCTGCCGCCTTTGGTAACGTGCACGGTGTTTACAAGCCAGGTAACGTTGTGTTGAAGCCAGAGATCTTGGGAGACCACCAGGCTTACGCTGCCAAGACCCTCGGTGTCTCTGCCCCTCACCCATTGTTCCTCGTGTTCCACGGTGGTTCTGGTTCTTCGCAGTCTGAGTTTGACACCGCTATCAAGAACGGTGTTGTGAAGGTCAACCTTGACACCGACTGCCAATACGCTTACTTGACCGGTATCAGAGACTACGTCCTCAACAAGAAGGACTACATTCTGTCCATGGTCGGTAACCCAGACGGTGCTGACAAGCCAAACAAGAAGTACTTTGACCCAAGAGTCTGGGTCAGAGAGGGTGAGAAGACCATGACTGCCAGAATATCCCAGGCCTTGGAAGTTTTCCACACCAAGGATCAATTGTAGGTAATTGATTGGTAAAACTATAAATATTTGAGCTTCTATTTGGAAAAAGTTGTAGTCATAATGGGTAGAGTGCTGACATCTGCAAACTGTCTAAAGCCGCAGACTGACATTGTGTATTCCCTTCGATTGCGTTTATGGAGTGCTTTCCACCACAGAACCTGGAAAATCGACACCGCAATATATAACTATATATACTGATCACTGCCAATATATAATCAAGTATTATCACCTAGAACTATCCGTTCCCAGTCCCTTCCTCAGCCACACTTCCCTCATCATCTAATTATGGTTTGTAGCCCCGGGAACATCCGAGTTTCCAACGTCGACGACTTTTTTTTCGCATGGGGAGCCACGAATGCCATCTTTACCTGACTTCACTAGACATCGAACTAAAAATTCCTCCCTTTTTAACTAACCGAAAACCGAAGGAACCGCAAAGCGCCGTTAGTTTTTGTCCATCTCGCTCTCTTTTTGTTTTGTGTGTGACAGAGAATCAAGAAATATCAGCTTCTGGAAACTTGAGTCCGTGTCACTTTCTCTGCCATATAGTTATCTAATTGGAAGAGACCAATATTCAAAAAGGTGACATCACAACCTCCATATATATCATACACAATGTCGTCAGCCCAGGTGGATTCGGGAACGACTCCCTCGTCGAAGAGGCAGAACGGCCACAGGAATAACAGACGCTCACAGAAGAACGGAGGTGTCTCTTCAGAGTTGAAGAAATCTCTGGAAACACTCACAGAGCTCCTGCCAACGTGGTCCATAGATGATCTGACTGCCGTGCTAGAAGAGCACTCTGGTGAGGACATCGACTCTATCTTTGAGTTGATTGTCAGTGGCAAGGTCCACAAGTGGGACGAGGTGAAGAAAGAAAAGAAACAGCCAAAGAAGGAAGAGACCTTTGTGGCTCAGACCAGAAGACCACAGAGAGAGCAGGCCCCCAGGGCCGCTGCTCCAGCTCCTAAGCCCAAGGTGGTGAAGAAGGAAAAGAAAGTTGAAAAACCAGTTGAGAAGAAAAGCCTTGCCCCAGTGGAAGCTGTGATTCCCGATGGCACTGTCTCCTGGGCATCGGCTTTGGCTGCTGCCAAGGAAGAGAAAATAGTTGAGCCAGAACCTCAGCAGGAGGAAGAACCCAAGCAGGTGGAGCCTCAGCCTGAGGTCCCTCAGCAGGAGCCCAAGCCTAAGAAAAATGCTAAGAGGGATGCAAAGAAGGCGTCTCAGAAGCCTTCTGCTGTTGCTGCTGCACCAGCTACTTCCGCTCCAACTCAGAGTGCGGCTCCTCAGCCAATCTCCTGGGCTGCCATTGCCACTCCAAAAGCCGCTGCTCAAAAGAAGCCAGCCGAGCCAAAGCCTAAGATCGAGAAGGAGACCCCAGCCGAGCCCGAACCAACCCCAGCTGTTGCCGAGGAAGAAGTCCCAGCCAAGTCCGAGGAGGTTTTGGAGCAAGTCTCTGAGAAGCTGGAAGAGGAATCCACCCCAGTTCAGGAGACCCCTGCTGAACCAGTCCAGCAAGCTCAGGCTAAGGCCCAGAGGAGATTGCAACAGGATGCTCCAGTAATTCTGCCTAATGTTGCCAGTCAGATATCCTCTACCGGTATCTCTTTTGGCTCTTTGTCTTTGCAGGAGAAGGAACAGGTTGTTCCTCAACAGCAGCAGCAGGCTCAGCCAGACCAACCACAACAGCAACAGCCACAACAACAGCAACAGGATTACCACAACAACCAGAGATTCAACCAGAACTACTACAACAACAGAAACTACAACCAGAATTACTACCCACCTCAGCCACAGTATGGTCAATCCCAGAGCAACGCTGTTCCTCAACAACCTCAACAGCAGAGCAAGCCTTCCTATGATAACTACTACAACTATCCTAGCAACACCGCTCAACCAGGCACTGCTGAGTACCCAGGTTTGGCAGCTAACAGCTACTTGCAGAACCAATCTGCCCGGGTCCCATCCCAGAACAGTTACGAGGCTTCCAACCAGTATGCTCCTCCACAGTCTGCTCCAAACGTTGCCTATAATCCAGAGGCTCAGGGTGTTTCTCCATCTGCTCCTCAGCAACAGTCTATTGCATCGACTCCTGCTGTTGGTACCAACCTGGCCCCAGGTGCTCCAGGTGCCGCGCCAAACGTGATCAACCCATTCTACTATTACAACCCATACTACTACGTTCATCCAAATGGTCAACAGTACTACTCCGGCTACTTCCAGCAGCCAGGTGTGAATGCAAGTGGTAACGCTCAGCAGGTTGCTGGTGGTGCTTCTGCTCAGGCAGGTTACGCTGCTCAAGATGCAGGCAAACAGGCTTATGGTCAGTACTTCCAACAACCAAACCAGCAAGGTAACCCAGCTCAGACAGCTCAATCTTCTGGTGCTGGTGAAGAAGAGTCCCAGACTTCTCAAGCAAACGTATCTGCTCCGGGTCAACAAATCCCTCAACAACAGTACAATGCTTACTACGCTCAACAGAACCAATCCCAACAAGTTCCTTTCGGAAACTACCAGGGTTATCCAAACATGAATGATTACAACGCCAACGCCAGAGGTTGGTACTGAGTATCACGTGTATAGTTTAGTCTTGAATGTATGTTGTGAGGATCTTTGGGCCTTACGTTTTACGACAAAATCAACTTGTAGTTTCGATCATTACCCCAGTTCATTACATATCCTGTCAATATCCTTGAAAACATTGTTCATTTCCTTCCTTGGTATCAGAAACCATTCGGTGTGTATTTTAACATCATTTGAACAGCCCTGGCAGTATAGGTTTCCCTTGCCGTATTTGCTGTGTAAATACTTGTGAATAGCAGATTCCACACTGATCACGTTCTTTGAACACACAAACCCATACTCAGCGGGGTCATAGCGATGATATACAGGCTCCAAACTCAGGCCGGAGAAAAGATCCGATAGCCTATCTCTTCTGCTAATCACGATGTGTTTGGTGTTTGGTAACAGAAGTTTGAAGTCCTGTCTGCACTTGGAGGACCACTGCTTGAGTCTAGTGGGTATGGTCTGTGTGGTAAATCCAACTTTTATAAGCAGGCACCGTCTTGGATTAAAAACATCGTAGCTGGAAGTCTGCTTTATATCGTAACCACCTTTGTTGATCCGTAGCCAGTTCGTCTTGGGGGGCTTTTCCAGAAGTAGATGCGATAAGGTGAACACATAGATCAAGCCTTTCTGCTGTGGTGGTTGTTGATGTGGCTTTCCTTGATAGATATGGTGTTTGCAATAAGTCTCGGTGGTTCGTAGCTTGCATCTGACCCCTTTTGTTGTTATTCCAGCACATTGCATTGGAAAGTTACTCAAAGACAGTTCCCACTGATGTTTTGAAATGTCAACATTGGCCATTATGAAATATGCACCTGCGTGTTTGTGTTAGGCACAATTTTGAGCCGCACCTTCCAAAGAAGATCTGACTACAGGTTAAATCTATACTTTGAAGCGTGAACATGACTTGGATTGTTTCGGGTTTTGCAGGATTTTGATTCAGAAGTTAAGGCAGAAAACGCTTTACAACACATGTGGCACTCCGGTGGCAGACATACTTTTCGCAGGCACCATGCTGAAGAATCTGATGGTTCTGATGGTTCTATGGTAGATCATGAAGAGATACCAGTTCAAGAAACCACCGACTTCCACACTCCAGTTCATGAATCTACAGTTGTGTATAATTCCCCTGAAATAACGAAGCCATCTACTATCTACGGCCACAAATTTTGGCTGCGATTATACGAAAATGTCTTGTTCTTCTGTACCTGGCTGATGGATCAAATGGTGCCCGAGGAAAGCACCAACCGCAGTGTGCTGCTGTTGTGAGTCAAAATTAATAAAAAAAGTTCTATGTTCATGTTTCTAACATTATCATCATCAGGAATCTTCTGGAAAGCCTTGAATATGTGAAAAGATGGACGATCCTCTTGTTAGACTTTTTCGGTCGGAATCCAATGGTGGCTGTACGCAAAACCTCAAATAGCCTTCTTCCAACCTTTAACTAATTGTTTCTCCAAAGACAGTTTTTGTTTTGCCGCCTGTTTCATTTTTGACTCTGATTGCAGCTTATCTCGTTCTGATGATTGGTTACACGATGATCAGCATTATTGCATTTGCAATAGTGTTCACTATTTCCTTCGTTCTTGTCAGTAAGTTGTGTTTTGCTTCCGTGGTTCATAACGTGTCTCCTTCTACACTCCACCTGATCATTTCCAGTACTAACACACAAAGCGCTGCTGTTTACTCCTCTGATAATTTTGGGATCTGCTGTAATTCTGTCTTTTTCGTTGTTCTTGTTCACTGGTTACGCAACAACTACCTTCGCCTTCCCTTATTTCAGGAGGGTCTTTACAATAGTCGCAGATCGGATTCCACCCTCGGTTGGGGTTTCTGAAATTACAAATGCCAAACCAGTTACAAAAGTTGAAGAAATTAAGAAAGAGGTGCAAAATGGGGAGAATTTAGCAGCTAACTGACGGGTTTACCTGATGAAGCTCGCTCGCGCGTAACTTATTGCTGATAATTCGGATTCACATCGCTAGCAGTATTCGTCCTAATAAATGCATAAAAAAGCTAATATATTAATTAAAGTTTCTCCTGGCTATTTCCTTAAGTAACGTGTGGAGCTGGAAATCGCCAAATGGCAGAAGACGTGCCAATGATAACAATCGCATCAGCCTCACCATAGTAAAGATATCTTTATTATTTGATAGTTCCCGTCTGTTGTAACTGGTATTGGTATACCATGATACCGAGAATACCAGTTCTTATTCTATTAGGGCTAGCTGTGCCCTATGCAATTGCAGAAAATGTTGCTGGTGATCAAGCAAAAAAGTGCCAGCTCATCAACACGTTTCCAAGACAAGAGCAGTGTGCCATTGTTACCTCAGCTTGCAGCGATGTCCAAACTGGTATGGTCAAGTTCTTCACGCTGTACTACTGCAAGCTCTCAGGTTGGTATGTGCGAGATCTGGTGGTGATACCGATAGTTTTGCTTTCGTTGACAATTCTGTTCCTGTGCTTGGGAATGACCAGCTCAAACTACCTGTGCCCGAATCTGTCCACTATCTCCAGATTCTTCAACATCCCTGATAACCTTTCCGGATTAACGCTACTCGCGTTTGGAAATGGTTCTCCTGACATTTTGGGAACGTATACTTCTTTCATGACTGGAGAGCCTTCATTGGCAATTGGAGAGTTGGTAGGAGCGGCTTTTCTGATCACTTCCTTCATCATAGGACTGATGACTTTGATTCACCCATTCAGTGTAATCGATGATATGGATGATGAACAGGCTTCGGAGACTTTGCCGAATGACACAAAGAACCAGAAGTTAGTCTTTTTAAGAGACTTGTCGTTTTTCATAGTGTCTATACTACTAGGGGTGGGGTTCTTGTTCGATGGTAAGTTGACTGTGCTCGAGTGCAGTTTGCTTATTGCCTTCTATGTGGCGTACGTTTTGGTGGTGGTATTCTGGAATTGGGTTGTCACAGTTAGAAGGCAAGATGCTCAAATCGACCGGGAAATACGGAGCGTTTATAACGAGGCCACCTTCGACTCTGCACATGTGTTCGAAGAGGATGATATAGAGTGGGGAGATGAATCTAGAAGACGCGCACAACCCAGAATTCCAGGAATGTTAGGTACAAGAGCCTCCATCCTGGAGGCTCTGGAGTTTAATTCTGTCTTCAATAATCTGCAAAGAAGACAGTCGCTGACGACGACTTCCGGGTTCCAGGAGGAAATGAGTTTGCATACTTTGCATAGCAGAGAAGGTGAACATCAGTCTGACGAGGATGGTGATGCAGATTACGAGTCTAGGACCAACCCATTTCATGAAAACATTGGTGAGACTGAAGATGACACATTTGCCCAAGTGCTGGCGGATAAACTTTATCAAAAAAAAACTCCAACTGAATTTGCGGTCATGATACTAAGCGCAGTCACGATACCACCCAAGATTATTTTACAGATGACAGTCCCTGTCATTCACGAGTTTGAATCTGGCGGCTTTACAGAAGCTTATGGACTTAATCTGCTGCTAGTTCAAAGCTTTCTGTCTCCTCTTGTGATCTCCTTCTCTGCCTTCAGAGACTCGCCCAACTACATGATTTACCTGGTGCTGTCATTAGGGATTTCCCTGGTTATCGCGAGCTCGGTCTACCTTATTTTCCTTGCAAATAATCTGGTGGACAGATTTGACAGGAATAGTTCGAAGGTCCAGATTTTACTTGCATTCTGTGGTTTTGCCTCGTCTATCGCATGGATCTCCATTATAGCCAACGAGCTAATCAATGTTTTGAGATTCATCAGTGTGTTGTGGAACCTGTCGGAGGCTATTGTTGGACTCACAATATTTGCAATTGGCAATTGTGTTGGAGATCTTATCTCAAATATAACTGTTGCGCGCATGGGATACCCGTTAATGGCATTGGCTGCATGTTTTGGCGGTCCTTTGCTAAACATCTTATTAGGGATTGGTGCTAATGGCCTTATAACCATGGGAGTTGCCAAGTCTACAAGTCTGGAGATTGAACTTTCACCGACCCTAGTGATTTCTGTGCTCTCATTGCTCTTGAACCTGGTTTTTTTACTAATAATTATTCCTCTGAACTCATGGAAGTTTGACAGATGGATTGGCATGTCCATCATTGGATTCTGGTTTTTTGGCACGTTCATAAACATTGTCGTGGAAATTTCTACATAGTCATAGTCCCCAAAAAGACTTTAAATTATGAAACGGAATTGGTAATGAATTTTTCACTGGTAACATCTACCCAACTCTTACCCATAAATAGCCCTTTGAGACTTTTCAAGAGGTGAACCCCATTGAGTCGTGTGCCGGACCCAGAAATCTCACCTCGACCACAATCGCCACCTCTGAAGTAAGTGACATCCAAATCAAAAGCATACCACCAATTTAATCACAATCCTCGTATAATTTGATTGTTTTTTTGCAAAAATGGCAACCGTTGAATCAGCTGTTGTTGCTAATGGCGAAGCCACCCCGGTAATCGAGGAAGATGCTTCTCCCGTTACAGGTATGTTCCAGTCCCCCATCCGTGACACCAGATCCGTATACTAACTATAATCATCAGCATTGTTAAGCAGTTTGGCATTGATTGAGAAATCGGCCACCACTTTCGATCCAAGATACGTGTTGAAGGTTTTTCGTGAACTGGGCCCTCTTAGAAGAAAGCTGACCGCCGAAACATTGCTTCACGTTATTAAGCAGAGGTATCCAGAAGACCATCCTCACCAAACATCGCTCGTGTCAGCTGTGGAGTCGTTCGTTGAGGATGATTCGATGGACACAACTGAGGAAACTACTGGCTCGGCAGTGACTCCTGAAGTGGACATGTTTGTGCATTTGCTGGTGCAAGTATACTTGCACGACAAGAAAGAATGGACTAAGCTCAACCAGTTCAACGAGTTGGTGATCGTGGCATTGAAGTCTTACAACCGTCGTACGCTTGATTTTATATCCGCCAAGATATGGTTCTACATTAGCAGAGCGAGAGAAGTATCCGGTGATTATGTGTCTGTACGTTCTCCTTTGTTAATGGCTTTGCGCACTGCCACGTTACGCCATGACACTGAAACCAGAGCGTCCACAATCACCTTGCTTATGAGAAATTATCTTTTGGCCAACGACATCAATCAGGCTTTCAATCTGGTTGAAAAGGTTGAGTTCCCAGAGAATGCTGGTAATTCGTTGGTTGCCCGTTATTTCTACTACTTGGCCAGGATCCAGGCCGTTCAGTTGGACTACTCTGCAGCCCATGACAGTGCCCTGACTGCGATAAGAAAGACTCCACAATCCACTTTTGCGGGTGGATTCTTACAGGCCGCCACCAAACTTAACATCCTCATTGAGCTCCTGATGGGTGATATTCCAGAACTGTCCTACTTCAGAGAGCCCACTTTGGAGAAGTCTTTGATTCCGTACCTAGCAGTGACTAGGGCCGTCAGACTGGGAGATCTCACTCTTTTTGCCAAAACTCTGGAAAGCTTCGGCGAATCTTTAAAGAAGGACAATAATTACAACCTGGTGCTGAGATTGCGCCAAAACGTTATCAAGACAGGTATCAGAATCATCTCGTTGTCGTACAAGAAGATCTCCCTGAAGGACGTCTGTATCAAGTTGCACCTAGACAGCGAGCTGAGCGCGGAATACATAGTTGCAAAGGCCATCAGGGATGGTGTAATTGAAGCTACAATTGATCACGAGAACGGGTTCATGCAGAGCAACGAGCTGCTCGATGTCTACTCCACTAGAGAACCACAGGACGAGTTTGACAGGCGTATAAAGTTCTGCATGTCGTTGCACAACGATAGCGTCAAGGCGATGCGCTACCCAATGAGCACGAATAGAATTGATCTCAAGGCTGATATAGAGGCCAGAGAGAGAGAGCAGGAGTTGCTGTCGTTTCTACAAGATGGTGACTTCAACGATTTGCTATAAGATAAGAGGAAGCAGCATTGTATGAGGTTGATTGTCGATGATCAGAACTAACTGTGAATCTATCAATTTCAAGAAAATTATTCGTTTTCTATCCTTTCAGATAATGTAGATAAGGTTGTAATGTGTATTCATCATTTGATCGTCAATCGTTCTCATCTTAGGCCAATTGAGCTCCTCGTTCGAGTGACTGCTTCAAGGTGAAACCGCCTTCAGTGAATGGCGGAAAAATCTTGAAACAGAAACTTGAAAGAGCCGCTGAAAACTGCCCTTGCCACTCTAAATATTATGTTTCATCTATTTAAGCATAATATAAGCATGAATAGTTGAGTCTGGAGCAGTCTGTGACCCGGAGGAAGAGAAACGAAAGAAAAGAAAAAAAACTTCCCACAAATTAGTCTTTTGACGTGTCCCGGCGGAAAACTATAATCTCGAGACATGTGCACGACCTGAAGCCTTTTTTTTGATCCCCTTGACACATTTGAACATAATTTTGTATCGCTTTTCCTACCGTCCATTCTTCTGCTTCTTTTGTTCATAGGCTCTGAGAGTTAGCTTGCTTTATTTGTGAGACCTTTGGTTCCAATGCGCGAAGTGTCATTAGTCTCGGCGTCCCTTTGGACAATGAACGTGATTGTGTACTCATCGGTAAGTCCGTGTGCTCCTTCTGTGTGGTTTTCTCGCTTACTAACTTTACCCAAGTTCACCATGGCTCTTGTATTCCTGGTGCCTACATTGATGCTCCTGTTGCTGGATTTCGTGCTATACGCATACAGAATAGCGCATCGAACTCTCCATCCTCTGGTGTGTCCCGGTAAACACCTGGGTTCTAGCAAAGTGAAGCGGGATGGAAATCAAGAAAAGCAGAAAACGCTGAACGGGAAAGAGTCTCCTGCGATCACGAAGGATTCTACTTCAACTTCTCGTCAGGAATTTTCCGAAACGATAACTTTCAGGATGACTCCCGCCAAACCCAGAAACTTTGTGTACGAGACAGTGGTTTCAGGTTAAGTCATCCGGCATGGTGGCACATTTTCCCACTAAGTTCTATTCGAAGTACACTACATCTCCACCACAATCATGATCAGGACTGGATTTCCTGCTATCGCTTCGCTATCCATGTGGGCATCCGGACGGCTATCCTGCTGCTCATCGCCTAACTTTGCTACTTACTTCTTATTATTGTCGGATCCGGGAAAGCACACCACGCGCTTTGGTTTAGTTTTTATTTATTTATCGAGGGTTACTTATATGGCAGCTTAATTAAAGCTCTGCTCTGCTTTTCGTGGGTATATTGCTATCGGTTTGCTTTTTGCGTTATTACTATTACTACTATTACGGCCATTACGGCTATCACTGCAAGTCGGGAAGACTCGTAGAAAACACTTACTTATGGATTCTGTTTTACTCAATATCCGAGTCCGATATTTGACCCTATATTTGTCAACTCCGGCATTTTTTTGGCGTCCCTCCAGGCTTCGGCATGCTCCTGATATTCTTAGCTGCAGGACTGCAGATTTGGGTCTGGCCCTTCCTTATCTGATTGCTATCGTTGCTCTACCTCCAAACTCAGGGAGTCGACTTTTTAAGGCTTCCTTATAACAATTATAGTGTAAATAGGTTCTTGTACATTCCATTAAATACGTGGGAATGTTATAAGTGTCGTTTGGTAATAATAAGCGACAAGAAACAGCGGCAATAGTGTTGCTGCAGCTAGTACGCTTGGCAGAGATGCCTGGTTCATGGCTCATCATCAGAAGTGTACATAATCTATACAAATCTCTATCGATTTATTTGAAAACATATACTATCGAAGTGGCTACCGCAAAGTTATTATTCAAAAAGGAGTAGCCTCATGTCAACGCATGGCGAACTAACCCTCCCTCGAAACCTCAATAGGCTTGGTGGATGCATTACCTGAATATCCTGTCTCGTTGAAAGCGGTATTTTCGGCGATTTCTTCCTGGATTGTCGTCGCTGCACCATACTGTCTATTACCCTGTCCGTGTCTATGTTGAGCATATGGCCGGGGAGTCCGTGGTGATCCAGGAATAGTTGAAGCTCCCGAAACCAGAGGGTCTCGTTCTCCATCATCATCGTCAAATGATTTGTTTTTGCCTGCAGACAGCACTAAGCAGCATAAAATGAGTAAAAGCAAAGTAATCATTCCGATAATGACACCGATCGCGATGGCAAAACCAGGCAGATGAATACGGAGCTTCCCATCACCATCTGGATTCTCTAGCCATCTCGGCGATATGGGCCGGTCTATTAAGAACATTCCTGTCCTATTCGGCGAGGTTGTAAAACCGTGCTGGAGGACCCGCACTTCGTGGTCTAATCCTTCAACTATTTGCAGCATGTAGTTGCCAGTGGACAGTTCTCTGCAAGAAAGATGCGTTCCGTTAAGCAACGTTGGGATCTTTGACTCGCAGTTTCTCAGCTTCTCGGCAGCATCACCTGGAAGGATGTGCAGCTTAACCAGCTTTTCGAGATAGTCAATATCTCTAGTCGTGGTGATGTTGTCAATTTTCAAAGACCTCGATGTGGGGAGAAGCAATGAGTAGTCCTGGCCTGAATCGAAAATATACGTCAAGTTGGTCAGCTCCATTACTTTGGAGAACAGCTCAGAGTCGGTCGAGTCCACTAGATTCTTCAAGGTGATTTCTAGATCATCTGGAAACACAAATTTGTTGATCGCATGAGCAACACCTTGTGCAAACAAAACATCGGAGTTATGCTCAACCTGAACATTGACGTTGTTGATCTGCATGCACTCATCCTTAATTGATGACTTCACCTGGGTTTTTGACCCGCCAATGCTGGTCAGGTTAGAAGTTCCATCGAAATCACTATACACTAACCCGTTCAGCACCAAGCTTTGCATAGCCATCTTCATGGCCGTCGAGTTAGACTGGAGGTATTTCAATGTCAGGCCAAGATCTTTCCAAGAATCGTAACAGGGCAAAAACACCGTATAGCCTTGCTTGTTGTCCGGCAACGATAGCAGACTAAAATCCTTCAAATACCTCAATGCTTTCGAGCATCCTAGAAATGGGCTCACTGAAACCTCCAAACGAGGAGGTAGTGTCAGATTGTCGTCGATGAGATAAATGACTGTGTTATCAGCCTCGTACTTCTCGTGGTGAACGTAGACGTGATTATTCAAAAAGCTGCCATCATCCCCAAAAGATGATATCTTGATTCTCTGGCAATTTTTGCCCAGTTTTCCACCACAAAATTTTGAATCTACCAACCTATCAGTATGAATGTCCACCTTTTCCCCGACAAACTGGTACATCAGGCTATTTTTGTGGACACCCATGGTGCCTATATCTCTCACGCTATCCTCACTGCTGGGATAAACAAAGATTGTCTGGTTGATACTTGAATCGTCAATCAAGTACGAGAGATCTCTGAAATCCAGTTCTTGAACGAAATCCGACTGATTCAGCCCAAGCAGATACTTCCTTGGAGTGATGTGAACCAGGTCAGGGAGTATGCTCTCGTTGAAAAAGTGGAGCAGTGTGTTGTATGAAGGATAGTTTGTCAGATCCGTGGTGAAGTTCTCAAATTGGATCAATTGCCCACCTTGATGGCTCCGTATTTGAACCGTTTGGTTCAGTAAATCCTGGTAGGTACTCTCATCTCCTTCCAGCACTCCTCCAATATATCCTTTTAGAAAATGGCTTTTCAAAAACAATTCTCTGTCCTCCTTTCCCTCGTGAGTCAAAAGATACGAGATCTCGTGCTCATCAAAAAGAGAGACCGAATCTAGAGGTATCAGTCCCGTGACATTCTCCAAAGTCAAGCAGTCAGACCCCAAGATTTTACTGAATGACTTGGTCTCTTCTCCATCGAACAATGTTCGCAGTACAGTGCACAAATTTGGTCGTTCTTGTAGAAGGATATCGATTCCTTGCACAACAGCGTCCTGAGAACGGGCTTCCAAATCGGCCTCCACAACAGTAGCCTGGTCTATCATCATTATGTCTGTCGTGTAGTCAAGCAAAATCGGTGATTGGTTCATATCAGCACTTATTTTGACACCGGCTATATCCGATGATACCAAAGGCTCGGAGATTATGTACCGATTGAGATCGTGCAGCGAAAGTTTTGGCGCAAGCGCAACGGAATCAAGGCTGTAGGCGCTGTTGATTGGCGCAAGCAGAGTGAAGTTCGCCAGGTCATTCACGGACTCAATGAGCCCACTCCGCTGCAAAGTCAACAGAAATGTACTGAACTCGGCATTTTCAGACAAAATGTCAATCACCGTAGTGGTAGGAGGGCCGTCGTTAGGAGAGGATGCCTTTACCAGACTCTGAGATACAAGGAGAACTAGGAAAAGCAATAACGAGAGTGAGGTATGGGTAGCATTATGAGGCGTTATATTGCTGATCATGGTTTCCGGGAAATTTTCCCTAACCTCGCTGAGAACAGAATGATTGATGGAGTATGTAGCACGCAACGCTTAAAACCCGTATCAAAGACCCTTTCTGATACCATCTTTGACACCCAGCTTGACACTTGCACGATCAATAATCACGTGATTTGAAAGGTGTATCTTGGGGCATTGATTCGTATGCTCATTTTTCTAAGATAGCGTGAAAAAGACTAGGCGATCAATAATAATACCAAGGTCAATTTGGAATAAAGAACGACGAACAAAATTGTGGGTGCTTTATATAGCAGAACAAGACAGAAGGCACGAGAAGTGCGTATCTTCTCTTACTCTTTATATTTTGGTGCACTAACCAATTTGATCAGGCTTGAAAGGTACAAGAGGCCCCGCCACCTGTGGCTTGTGACTCCTTTCAGTACTCCGAACCTCCGATCTCGGGGCAATTCTGGTTCCTAGCACGACCAAATGTGAGATGACTAAAAGCCAAAATTTAACTGACCCACCGGATACTGACCGTGCGGTAGTAATGTGCATTCCTTTATGTTTGCTCTTCTTTAAGATATAATTCCAGTACTTCATTTTTTCAATACTTTTGGTGTTATTCAAACATGTTGAGTTTAACCAGGAGTCTAACTCCACGTTTCCAGGGCGCATTTCCGCGTTTCGCAAAACTTACCCTGGCAGCAAGATGGTTGAGCATACAGACTGCAACCACTCCAAACGAGAACTCACTTAAGTTCATCGTCAAAGATCACCACTTCTTACCTCCATCAGTGGATCATTCTGTGGACGTTGAAGATCTTCCTGCCGCATCTGATAAGTCGCCATTGGCGGTATCCCTGTTCAAGTTAAACGGGGTGATGTCATTGTTGATCGGTCCTGATTTCATCACAGTTAATAAAGTGGAAGACGATTTGTCCAACAACCCAGAACTGCAGTGGCCTGCTCTCAAACCAAAGATCATTGATACTCTGGAAACTGCATTCAAGGAGAAAACTCCAGTGTTGACCACAGAATACATCAGAGAGCTGGAACGCACCCAGGAGGAACCCCAGGACGAGGACGACGATGTCACATACGAAATCAAAGAATTGCTTAATACGAGAATCAGACCCGCACTTCAAGATGATGGTGGCGATGTGCATTTCAGATCTTTCGACCCCCACACAGGAACCGTGTATATCAAGCTTAAGGGTGCGTGCAAATCGTGCAGTCTGAGTGAGGAAACACTCAAGAATGGAATTGAGAGTATGCTCAAGTACTACGTTGAGGAGGTCAATGAGGTAAAGCCAATACTTGACTTGGAGGAAGAGGTGAGTCTCCAGGAGTTTGAGAAGTTGGAGGCCAAGTTGAAGGCTTCCTCAGCAACCAGATAGGTTTCATCATCACCACGTTTAGGTGACGGCGTTTTGTAGTTTCAATAGTTTTTGCATAGGAATTTTTATTTATCTGATTTCGTTTGGAATTTCCTAAAGTTCTCCTGGAATTTTTCAGCCATTTCAAAGTCGATGGTAGTAAGACCCTTCACGTCGTGGGTAGTGAGATCTATCTTTACCCTGTTATAGGTATTGGTGATGGTAGGATGGTGTCCCTTGAGATGGGACCTCATGGCTACCAATGTTAAAAACGACTTGAAGCTGATATTAGTAACAATTCTTCGGCAGGAAAGTTCCACAGTAACTTACCCATGTGTCCTCAAAGTTCTTGAATCGAAAATCTCCACTCAGACAGTCCACGGCATCTCCATTGGTCTGCACTCCAGTCCACACAGTTCTGGAATCAACCTGTAGCTTTGTCAATTTGAGCAGAATCTCTGCCTGTGACAACTTTTCGAGCCCAACTCGCTTTATTATGTTCACCATTCTGTGCGGCCCTATCACCAAGTAATCGGGCCTTAGTAGAAGGAGAGCCCGAGATGAGCACCCGAAACGAGCCCTGCCATTTCCAACACGTTATCTATTCAATCCTCAATAATCGAACCCGTGCCATTGCACTGAAAATATCCAAGAAATAAACTCTGGAAAGGACATTTCCCATCCTTGGATCAATTGAGCATACTTGGCCAACGTTGACCTGCTGCGAGTTCTTCCCGGTGTCTTGGTGTATCTGGCGTAGATCACTGGCCCAATGGCATCAGCTATCTACATTCTCGACGAGAATCTGAACCAGTTGATCTCAAGACAGTACAAATACGATCTCGACTCTTCTTCAGTGGTGGCGAGATTCAAAAATGCGCTTGCCAAGGCTCCCATCGTTTCGCCAGTTCTTCATCACGAAGGTTTCAACTTCGTTTATCTCAGCTATGACGAGATAATCATTATGACAGTCTGTTTCGACAACATCAACATAATGACACTGGCTTCTTTTCTGCAGAAGTTTGCCAGGCTCTTGAAAGATTACTTCATCACTTTCGGGGTTTTTCGGAGCCGAATGGAGAAGCTCGGTCTCAAAGTCAAAGCTGACGATCCTGGCTCCTTCGTTGTCAACGGTGACATTATAAGAGAGAACTACATACTGGTGTATGAGCTTTTTGATGAGATACTTGACTTCGGGGTCCCGCAGCTCACTGAGTTTAACATTCTCAAAGAGTACATCAAACTGCATCACAGAGAAGACTCGGCTGCCGAAAACAACGACTACGAAGACGGATTGCATGACGCAAAGAGTTCGATTCTGAAGAAGAGAAGCAACTCGACCGTCACTCAGAGGAAGACCAGTGCCCAGCAACAAGTAGACACTACGACCTCAACTCTTATCAACTCAAGCATTTCGAGAACCTCAACGACGAAGATCTCATGGAGGCCGAAAGGTATCTTTTACAAAAAGAACGAGATCTTCATCAACTTTAACGAATTGTTGAGGTTTCAGTATAACCTAGAAACCGATGAAGTCATGGTCAACTTCATTTCTGGAGGCGTCGATTGCAGAAGCTACTTATCTGGTATGCCTACGCTGACTCTGGGCCTCAACGAAAGACTGCTCACGAACTTCTACAGTGCAGATGATGAGACCACCAAGAACAAACTCGTTTTTGATAACATTAACTTTCACCAGTGCGTTGAGTTATCGCATATTGCGACGAACAATGCGATCTCGTTCATTCCTCCGGATGGTGGTTTCACGCTGCTGAATTATCAGATCGTTACAGGCAGCAGCAAAGCTTTAAAACCTCTAATACTGGTGAGACCAAGTTACAAAATCTTCAAAAGCATGAAGAAGAAGACCACGCAGACAAAATATAAGCTGCAGATTGCTGTATCATTACAGACAAATTTCAAGAGGAAGTATACCATGAAGAAGGTGAATGTGGTGCTTCCTCTGTTGGTGAGACAGATACAGTGCTCTGATCCAAAATTGAAAGATCTCACCACATTGCTAATCAATTATAACGTCAATCCCAAGTTCAAGACCAAGCTGGGAAATGTCGTTTTGAACTTGGAAGGTGAGACGGTGGAATGGAGAATACCGTCATTGGATGGTGGAATCAAACCAAGCGAGACATCTGACGAATTCAAAATGCTCTGTGAGTTCGAGTTGATGACCAGAGATTCCTTCTTGAAGACTTTGAAGGATAACGAATATCACGGCAAACAGGACAAAAATGCTCTTTTTTACGTTGAAATTCAAGACGAGCTCATGAAGCTCAGAGGTCAAGAAGGGCTTCAATCACCTGATCAGCACAAGTCAAGACGTGCAGATCGGCATTCCTCGGACACCAGTGCGCACGATGACTTTGAGATACAGGTTCCGCTTTCACCAGTCGTATTATCCAAGCCATTGGGTGATCTTGTCAATCAAAAAGAGAAGTCTCTTAAGAGCAAACAGAAGGACTTGGTGAGAGTGTCATTTGAGTTGACCGCGATGACATACTCTGGTCTCAAGGTGGAATATCTAAAGATCGATGAACCTCAGCTTCATTTCCAGAGTTTCCCGTGGGTCCGGTACCTGGTGGAGAGCAAAGATGGTGATTATCTTTTCAAGCTGGGTGATTCTTGCTTTCAGAGCACATTGACTTTGGAGGACTTTGATCTGACAGGCACCAAAGAAGTTGAGGCCGTTAGGGACGACAAAGATGACACACATATCTATGATCAATCAGCACATGTCTCTGAAACAAATCTCGTGAAGCAGGGGAACAAAGAGTTCAGCTATCGTGGACGGTCCATCAGTTTTGCGGAGTATGTTGTGGCTGGTGTGGAGGAGTCCTCACAGCCAGAAGGGGAAACAACAGGCACCAAAATCGAACAAGATGCTCCCCTCAAGGACGACATGGAAAATATCCCCGAAGTCGCAAACGAAAATGAAAATGAAAACGACTCGGCAACCGAATAAACTCCACCAGATCTTGTTTAGCATGCAGTTCCCATTTTCGATATCACAGCCTTATCGGGACTGCCATTTATGTGACGTGTCTGTAGAATATCTGTAGAACCGTCTGGAAGCGATTGATCTCCGCGTTCGCCATCAGAATAAATCGTCACCCCAGATCTTTTTCCCTGATCTCATATAGAAGCTCTTTTCAGAAAGTTTACAATGAGTGTTTCACACCAGGATGTGGCTTTGGCCGTGATAAATTTTTTGCAGAGTGCTAAGGGAAAGGTTGCTCCCGATTTCGAGGAGAGTTTGGATGTTGCCGTCGACTGCATTGCAGATGCTTTTGAGGTTGACAAGTCTACCCAGAAGGCAATTGTTGACTCTAAGTTTGGAGGTAAGGACCTTGTTGAGCTCCTTCAGAGCGTGTCAATCTCCACTCCCGCTCCTGTGCCTGTCGCAGCAGCCCCATCTTCATCAGCAGTCCCAGTGCATATCGATGCAGACGAGGCCAATTTGAAGGCTGAGGGTGAAAAGTTCAAGACCCAGGGAAACGTTCTTATGCGTGACAGAGACTTCCAGGGTGCTGTTGAAAAGTACACCGAGGCTTTGAACTTGTTCCCAACCAATGCCGTCTACCTTTCCAATAGAGCTGCCGCGTACTCTTCCCTCCACGACCATGAGTCCGCCGTGAAGGATGCTGAGGCCGCAATCAAGAGCGAGCCAAGCTATGCGAAGGCCTACTCCAGACTTGGACTGGCCAAGTACCTGCTTGGAGATGCTAAGGCTTCAATGGAGGCTTACGAGCAAGGTTTGAAGGTGGAGGGTGACAAACAGAGTGATGCTATGAAGAAAGGTTACGAGACTGCCAAGAAGAAGGTTATGGATGAGCTGAAGGCGTCGTCTTCGATAACCCCAACTGATTCTGCCAGTAGGGGTGCTTCTACTCCAGGTGCCTCAACTCCAGGTGCTGGTGCTGGGGGTCTTCCTGACCTTGGTAATCTGGCTTCCATGTTTGGCGGTGCTGGTGCTGGTGCCGGTGGTGCTGGTGGTCTTGCTGGTCTCATGAACAACCCACAAATCATGCAAGCTGCTCAGCAAATGATGCAGAACCCAGATGCTCTTAGAAACCTGATGAGCAACCCTCAAGTAAGACAGATGGCAGAGAGCTTCGGTCTTGGTGGTGCGGGAGGAGAAGGTGAAGGTGGCCTAGGTGACATTATGAACAATCCCATGTTCCAGAACTTCATGGGTGGAAACAACAATTCTCAATAAGTTTAAAACACCCATGCTAATGATGGGAGCTTCTATTCATGCATGTCTATATAAAACTTCTCTTAAAATCCTCAAACCCTTTTTGTAATGCTAAGTTTTTGAACCTGAGATCCCGCAATTTCTGTCTTGCGTGTTGCTGCAGCATCAGCTTCATCACGTTTTGCTTCAGAATGTAATAGTTGCTGATCTCGACCGCAAGACTCTCGTGAGTGTGTTTAATTTCCGGACTCAGGACCGCCAATTCACTCTGGAGAGCCTCGAGCTTTTCCATGACTCTTTTGGAGTGCTTCTGTCGGCGACCAGCTATGATTTCTGCCAAAAAGCTTCCACTCAAGGGATCACTAGTTTTCTTTGGGACCATGGCCTCTGTGCTAACTTGTGAAATCACGGTACCATCTCCAGATACATCGTTGACAGTTGACCCCGACATATATCCAATCAATGAAGATATCGAAGATAGGGGACTCAGCGATGTATCATTTTCGGACGCAGATCCATTGGAATCTTCGCCAGTCGGCTTTTTGCTCCGTGCCTTCTCGTCTATCTGTTTTAACCTCGATAATTCCTCGTTCAAACCCAGTAATTCACTGTAAACATCCCACCAACGGCTGACGTGGGTGTTGATGAAATGCTCAATAGACGATACCAATTCGGTGGTGGCTATTGCAAGATAATAAACATATATTGACAACTTATCTTGCGAGCAGAGGGAGGTTCCTTCCCAATCAGAAACCACATTCAAAGTATCCTGCAGGCTTGCTAAAAACTGGACCGGCAGCTTGTCAAGATGAGACAATACGTCTCCAGAGGACGGATCGCCTGAGGCGAAACTTAGCATCCGGCCTCTCAAAGTTGAAAGATCGCGAGCCTTCGTTTCATAGAACACCAGGCTACGGTAAATCCTCTCAAACACCGTCTTGAAGCTGAGAATTTCATTCAGAGAGTATTTCATGAAAGTTTGAATGTCTCCCAAACTGTCTGGCTTCAGAAGCTTGGTGTGATCAGCCTTATCCGATAGCAACAATTCAGCCTGCTTTTTCCGTGCCAAATTCAGTCTTTTCATGTGTTCTGCCTCGTTGATTGGACCTGAGGTAAGAAGAAACTCTCGCAAAGTTGCACTCTGAGCGGTGCTGGGGTTGAACAGAAGGAAACAGGTAATGGTGTTGATGCATTCCTGGTGATAATTCAGTTTGAAGCGAGCAGAGTAGTTTATGTTGGGTTTTTGCGTTGCATCCAGCACTTTGGGAAACCATTCATTCGAGCTTCCAAAGAAGGTGAAAGGATATTCAAGTTTGATCAGCCTCAAGGTCTTCTTGAAATCGTAGAAATTGTGCCATGCTGAGTCCAAAATATGGGCTTCGCTATTGGAGGAAATTCTTTTCAAAAAAAGACATAGCTCGTGGTTGGAATCGTACTTCATTCTTACAGTACCAAAGGCCCCAGGTTGATTCCAGGGCATGTTCTCCTTCAAGAACGTGTAGTCAAGTAGTTCCTCAATCTTTTCGTTTGTGGTTTTTTGGTCAACATCCGATATTAGTTTCCCCTTATCAATCTTGACATAATCAGCAGCAGTGAGACAATACTTATTGTCGTATCGGTTAATGTCCAGTTTGGAGTCTCCGAGCAAAACCTTGATATTCTCCAAACGACTGTATTTCACATACACCATCAGTGGGGTCAACTTGAGCGAGTTCAGTGCATTGACGTCTACAAACTCAAACACCTTCAGAACCAATTCAAGAACCTTTCCGTCTTTAAGGGCATGAAGAATGGTGTTCCCTTTCAGATCCACGTGGTCTCGGTAATCGAATCTCCGACCATGAAGGTCGTACCATGCCTTCACCGATTCTATTGTGGCCCGTAGGAGTTCAAAGTAAAAGGGATGATCATAGCACCGTGTGATTGCAAAGAAAGGACTTTGTTTATTGGTATCTGTCGCAGTCCAATCAATGTAGGTACCCAACTCCTCCACCAGCTCATGTCTGTGGATGAGATAGTGGCCCAAATTCCGCTTATGTGTATCTTGCGTGGAGCAAAACTCCACTTTTTCTTCATCAGTGGCTTGCAGTAAGATGTCGGCAAGCTCGTCAATCACTTCATTATTTTTCCACTGTAGTGCAGCCATCAACAGATTCGTATTGAAGATGTTTCTGTCCTCTAAAACATCATCCACGGTGAAGACATTCTCAAACTTGATCAGTGTCTCAAAAATAAGCCTGTTATTCTGTTGTACTGCCAGCATCAAGCAAGACTCACCCTGGAGGGTACGAGCCCGGATGAAGGAATCCGTAGTAACATTTCCATTCTCAAATGGCAATAGTAGCTTTTCTATCTGACTAGCTATTTCGTTGTCATGCGACGAATCGTTAGCATCATTATTGACATTTTGATCAGCAGATGCTGCTTTGATCAGACCCCATAACTCTGCGTTCTCCTTGGAATGGGATATCAGCTTCTTCAAGTTCTGGCTGTCGCTCAAATAACCCAGGACTGCCTCAAAGGTTGAGATAACGTATCCATCTACTCCCGATTCTAGATCCTCCACCACAAATGAGAATTCTTTGATGTAGGCCAAGTGTTTGTGGAGATCCTTGACCTGGGAATGTACAATCACCATGATTAACAGTCCAACCAAAGTATCTGCATCCACCACCAACGGCGATTCTGAGCTCTCAGAAGTAAGAGCCCGGAAAGTAGACATCAGGATTGATCTTTTTTCACAGGCGCAGTCTGCAAACTGCAGTTGTTTGAACTCGTTTATTGCCTGCAGTATCTTTTTCTCTGTAAAAGGGGCAGTTTTGGCACTATAATCAGGGATCCCAACCTGATTAAGACTCATACTGTTAAGATTTTCGTAGCTTGAATTCAACATGTCATCGTGGTCTCTGTTATGCTCGTTTCTGACCCTTCTAAACTGCGGCCAGATCTTGTCGTAGATGTTCATTTCAATATAAGTGTAGAAACACTCGTTAATGTCCAGCAAAGGATGCGCTTTTGAAAAGTCAGTAAAGAATTTGTCAATCTCGTCGGCATTCAAAGTAGCCTGGTTGAAGATAGCGACCCCGGCTTTCATAGTGTGGTTGAAAGCGTCGGCAAGTTGGTCTTCATGTTCGACATTTCGCACGTTGAAATCGTGAAATAAGTCCTTGAACTTCGTGTTTATTTCCTGCGACAAAGTTGGTGATTCTCGCAAGACGCTGACCAGCGACTTGACATCCTCATTGTCAGTTTGATGGGTCTGGCCAAAATGGTGTGGGGGGCTCTCTTTGATGGAATCCGCATTCTCCAGCCCAGGTGGGGTTGTCCTTGGCACACCTTTCGGTATTGGATTTCCAACTAGCGGTCTGTTTATGTAAAATAGCTGGAATCTAGATCCAAATGGCAAATATGAACAAAAGCTTCTGAAGAGCTCCTTAGATGCAATCTTGGCTACCACTCCATGCTGGAATCCCTTCATTCCAATGACCTCGTCATCGTATATAGACACCTCGCGTCCACTAAGTGTTCTGAACCGCCTGTTCGATTTCCCCGGTTGAACTCCTTTCAGACTAATCACATGGGCTTCCACGAACTCCGTATGGTGGCAGAAGTCTCTATATGGTATTCCCGATCCCTCCTCTATATTCAGCCATAAACTTTCACTTTCTGGTACCAACAAAGCATAATCCTCCGGATGTGCACTCAGCACTTTCATGACATTCTTCAACGGCGATGCAGACGGGTTGGGATGGTTGAACACTGCGTTCAGAAACGGGTTGAACAACAGGGGCATATGCTGCCTAGAAGTCATTGTGACCAATCTTGAATTTGGTTATTTAATTTCAATGCAACGTATTAAAGACAAAAAATCATGAGATATCTCCAATATTTCATAAATTTTAGTTATCTCAACTAGTGTGGATATCCTATAAATGACTATTATAAGTAATCGAAAGCTGAGCTTGTTATCTTAGGTGAGCCACTCCAAGAGCCTCATCGCATCTCAATTTTTTTCCATCGTTACTGTTAATAATCTATTCTTACCCATACAACAACACACAACACTTATAATGGGAAAGGGAAAAAACAAAGATCACGATGATAAGGTCAAGAGCAGTAGGGGCTCGAATGGACACCATTCAAAGACTTTCCACAAGAAAGGGTTTCAGGAGACCAAGTACTCTGTGAAGAAAGATCTCAACTTTCCAGCCAAGATGGCGATGTGGGTAAGTAGAAAAAATTGAGCTGAGATAGCTAAATATCTGGGTATCAGGTCTAGATGACTAACATTTTACTAGGATTTTGACCATTGTGACCCCAAACGGTGTAGCGGGAAAAAGCTTGAGAGATTGGGCCTGATCAGAAGCTTGAGGATAGGCCAGAAGTTCCAGGGAGTGGTGGTTAGGTAAGTTGAAAATGGGACAAATCCAGAACTTTGCGCTTATAGTATACTAACTGACTGTTTTTTACTTAGTCCTAATGGTCAAGGCCTTGTGTGTCCTGACGACAGAGAGATCGTGGAAACCCAGGGTGCGGCAGTGGTTGAATGCTCTTGGGCCAGGATTGAGGAGATACCTTTCAACAGGATCGGAGGAAAGCATGAGCGACTGCTCCCCTATCTGCTGGCCGCAAATCCTGTTAACTATGGTAAGCCCATGAGATTGAATTGTGTAGAAGCTTTGGCTGCATGTTTTGCCATAGTTGGTCATCTGGATTGGGCCAAAGACCTGCTGCAACACTTCTCATGGGGTCCTACGTTTTTGAAGATCAACAAAGACATTATCAAGATATACCAGCAATGTACAGACGCAGAATCAGTCAAGAAGGCCGAAGAAGATTGGATAGAGACTCTTGCTAGGGAAAAACAGGAAAGAAAGGAGCAGAAGGCTACGGTGGATATCTGGATGATGGGGAATCCAAACAGACAGCATGATGACTCGAGCGATGACGAAGAAGAATCTGACGATGATGAAAATGACTATGATGAACAAGATCAACAGTCTGTTCCCGATCTGGTGGGAAGCGAGTCCGAAGACGAGGGTGAATTAGAGGCCAAAAGTGATATTTTCTAATTATTGAGAAATCTTCAATCTTAAGAACTTTTATGATAATTACAGTAAATCGGATCATTAAAGCCCTTTATTGATATAATTTTTGTCACACTCCCAATTTTTTGAAGCTTTTGGAAAATTCATGGTCAATGTGCTTTTTCAACAAGGCGAACTTGTTCTTGAAATTTTCCCCACAATAATGGCAAATAAGATCGCTATTCTTGATGGTGTCTTCCATTTGGCGGGGACTCATTCTGGGATCGTCCTTATCCATCAAGGAAATGTCTTCCAATGGAACGAAGAATCTTGTTTTGAAAGAATTATAATGTTTTTTGTTCTTCATTCGGGCAGAGCACAGATCTTTGGTCATGACATGGATGTGGAGGTTGTTGAGAGAGGGTACTGAATGAACCCCTATTTGCACAAAATCGTCTCGCACGCTGAATGGCTCCGATCCTATATGTCTATACTTTGAGTTGAATACGGCCTCGAGTTTGGCTAAGGCTATCTCCACATATTCGAGACACAATGCAAGCAACTCATCGTCTTTGAGAGCCTTCAAAGGGTGCAGTGAGGTCCACTTGGGGGACCTGGGCAGCACCAAGTAGTGAATCACAGACTTCGGAAACGCGTCTTTTATGATGACAAAGTTGTCATCTTCAAACACCACGCTCTCCTTGTGCTTTTCTGGATTCAATATGTAGCTATTCAAAGCAAATCGAAAAGACATTAACCATTAATGGTGGAGGAAAAGAGGGTAGTTACCGTCCGAAGCTTTAGCGATGAGCTTGAAAAGTTTATAGAGCATAGAGAGATAAGACTTTCTTATTTACAGAAAACGTTGATATTTATAGATTTCAAATCGATATGGGCAGGGTATCATGCAGACAAGCGGTGAAAGTGTCCCTCATTTTTTTAAATGTGGATTTTGTTACCATCAACTGAGCAACGTGGTGAACACCTCCCATGTTCCAAACATGATAACACTGTTGGGGACTGTTCTCATCAAATGGGGCGTCAATCCTCCATACATTGAGGCCAGACCTTCTTCCTTAATTATTAGTTTGAAACACTGGATCAGACCAGTGTATTTCGCCTTGCCGTTCTCGGTAGGTGCCTGTCTCAATCTGGTCCTAACAACCTCATGGGGATACGTTATCATGGAGGCCACAAACTTGGCAGCACCAGCAGCTCCAGAACGAGCAGACCAGTCAAAGAAAGAGTCCATCGCCGTCCTCTCTCTTCCTGACTGCTTGAGTTTCTCGGCTCTGTTATTGATGATACTTTTCATCTGTTCGTAAAGGACCCATTGTAAAGTGGACTCCACAGACCCAAGGTATGAAGCAGTCAGTCCCCTGTAAAATGCAGTTATTCCTTCGTTTCTCATTATTTTGGCAATGCAGTCGAGGGAGTTTTTGTACTCTCTCTTCGTGGCTCTGTCCAATTGGAGTCTCGTCTTGACTAGCCATATTGGGTTAGTAGCCGTACTTGTCACAAACCCGGCGTTGATACCTGCTAGCAGATGAACCACAGAATTCTCTTTTCCATCAAAAAACTTCTCCACCAACACATCTTTGCCGTAGCCGTACGTGAAAAAATTGATGGATCTTGCGGGTATCACACCGACCAGGTTTGGACCCAAACCTTTAAACAGGGCCCTCGAGCCCTCGACTTTGCGAACATCTCTCAATATCGTGATTGTTTCTCTAAAATGGCCCAACCCCTTGGTGATGAAGTTGCCCTGCGTATTCTGCGACATGTACAGGTCTCTGTAGACACTTGATTGTAACCTAGTTTTCACAACATCGAACGGAGAAGTACAAACAGCACCTGCCATACCACCTATACCACCAGCAACGAAATGAACCCACGGTTTAACCGTATCCGGAGTTGTAGGCTCCTGGTGTTTGAACTCGGCGGATTTTTCATCGCTCACCAGGTAAGGTATCGATTCCTCGATGTCCCTTTCGATTGTCATCGTCCAAATACCTAGGAATTATCGATAAATGACGACCCAAATCAATCCTAAACCCCTGAACACACAAATTACCTCGAGTATTCGGTCCAAAACAGTGTAGTGAAGCCTCGAAATAATTTTAGACATCTTGTTAAAATTGTTTGAATAGAGGCCATCGCCGCAGTAACGTGCCAAGTTCAAAAAGGACGCCCGAGGAATATTGCGCTGAATTTACCAGATCAGTCAGTATGAGATAGCCAAAGGAAATAAACTGCATTGCATCATATAACTACGAGTTTCAGTGTAAAGGACTGATATGCCAGAATATGTACTGATAGGCGGTATCAGTGGTGTTTGCATGACAAGACACCATGTTTCCTTAGGTACGTTACTCTCTAAAAACAGTGTAGTTTAAACAATAGTGAACAGTTTTTCTTGCCGGATTATTTAAATGTAAGTTTCGTAAGCAGCTGGAGCCAAAGTGGTTGGGATACCAGACACAACCTTGGATGGTCTTGGACCAACTGGTTGTCTCTTCAACAAAACAGCCTCACCAGCAGCCTTGGCGGCAGCCTTCTTGGCAGCGTTCTCCTTGACTCTCTCCAAGAACTCTTGACGGCACTTGGAGTGCTTGATGTGCTCAACCTTGATGTTCACTCTCTTCTCCAAGTATCTGTTACCGACAACCTTGTACAAGATAACACCGACGGCGGTCTTGGTCACGTTGTAGATGATACCAGTCTTACCGTGGTAGTATTTGAATGGCATACCCTTCTGGACGGCACCGTTAACCTTGACGTCAACAATGTCACCAACCTTGTAGGCCTTCAAGTAGGTGGACAAAGCAATAACACCATTGGTCTTGTAATCACGCTTGAAAGCGTATCTGGTACGGGATCTCAAACCGTGACTAAATTAAAAGAGTTAGTAACGAACGTTCTGATTGGATTTCAAAAGGGTGAGCTTGTCTGATTGTGGTGGTTGTTATGGAACGGTTGGAAAATGTCTTTTGCTTGTCACCGGTCACTGGAACTTCAATAATGTACGCTGAAAACTTTTCTGACGGTTCTGGTAAATTTCAATGGCACATGCTGGCATTATTCGTGATCATCAGCATCTTTATTTGGTAGTTTCTTTTTGATACCCTGGTATATTCTTTCACAGTCTTGATTTTTCATCAACCATTCTCTTCACTACCGTTCGGTGACTGGCCAAGTAGAATAATTGCGGTACCAACTAGGTAATTCAAACAGACCAGACCACGATTCGCTTCAAGAGCTCCCAATAAACACATTTGAACATACCTTTTACCCATTTTTGATTATGTTTGTTAAAGATGGTTGTAACAAAGTTTCTGTTCGAAGAGTGTTAAAGCTTCACTATTGAAGTTCTCAAAAATTCAATGCAAATACCTGAGCCGTACACTATCTTGTGGATCACCCCCATTTAGAAAATCTCTCTTTTTGGAGGGTATTAGCCCTTTAATATATCACGTGATATACTTGAGAAACTCATGATTGGCTTTTGCACTACTTTACTCTTCCTATCAAAAGACCCTGTGCATATAATATGGAGAAGTCCATATCGCTTTACGCCACACATTGATGTATTATCCTAATGGTGTAATTCTTTTTAAACAAGTTATGATATTGTAGAACAAGTTTACTCGTCATCCTCCTCAGCCTCAGCATCCTCACCAGAGTCCTTGTTCTGGCTTCTTCTCTTAACACGACCTGGTCTTCCACCGCCCAATGGAGAGGTGACGGAGTAGTCGATGTGCTTCTGGGAGTCCAATCTAACCATGAAAGATGGGATGTTGACAATTTGCTTACCAACGGCAATGTGTCTCTGCTGGATCAAGACTCTGGCGTGGTGGACAGACTTGGCCAATCCCAACTTGAAAACTTGGGTCTGCAATCTTCTCTCCAAGAAGTCCTCAATCTTCAAAGCCAAGACGTAATCGAGCTTCATCTTGTCCTCAGACAAGACACCAACTCTGACCAGACGACGGATCAAAGCATTACCTTCGAACAGACGCTTTGGGTCCTTCTCGTCTCTGGTCAACAAGTCTCTGGCAGCTCTTCTGATCTTGGACAGCTGGAAACCAATACGGTAGATTTCGTGCTTGTTCTTCAAACCGTATTCACCGGCAAGCTTGAGCTCGGAGTCCAAACGAGCAATTTCGTAAGGACGTTGTGGGACAGAGTAAGTCTTGGAGTGGTTTCTTGGGGCAACTGGATGGAAAAAGTTAGCATTCTCATTCTCAGAGACAAAATCAGAAGTTCTACATCAATCACACTCTACGAAGTTCCAGTCCTTTTTTCCACACATAGAAGTTTTCTATCAGTAAGCATTATTAGTCACCGTTGTCGTAGGTACCATAGTGCTCCAATGAAAGACTTTTCAAGGAAAAGTCAAACCTTTCGAAGTACCATGACATCCATCCAAAGTGCTTTGCAACTGAAGTGTCGGGAGTTCAGAGCAAAGAAAATAAGCTTTTCATAATAGAAGAGATCAATGTTGGAAATGTTCAAAGGATTCTGAAAAGGTAGAAGTGAAAGGATTTCTCCTGTGACTTCCACCCTTTCGGACTCTTCTAAACGAGGACCCGAACCTCTATCACATAGTCTGTGAACGAGAAATAAAATGAATAAGATTGCCAAAATCTTATTCAAGTGATCATGATGCAGAATAACTGAACAAAAAATCAAGACATACGAGGCATTTTGACTTATGTTGTTGATAACGAATGTAAGAGAGAAAGCTTTTACTAGTCGAAGAAAGCTTTTGAAATATTTCATCCCCAACGCAGTTGAGTTTTTTGGTGCTGTGCACACGACCCTAGGTGTTTGGTCGCGGGTAAGTCTTCGGTGTAATAATTGGACTGGGCTGGGATATACGCGCCTTCGAGCAGGTGACGGGTTTTTTCCAGATCTGGGAGATTTGTTTGGCGGACACGACTGGCTGATACTACTATATTACCATTACCACAGACCAGTTGTTGTTGTAGCCTACATTTAGGTGTTCAAATACTGTTCTATGTTCGGCAACAGTGAAGTATAAAACCGGTAACAATATTAAAAATTAGTGAGAACTCATCTTCTCACATCCCTAAAATACCCCTTTTGTCGTGACTTTCCTCGAATATGGTAAGACTATAAATTACATCAATAACTGTTGTTCGATCATCTGATGTGTGCGTAATGACATGCTCGTTTGAGTTTTTTGTTCTGTTTTTTGATTGGAATAGAGAAACCAATTCGCAAAAGCAAAGGCAAAGGGTTTGGCTTAAACCTTTTGCTTCTTGACCTCTGGCTCCTCGGATTGCTCAGATTTGTCCTCGCTTGGTTTCAAATCGGCATGGAAGTCCTTGATAATGGAGTCAACATCGTCAATGTTCAAGGGTCTGATGTCACCCATCAGCTTGATCTTGGCAGTGACCTCTTTGCACTGGTCGTCAGTCAAATTCAGGTTCAATTGGTCAACTCTCGATTTGATGGCATTCCAGCCCGTGAGCCTGTTGGCAAAGTGGATGTATCTAGTCAAGCCGAAATCAGCTGGGTTGAGGATCTCGTAGGTAGATGGGTTGGCCAGAATGGCTTTGGCGTGGATACCAGCCTTGTGGGTAAAGGCACAGAAACCCGTGATTGGGTTGTTGAATGGAACGTTGACCTGAACAGCATCGGCCACCAGGTTCTCCAAGTCTCTCAGCTTGTGGAGCTTGTATTTGCCCAAGACGTATTCACGGTCAGCAGCAATCATTCTGGCCATCAAACCGCCCAATGGGGTAATTCCGTTTCTCTCACCGATACCCAGCACCGAAACGTCAATCAACTTAGCACCAGCCTCCAGCGCCGTGTAGGCGTTGGCAATGGCACATCCGGTATCGTTGTGGAAATGACATTCAATATCACAGCTGACAACCGATTTGAGAGTCTTGACCAATTCATACACCTGTCTTGGGTTGGCACATCCAACGGTGTCCGCAATACCAACTCTATTCACACCGATCTTGTCGACGGTTCTATAGATGTTGAGCAGATCAACGATGTCGGATCTAAACGAGTCTTCCGACGAGAATCTGATCTCGATTCCCTTTGATTTAACAAACTCGATCACTTCAACAGCACTGTTGGTGATGTAGGACATGTCCTTACCGTGCGAATACTCTCTAAGGAACGAAGATGTTCCAATCACGACATCAACACCGTCAACACCAGTCTCGACAGCAACTCTGGCATCATCCATATGACATCTGATGTGGGTCAAGATCTTGGCCTTGAGTCCCAATTTGCAGATAGCTTCACAGTCCAGTCTCGACTGCTCGGAGGCAACTGGAGATGTCAACTCTATGTAGTCAACACCAAAGTCATCCAGAGCCTTGGCAATCTCGATCTTCTTTTCGGTGGAGAAGAATGCATTGGCAAACTGTTCACCTTCTCTCAAGGTAGACTCGATAAGTTGAAAGCTTCTCACGTTGGAGAGGTAATCGCCTGGGTTAGGGCCGTATGGATTGGACATTTTAATGTAGGTTTTGAATAAACTCTTTAAAAGATTTCTATCTCCAAAAGACTGAAAGAGAAAAGAAGAAATAAGAGGGATGTATATATATTTCAAGATGACTGTTCAAAATTTTTTTGCTCACGCTTCTAAATTAGTCACGCAGGAAGGCCCGACTGAATTTTTCAGCCAAGTCATTGCCTTTTTCGGCCCGGTGAATCACACAAGCATATAAGATTAGAATTTAACTTTTTACAGCAAATAATAGTTTGAGCATAGTCATAAACTATGACCTCATAAACGTATTACGTTTAAAATATTGTGTTTTTGAAGGTATTATATTTGGGATAATGGGGGTAAATACGAGGGTTTAGCCAATGTGGTTCCGGCTTTAAGCAATGGCCGTTAAGCGCTTGCTCTTTTAAGGTTTTCCTGATAGACGGGGCCGGCTCAAATATGAGTCTGTCCTATTTACCCCAGCCTGGAGAAAGAACTACGTCCATGTAAGGCATCTCGGGAATTTTGCAAAAAAAAAGCTCTATAAAATCTTCTGAATATGAGAAATCAGATGCCTTTTCCATTGAAATTTCAAACTCGATACCCGAATATTTCGGAGTGGTCCTCTTCCTTGCTCTCTCAGTTTAGTTTCTCCGTCGTTCTCATCTGCGCTGCGCGTAACGCGCCTGTTGGGCCTGTAAGATGGCAGTTCACCTTTCTTCGAGCAGAAACGCGCAAAACTCAGCTTTTTTGCGTTTAAATCAATCCAATAACCCACTTACAAATAATGAAACAATTTTCAAAAAATATTCAGAAATCCGCACAATGACACCAGACTGAGCCTCTCCACGTCACAACCTAATACGGTGGGCACACGCCTCATGCCAACTCTCATGGATTATATAAAGGAACGTGAAGAGCCGTTCCCCATCCCATCTCCTATACTAGTTGTGTGCGTTTTTCAGTTAGTTGCATACCTGGCAAGTACGCGTTGGTTGTTTAACGGCGTACACTCATACAATAAGGTCTCGAGGTTGAGCTGAGGTTAATTGTGCTGTTCTGATTTGATCTTCTGTTCATTGTTATTTTTTTCCAATTCATTGCAGTTGCCAATTGCCTTGTTCGCTCATTTCTCTGCCCCCGCTGTTATTGTTCATACAACGCTTGTTCTGTTTTATACTATTCGCATTTGATTCATACGCATAATGTCGAGGTACGTGTTCTGATTCTCTGCTTTTCTTGTTGGAGTTGCTAGAATAGAGTTTTTCCAATTGGATGAGATCGATCTCATGGACTTCATACTAACATGATTTTCAGGCTGGAGCGGCTGGTGATGTACGTGACTTTGGAGTTCGCCGAGTTTCCACTTGTGCTCCGTTCACTTTGATCAATTTGATATCGGTTACTAACTCACCACAGTTTGCTGGACACAGGTTCATCTGCGTTTATCAGAAACACCGCAGCCGACCAACTGGCTGACCTCGCAAAGCAACATCCCGAAGAATGTCTTAACCTGCTGACGAGGGTATACCCTTTCCTAAAGAGCAAAAAATGGGAGACTAGAGTCTCTGCCGCTAAGGCATTTGGTGGAATAGTAAACCACGCAGACCAGTGGGATCCTAACTCCGGTCAAGCGAAAGATGAGGAAACGGATGTGAAAGAAGAGGCCAAAGATGGGTTGGTACCCGTGAAACTTGAAGAAACCGTTGCGGAGCTGAAAGACATGATCAAAGACCAAGACGGTCATCTTGTTTCTTTCGACGAGTGGAATCTGGTTGACGTCATACAAAGTGGTCGTAGGCTACTGGCCACAGCAGTCAACGATTACAATGGCAAACTGGAGGATCAGGGCATGCCAGACTCGAAGAAGAGGAAAACAGATCTTTCGTCTCGGCTTGGTCTATTTGATGTTTCTCCGGAACCCCAGGTTGACTCCGATACCCCAGAGGTCAAATCGGAGATAAAATCGGAGGTCAAGCCCGAGATTGACCAGCCGGCGACTCAGGCACAGAGTGCCAGGATGAGAGCAATGGCGAAAAGAAAGGCCAGAGCAAGTGCAAAGGGTGGTTTGAATAAGGCCAAGGCAATTGATCTCTCTGAGAGTTCCGTCAGCAGACGACTCGTCGAGGACGGAACCATAAAAGATGAAGACTCCAAACAGGATCTTGCCCTTGTTGCAGACGTTGATATTACGGATCAAGCAGACGGTTCCAAGATTGTGGTGGAGCACAAAGTTCCTGAAATATCTCCGATTCTGTCCAAGCACTCTAATGTTACTGGATGGGTGTGGCCATTCCAAGGTGTCTTTGAGCTCATGGTCAAAGACCTCTTCAATGACGTCTGGGAGATCCGTCACGGTGCAACAATGGGACTTCGTGAACTTCTGAAGAAACATGCCACTGGCGCTGGTCGCGTACGTGGCCAATCAAAATCCGATAACGATATACGGAATACTAGAACTCTGGAAGATTTGAGTGTGCGATTGCTAACTCTCTTTGCAATCGATCGTTTCGGAGACTACGTCTCAGATACAGTCATTGCTCCAGTGCGAGAGAATGCGGCTCAAACGCTTGCAGCTCTCTTGATCCATCTTCCTGATGACACTGTGATCAAGACGTTCAATGCCTTGACTCAGCTGGTACTACAGAATCCTGTCGAGCTTGGACTTGTTGTACCCTGTTGGGAAGCCAAGCATGGTGGTATGTTAGGTCTCCGTTACTTTGTCAGTGTAAGGACCGATACTTTGTTTGCCCACTCGGAGTTGCTGGATAAAACAATACAAATGGTGTTGCACGGGCTCACTGAATCCGACGATGATGTCCAAAGTGTTGCAGCGTCTACCTTGATCCCTATAGCGAAAGACTTTGTCAGACTCAAGCTGGACTCCGTGTTCGAAATCGTTAACGCCATCTGGGCAGATCTCTCTGGACTAAAGGACGATTTGTCTGCTTCTATTGGCTCCGTCATGGATTTACTGGCCAAACTCTGTTCTCATGAGGAAGTCTTGGCCAAGATGAAGAGAGACTCAGAGGTTGACGAGACGCGCAACTTCAAGCACCTCATTCCAAGGCTTTACCCCTTTTTAAGGCATTCTATTACCAATGTGAGAAAGGCAGTACTTCGAACTCTGCAGGCATTCTTGTCGATTCAAGATGATGGTGTAAAAGGGTGGGTGGACGGAAAGATTTTGCGTCTGCTGTTTCAGAATTTATTGGTGGAACAGAATGTGGACGTTTTGAATCTTTCAAAAGAAGTGTACAATAGCCTTGTCGATGAGATCAACAAAAAAGACACCCACAGTTCCATGGACGTCATCTTCAAAGATCACGCCAGTCCTCTTCTATCTCTCGTGCTGACTCCTATTGGAGTTGCCAGGCATAACTTTGCCATGAACTCTTCCTTGATTCTTCGTCCAAGTGGAACCACGCTATCATTACCAACAGACTCGATTGATGGCAATGGTGAGTTTAAACGTGGAAGAAAGAGAAAAACACCTCCTGCAACGAACGGTGCCGTTCCGGTGGAGAAAGGTATTCCGGAAACAGAGTACGATATGAGAGTCAATATTGATGCACCAATGTACAATGGTGACGTGACTCTTGTTGGTGTCGACGTTTTTATACGCACCAGGCTCGCAGCAGCCGATGCCTACGGTCGCACTTTGGCTTCGTTCACATATCTGGAAAACCTGAAGCCAATCTTCAACGATATCATGTGTGCGTTGAACGATGTATTCGGGACCTCTCGTTTATTCGCGGGCTTAATTCTTGAAAAATACGGCCGTGGCTTGATTGATGCGGGTAAAGTACAAGAACCATACGTCGTGGACACGTTTTTGCCATTTCTCAACTCAATTCTGGCTTCTCCTGAGGATCTTCCCGCATTCCGTGAACTCACGCCGATTTTGAAAAGTTTGAGGATGCAATGTCTTCAGCTCTTTTCTCTGTTAACAGAACAATGCAAGGTCTCCTTTCATAAGCTGCCCCAATTAGCAGTGGTTGTTCAAGGTGAACTTGAAGCCGGTCCTGACGCCTTCGATATCAAGATGGCGGAGAAGGTGGTAGAGGAAATATACCCCAAGATCTTGAAGAATTTGAGTCCAATGGTTAGAATGTCACATATTACCGCTCTGGAAGATGCCAAGCATCGAATCGTATTTGCAATCGAAGAAGCTAAAAGCTCCAGGGGTGAAAGGTCCAACGCGATTTTGGCAGCACATGCAAGTGCTTCTGTTGTCTTAGGAGGACTCCCCAAAAAGCTTAATCCCGTCATCAGGTCTTTGATGGAAAGCATCAAAATGGAAGAGTCAGATCTTTTGCAGAAAAGATCGGCTGAATCTGTGGATCATCTCATATACCAGCTCATAAAATCTGGAAAACAAGGTGCTTCTGATAAGATGATCAAGAATTTATGCGGTTTCATCTGCGTTGATACATCGGAGGTGCCAGAGTTTGTTCCTAATAGGAGTTTCGTTGACATTGTTCTTTCACTCAGAAAGGAGGAGGCTAAGACTGATGCTGTTGACATCGCAAGACACGAAAAGGAAGTTCACTCAGCCAAAATCAAGACGCGTGGTGCCAAGTTTGCTCTCAATGGTTTATTGGAGATGTATCAGGAGAAGCTATTCATTGAAATACCCAAACTAAAGGGTCTGATGTTGGAGTCATTGTCCCTTGTCAAATCAAGTTCTGGTGAAGGTAAAATTGCTATCGAAGATTTGCAAGGACAGTCTATCATTGATGCTTTGGGTCTGATAAGAGCTCTGACACCAAACTTACACGAATCGTTGTTCCAGGAAGTCTTCGACAGATTGGACTCCGTGTTGGAATGTCTGAAATCGGATTTCTCGGTCTTTAGGTACTCCGCTGCCAAATGTTTTGCGACACTCTGTGCTACTGTTCCCACTCTGGGTTTCCCCTTTTTGGTAGAGAAAGTTTTGACAATGTTGAATAATGCTGGGGTTTTGCGTGAGCGCCAAGGTGCGATCGAATGTATCTACCATTTGTCAGGTACTATGGGTGCCGAGATTCTGCCATACGTTGTTTTTCTGATTGTTCCAGTCCTTGGTAGGATGAGCGATTCCAACAACGACGTTCGTCTGTTGGCAACCACAACGTTTGCCTCTATCATCAAATTGGTTCCTTTGGAAGCAGGTATTCCTGATCCTCCAGGAATGCCAAAGCAGTTGTTGGAAGGCAGGGACAGGGAGAGAGAGTTTATCCAGCAGATGATGGATCCTTCGAAGATCAAGCCATTTGCACTGCCTGTTTCTATCAAAGCCACTTTGAGAAAGTACCAGCAAGAAGGTGTCAATTGGCTGGCCTTTTTGAACAAGTACCATCTGCATGGTATATTGTGTGATGATATGGGATTGGGCAAAACTCTGCAGACTATATGTATCGTCTCTAGTGACCACCATATGAGGGCAGAAGTACACGCCAAGACAGGATCTTCGGATTCGCGCAAGCTCCCTTCTTTGGTTATTTGTCCTCCATCTTTAACAGGGCACTGGGAACAAGAAATTCAACAATACGCTCCATTTATGAGCGTGTTGGTTTATGCAGGCGGGCCTTCAGTGAGATCTGCCTTGCGATCCCAGCTGGGAGATGTTGATGTTGTTGTGACCTCATACGATGTTGCTAGAAACGACGCCGAGCATTTGTCCAGTCAGGATTACAATTATTGTGTCTTGGACGAGGGACATATTATCAAGAATGCTTCCACAAAGCTGACGAAGTCTGTGAAACGGATTGTGGCGGAGCATCGTCTCATACTATCGGGCACACCTATCCAGAACAATGTGTTGGAGCTCTGGTCTCTGTTTGATTTTTTGATGCCTGGATTTTTGGGCACCGAAAAAGTCTTTCAAGAAAAGTTCGCTAAGCCTATTGCGGCAAGCAGGAATGGAAAGACATCTTCCAAAGAACAGGAAGCAGGTGCTCTTGCTCTTGAGTCATTACACAAACAAGTACTGCCATTCATGTTGCGCCGTTTGAAGGAAGATGTTTTGTCTGATTTACCTCCTAAGATCATTCAAGACTACTACTGTGACCTCAGTGATTTGCAGAGGCAACTTTACAGGGATTTTGCAAAGAAGCAAAAGGATACAGTCGCTACTGATCTGCAAAAGAACACAGAAGAGCCCGAGGCTCAGAAGGAGGGGAAACAGCATATTTTCCAGGCGTTGCAATACATGAGGAAACTGTGCAATCATCCTGCCCTGGTGTTATCTCCGAAACATCCGCAGTATGATGATGTGATGAAGTATCTTGCTGCATCAAACATGGGAATCCGTGATATCAGACACGCCCCAAAGTTGATGTCGCTGCAGATCCTCCTCAAAGAATGTGGAATAGGCGCGACAGAACCTCAGCTAGATTCCAGAAAACAAATGGTGCCATCAGAAGGAGTCATCAGCCAGCATAGAGCACTGATCTTCTGCCAGTTGAAAGATATGCTTGACATGGTGGAGAACGACTTGCTCAGAAAATACATGCCCTCTGTGACTTACCTCAGATTAGATGGTGGAACCGATCCAAGACAGAGACAAAACATCGTGCGCAAGTTCAATAACGACCCGTCCATTGATGTGCTGTTACTTACAACCAAAGTTGGTGGTTTGGGTTTGAACTTGACGGGTGCGGATACCGTGATATTCGTAGAGCACGATTGGAATCCGATGAATGATCTTCAGGCCATGGATAGAGCGCATAGAATCGGCCAAAAGAAAGTGGTCAATGTCTATAGGCTAATCACAAAGAATACTCTGGAAGAGAAAATCATGGGATTGCAGAAGTTCAAGATGAATATCGCTTCTACAATTGTCAACCAACAGAATGCAGGATTGGCCTCCATGGACACCGGCCAATTGCTGGACTTGTTCGATGTTGATGATAAGGGAGGTTCTGCTTCTGCAATTGATCCTGGAGAGTATGCCAACAAAAACGATGCTGGTTCTGACAAGCAGAAACCAGATTTACCCGATGAAGTTGGTTTGGGCAAGAATGCAACAGCAGCAATGGGTGAGCTATCGGAGCTGTGGGATGAATCTCAATACGAAGAGGAATACAATCTTGATTCGTTTATCAAGGCACTGAAATGAAGTATTAGAAGCAAATAATGATCCTGTTTGGAACTTGTATGAATAAAGAATTTTTGCATAAAAATCTAAAAAACTCTGTTTTTCAAAAATTAAGCTTGAACTCACGATTATGCAAGAATGTACAACTTACGAAAGGTGGTGACAGCTGAGTTATATGCTACTAACAATTATCGCACCATCCAAATAAGCACGAATTGAAAAGAAAATGGTCTTTTCTTTCTTCATCTATGTTATATTTATATATCTTAAATGTTTAATCCCGTTTTTTGGGTGTTTATATGGAGTTTTAATGGATGTCACGTGATCGAAATTTCTACCATCTGCTGTGGTAATCTGCATACTCCGGCCTGATGAAGAATAGATTTTGCATAACCTCACATCCACTCAGGAACAAACATATTCAAATGTCTTCTTTGGAGCAACAAGCAACTGATAGGAAGGCAAGGCTTCTTGCTCTTAAACTCAAGAGGAAGGCACCAGGCGATTCAGTTCAGGAAGAGCGAGAGGTCAAGAGGTCCAATACCGAGGCAGAAGCCCACGACAGCATACCAGAAGACGAAACAGCCACCGAAGAAGTAACTACTGGATTTAGAAATTATGATCCAGTGAATAAAGATGCTGTCTCAGGGTTTACAGCTCCTCCTACTCTCAGGCTGAACGAGCACGAAACTGTGGAGGCCGTCTCTTACAACTTGGAGCGTGAGGTTCTTTCCAAATTCGAAGAAAGGGCAAAGAAAGGATTCGAATCCTTGCTGAGTCGGGATGAGACTGATAAGCCACGAAAAGTCTGCCTCGAGGAAGATCTGAAGAAAGATCTTGAACCTCAATTGAGAGTTCTCAAAGCAAGAACAGATTTAGCCATAGGCTCTATGGTGCGAGAAAGATTACAGAACTTGAATAAATCCGCCACGTGAAGAGAGTGGCTTCAAATTGATATTCACAAGAGTTCTATATACCTGTTGGGTTTTTGCTATTTACGACGAGATCACATCTGTGACAGAGCTCATTCTCCTCTGCAGAATCGAACTTCCAGCATCTCGGACATTTGTGTTTATCGCTTCTAAAGACAGCGATATTTAGTTCACCTTGGATATCCACCGCGCTGGTATAATGATAAGGCATCGTGGTATCCGAACTTCTTGCAGTGAGTGCTTCCTGCTGATTCAAGAAGACTTGAGAAACCATGAAGTACTCCTGCAGGTGATGCTCATGCCGTTTGAGAATATCGCAAACTCCCGATGACGGATCTGCGGAGAGATACACTGCAGTCTCCAGTGAGTTTTTCACTGTCTTATCGAGTCTGAAGGCTTGGTCAAGCAACAATTGTATTGCATCCTTGGCCTTCCAGATCACGTCAAATTCGGTTTCCAAAGCATCATTCTCGAAGACATCGGGCAATTGGTACCAGCCTGCTTTGAAATGAGAGTCAAATCCTTGCTGAACTAGCTCACCAGAGTGATTCCATGCCTCCTGGGTGATTATAGGTATCATTGGACCAAGTACCGAGACATACGTCTTCAGAATCTCAACGAACACAGTTTGCACCGACCTTCTTCTAAAAGAATCGAGGGGATCTGTATATAAAATATCTTTCTTCAAGTCAAAGTAGATCGACGACAAATGGACATTCATATGGTGGTTGATCTCCCTAACAATTTTAGAGAAATTGTGGTTCTGGTAGTCTGCTTGAGCAGACGCATTCAACTTGTATAGTTTGGACAATGCATACTTATCCAATGGGGCCATTTGCTCGTAAGGAACAACATCTTTCTGCGTAAATTCCGACTCGAGATTTCCAAGTAAAAACTTGAAAGTGAATCTGATCTTCTTTAAAGTATCACCCACATGTTTCAACACTGTAGGCCCAATGGCAATGTCAGAACTGTAGTCACTTGATGCGACCCAAAGCCGCAGACCATCAACACCCAACGGAGGCAATTTGAGAGCCTTATCACCATCAATGACAGCCAATGGCCCGATAGTGTTACCCAAGGACTTTGACATCTTTTCCCCCTTTTCATCCAGAGTGAAGCCGTGGGTTATTACCTCTTTATATGGTAGTACAGGTATCCTTGGCTGCCCGTCTTCTCCTGTTGGGGCAGAGCCCACTTTGGTCAGAACCAAACTTTGAAACCAACCACGATGTTGATCACTACCTTCCAAGACTGTGTCTGCAATATAACCCCTCTCAATGGCATCTTGGAGGAGACCTTCATCTTGAAGATATTTCAAAGCCACGTTCCAGGCAGTACCACTGTCAAACCAAACGTCCATTGTATCAGAACCTCTAATATAGTCCTCTGAATTTTCTTTCATTGTTTCAGGTAGCCAATCTGCTGTTGGAGAGTTCGAGTCAAACCAAGCATTCAGGCCATATCTCTCAACACCCTCAATAATGGATCCAATGGTCTCGTCACTCAAGTAAGGCTCTCCAGATGATTTGTGGTATATCACTGGAATCGGGACACCCCAACTTCTTTGACGCGAAATACACCATTCGTTTCTGTTATTGATGAAACTTATGAGCCTTTTAGAGCCTCGAGGAGGAAAGAAATCAACCTTCGTCTCCAGAGCTTCAGAAGTGACCTCCTTGATGCGTTCAACGTTAATAAACCATTGTGGGGTCGATCTGACGATGATGGGCTTTTTCGATCTCCAATCGTAAGGATACGAGTGTATGTGATTAGGATTGATTTCCAGAGCCATACCACGATTTTTCAGTTCGTCTAGAACCAACTTCAAGCCCTCACCCAGAACAGCCTTTCCTTTGAGAAGATCACGCAGAGAAACGTCAACTTCCTCTGTGAATCTACCTCTGTTGTCAACAGGACTGTAGGGTAGAATGTTGTGGCTCAAACACACCAGATAATCATCGTTACCATGACCGGGAGCCGTGTGAACCAAACCAGTACCAGCAGTGCTGGTGACATGAACACCTGCAATGATTGGGAAGGTCTCGGTCGAAGTGGTGAAGAGAGGATTCACATAGGTAGAGCCTGTGATATCCGAACCTTTGAACACAACGTCTTCGAGCGAATGATCAACACCTTCGAGCTTGAGAACACTATTGACCAAATCAACAGCAATAATCAAATACTCACCTGAAGGTGTTTTCACCAAGGTATAGTCCAGATTGTCGTTCACACATATAGCCTTATTCGCAACCAAAGTCCAAGGTGTGGTTGTCCAGATCAATGCGCTCACATTGGAAAGGGAGACATTCTTTCCTTCAAGAATATCACTCAGTTTCTCGGAAACAGAACTAAGAGGGAATTTGACATAAGCAGATGTGGACTTGTGGTTTTCATTGTACTCAAGTTCACCTTCTGCCAAGGCAGTGAAATTCTCACATCCCCAATAAACTGGCTTTTCTTTCCTTTGAATTAAGCCATTGTCAAAGAACTTCTTGAAGACAGTGAGCTGATCAATAACATATGTTTTGTGTAAAGTGGCATAGGGAGTCCCAAAGTCTCCCATAATGGCAAACCTCTGAAAAGTCTCACTCTGCGACTTCATGGTATCCTGGGCATGTTTCTCGGCCAGATGAATGATTTCCAAGGGCGAAAGCTTTTTGTGTTTCAATTCGTACAACTCCTTTTCGATTTCTTGAGCCTCTGTGCCATTTTTGTCCAGTTTCTTTAATTGGCTCTTTAATGTCTTCTCTCTCTTCTGCTGCGTCTTGCGAAGAGACTCCAAAGCCTTCAACTCAATGGGCAGTCCATGACAATCCCATCCTGGCCTGTAAAATACCTTCTTTCCTTGCAGAAGCTGAAACCGTGTAGTTATATCTTTTAAAATTTTGTTCAGGGCGTGACCAACGTGTAAATCACCGTTGGCATATGGAGGACCATCAAGGAATATGTACAGGTTTTTCAGATCATTGTTTTTGAGTGGTCGCTCATAGTTCCACGTGTAAAGGTCCGTACATGTCTGTGGAATCAACTTGTCCTGAACCAACTCCTTTGACGATCTGTTTGGAAAGCTGGACGTTGGCAAATGAACGGTTTCCGAGTATTTATGCTGGATGTCTTCCGGGACAGGCGAAGAGGACGTGGAGGCATACCGCAGAGAGGTGTTCGAACGTCCCAACAGACGAGCGGACACCTCAAAAATCGTTAAGCGTTGCATCATATCTGCAAGCTTGCGAACTAAAAACCGTTCCTAGTCAAAACTTAGAGAAGTTAACTCGATCTTGTTCATCATGAAAATGGAGAGAGCTTCGAGCTACCTGAAAAGTCACGTGACTGTTGATATTTTTTTGACCTCAGTATTGAATGTATTTAGAGATGTAATGAATGAAGAGTCAACGCTCTGAAATTCGAGAGGCAAAATAGGCGTCAAAATGGACGAGGATGATTTATATGACGAGTAAGTCATATTTTCAAGCTATGTGCAACCAATTCGGGTTTACTAACACAAGGACTACAGATTTGGTAATCTCATCAACGAGCCTGTAGATTCAGAAGCATCTTCAGCAAGTGATAGCGAAGAGGAAGTTCTAGGCCAGACAAATGGCAAACATCCCAAATCCGGCAGCGATGATTCTGAAAACGATGATGCCATGGAAGAAGTGGAGTCTTCCACCGTGGCTCTCTACGAGGACAAGCAGTTCTACCCATCCATGAGCGAGACTTTTGGACCAGATGTTGAGACCATAATAGCAACCTCTGATGAACAAGACATAAACGTGCCGATTGTGGCACCTATTGAAGAGAAGGTGTTCAAGATTGAGGAGAAAGAACTGCCAACCACCACCTACTCGAAAGAGTACATGGTCAACATATCGAATATCCCATCAAGAGTACGCAACATAGTTCTTGCAGGAAACCTCCATACGGGCAAGACATCATTGGTCGATGCTCTGATAGCAGAAACTCATGATTTGAAATTGAGCAAGAGCTTGAAAACGTTCAAGCCGCCTCGTTACACAGACAATCATATCCTCGAAGTTGAAAGAGGATGCTCTGTCAAGATGACCCCTGTTACTCTCCTACTAGAAGATCTTTCTGACGCTTCTATGGTTGTGAACATTATGGATGCGCCTGGTCATGTCAACTTTAGCGATGAGTTGGCTGTTGCTGCTAGACTGGCAGATTCTGTGGTTTTAGTTATAGACGTGGTGGAGGGCCTTCAACGAGGCGAGGAGATTGCAATTGAACATGCCTTGCAACACAAACTGCCCATATTATTGGTCATCAACAAGATTGATAGACTTGTGCTGGAGCTGAGAATTCCTCCGGCAGATGCCTATCTCAAAATTCGTCACACGATTGACGAGGTTAATGAACACATTCAAAAGTCGGGCTTTTTGAGCTCTTATCCTCACAACGCTCTCATATCTCCTTCATTAGGAAATGTGTGCTTTGCATCATCCACACTACAATTTTGTTTCAGTTTGAGGAGTTTTGCTAAGCTCTACAATGAGAGACTGGGGGTTCAAGTGGATACAGATGCCTTTGCCAAACGGCTGTGGGGTGATGTCTATTATGAAGCAACCACTAGGAGATTCACAAAGAAACCTGCCAACACTGGATCCTTGGAGAGAAGTTTTGTGAGCTTCATATTGAAACCACTCTACAAGGTCATAACCATCTCTCTCTCTAAGGACCCAAAGGAGCTCAACAGGTTTTTGAAAAAGTCGCTTAATATCAACTCTATTCCTAAGGCTACTTTGGAGTTAGATCCCCAGATATTCCTGAAAGATATCTGTGGTGCTTTTTTTGGAAGATTTTCAGCAGCACTAGTTGATATGATCGAGAAGCATGCTCCATCACCAGAGGAAGCTGCTTCGTACAAGTTATCGGATACTTACACGGGTCCTGAGTCTGGAATTGTATCCCGGAATGTTCTCAAATGTGATCCAGAGGGACCGCTGATTGCGTATGTTGCAAAGCTTGTTGACACAAGTGATGCGGAGAGATTCTATGCTGTTGTAAGAGTGTTATCAGGGACTTTGAAGGCGAACTCGCAGATTGTGTTATTGGGGGAGACCTATACCGATGATTTTGACGAGGATCTCAAGGACCAAGATGCGAAGAAAACGTTTTACAATGTTGGTAGATACAAAATTCCAGTTGCTGGAATTCCTGCTGGTTCCATTGGTCTCGTTTCTGGACGCGATATAGACTCGTTCATCACTAAGACTGCCACCATCTACGACATGGATGGCATAATGTCGGATGAAGAGCCCATTTTCATCTTTAAACCACTCAACTACATATTCAAGCCAGTGCTGAAAGTTGCCATTCAGCCTGTGAATCCATCAGACCTTCCAAAGTTCACTGCTGGACTGAAAAAGATCAACCGGTCATATGTTGGATGTGAAGTGCGTGTGGAGGAAAGCGGTGAGCACGTTGTTCTTGGATCCGGTGAGCTATACATGGATTGCCTTCTTCATGATCTCAGGAAGCTGTACACCGATATTGAAATCAAAGTGAGCGACCCAATGACCAAGCTTGCAGAAACATGTGTTGAGTCATCTTTTGTCAAGATCACGGTGGATTCCAGTAACAAAAAGAACAAAATGTCGATTATTGCAGAGCCCTTGGATCCAAAAATTGGTGAAGACATTGAAAATGGCAAAATTTCTCAGTCCCAACCTACAAGGGAGATCTCCAAGTTTTTCAGAAACGAGTACGGTTGGGATTCCCTTGCAGCGAGGTCTATTTGGGCGTTTGGTTCTGACGAGAATGGCTCAACCATACTGCTTGATGACACTTTACCCGACGAAGTTGATAAAAAGAGACTGAATCAGGTGAAGGATTTCATTATCCAAGGCTTCAAATGGGCCACCAGGGAGGGACCTTTATGTGACGAGCCCATTCGTTACGTTGCGTTTAAGATAATGAGCATAGATCTCTCTCCAAACTCAATTGAGTCCAATGGAGCCCAGATCATTCAGATGACCAGAAACGCATGCTATGCAGCATTGATGACTAGTTCTCCGAAGCTCCTGGAACCGGTCTATCAGGTAGACATAACTTGCACCACTACTGTGGCCGAAAAGCTTTCAGGATTTTTGGACAAAAGACGTGGGTCGATCGTGAGAGATTACCCAATAGGTGGTACGCCATTGTACAAAGTTATAGGTTACGTTCCAGTGATAGACTCTGTTGGTCTGGAGACGGATATCAGACTCCTAACTCAAGGACAGGCTATGTGTCTCTTCACCTTTGAAAAATGGCAATTGGTCCCAGGAAATCCTTTGGATAGGGACGCTTTTATACCGGTGTTGAAACGTGCGCCAGTGCAATCGTTGGCCAGAGACTTCACCACCAAAACGAGAAAGAGGAAGGGAATTGACGGCGAACCAAGCCTGGAGAAATACATAGACGAGGAACTCATCATCAAGCTGAAGGAAAGTGGTATTATCGATGGATGAAAAGTTGTGTACAATAGAATATCGGAAATGGAATGTTGCTCTCGAGCTGCATTAGATTGTATTTACGAATTTGTAACTTAAAAAGATGAAAAATTGGGATGCCTTAGTGCCTTCTTGAACGCTTACTCTTGCCTGGACGAGCCTTTGAGTTTCCCTTCATTTTCTTTGCATTGAAACCAGAGACGTCAGCTGAACTTTCCTTATCATTAACTCTCTTGAACCTCTTCTGGCCTCCAAACCCGAACTTTTTGTCTTTGGCTACACGTCTCGAACTTTTACCTCTGTTTCTGTCAGCGTGTTCGTCTTTGGCAGCGGCAGCCTCTTCAACAGCAATGCTAAACTCATCCTGGTCTATTTCGTTGTTTTGTCTCTTGCGCTTCAAAGACTTGAACTTATCCAGAGTGTCCCTCTTCTCTTTTTGACGATCCTGCAGAGTAGCGTGTTGAACCTGCTTTCCAAACTTCTTGAGCTGTCTTTGTTTTCTGGCCTCTTCAATGGCCTTCTTCTCGCTAGCCTCCGTCACCAATTTGGCCTTCAGCTTCTCCATGTGCTCATCGGACTTGACCATCTCTGCGAAGTAGTCCATTGGACGAGAAAACGGAAGCTTCAGCTTCTGCAACTTGGTACGTGCCTGTAAGGCAGCGTCCAAACCTTGCTTGAAAAATGCCAACTCACGTTCTGTGTCATCGTAAATGTCTTTGATTTGGGGCTCGACAGGAGTGGTAGAGTCAATGGACAGATGCTCGTCGAACTGCGTCTTTGCCCATGGGAGCTGGATACGGGACAGGGACTCTTTCAAAGCAGCAGTGTTATTTATCGTCAGCTTGGTGTGAGGAACAACATCCGCATCTGAATCCACCTCAACGTCTGAAAGTGGTATATCCTCTTCATCCTCCTCTTCCTCCTCTTCGATTTCTTCGATTTCTTCATCTTCACCTTCCTCAACCTCTTCGTCATCGTCTTCAGAGACACTGGCTTCATCCTCATCGTTTTCGTCATCATCAGATTCGTCACTATTCGCAAGAATATCCAAGTCAAGTCTGGATTCTATGGCCTCGATATCGGACTCATCGTCCTCTTCTTCCTGAGAGACTTCAGCTTCTGGGACTTCTTCAGATTCAACCTCTTTTTGCAGTTTCTTGAGCTGACGTTTCTCCTTGTTGCTCAAAGGCTTGTTTTCCGCCAGCTTGTCAACTGGTGTGACCTTGGCCTTCACCTTCTTGGAATATGATTTCGCCATCACAATTTGCCTATATACTGAGTTTGTAAAGGCTATTCTCAGAAAAGTTCATATCTCATGCATACAGATGAGATTGAAATTTTTTTCTATAGCGCATATTTTTTGGACCCGATGCACGACGGAGGACACGCGAATGCAGCTTAAACGAACGAGGACGAGAACGGAACGATGTAGAGTTTAGTTGGAAATAGCTTGAGTTTTTTGGAACAGGTTTTCTTCAAACGAAAAAAAGTACACCGAAATGGACAAAAAAGTCGCAAAGGAAAAGTTTTTGGGAGTTTTCCCGGACTTGGTCCAGGAATTGGTCGGAGAGCTAAAGAAACACGGTATGCCAGAGGATGCCATTCAATGGTTCGTCCGCAATTTGGAGTACAACACTCCAGGTGGAAAACTGAACCGTGGAATATCTGTTGTGGATACGTATGCTCTTCTCAAGGGTTACTCCAGCTACGATGACCTTTCGGCCGAGGAATACAAGAAGGTAGCCATTTTGGGCTGGTGTATTGAGCTGTTGCAAGCATACTTCTTGGTTGCTGATGACATGATGGACAAGTCTATCACCAGAAGGGGCCAACCATGCTGGTACAAAGTCGATGGTGTTGCTGAAATTGCTATTAACGATGCTTTCATGCTGGAGGCTGTGATCTACATTCTTTTGAAGAACCATTTCAAGGCTGACGCTTACTACGTTGATCTCTTGGAATTGTTCCACGAGGTGACTTTCCAGACCGAGCTTGGTCAATTACTCGACTTGATCACGGCACCTGAGGACCATGTTGATTTGTCCAAGTTCTCCTTGGCCAAACACTCTTTCATCGTCATTTACAAAACCGCATACTACTCTTTCTACCTGCCAGTTGCCTTGGCCATGTACATGAGTGGAGTCAGTGGTGAAAAGGACTTGAAGCAGGCACAGGATGTTCTGATCCCACTGGGTGAATACTTCCAGATTCAGGATGACTTCCTTGATTGTTTTGGTAAGCCAGAAGATATTGGTAAGATCGGAACGGATATCTTGGACAACAAGTGTTCGTGGGTTGTGAACACCGCTTTGAAACTGGCCACCCCAGAACAGAGAGAGCTCCTTGACAACAACTATGGCAGAAAGGACGCCACGGCTGAGAAGAAGTGTAAGGACTTGTTCAACGAGATGGGCATCAAAGAGCTCTATCTCGAGTACGAGGAGAAAATTGTTGGTGAATTGAAAACCAAGATTGCCAACGTTGACGAGAGCAGAGGCTTCAAGGGCTCTGTTCTCACGGCTTTCTTGAACAAGATCTACAAGCGTCAAAAATAGAGCCTTTTAGAGGAGGACTACACCGTTGAAGTGCTCCACTAGTTGAATACCAAAAAGAAGGAGAAGAAAGAGGTTTCAACTAATAGTATAATGATACTCATGCTACAACGGATTTTTCTGTATAGTCAATGTCATACTTGATTCCTTTAAATACTCGTAAACATGCAACATGCGGGAACCAATAAGAGGTAGTTTCGTCATTTAAACGTTGACTCTCTCCAACTCCTCTCTACCAGCCTTGGTGTACAGATACTCGTTGTAGTCTCTGGCCTTGGCCCAGATGTTCCAAACGATGACACCTGGAATGACAATGTACAAGATTTGAGCCTTGGATCTTCTGTAGGTGTTGAACACGGCAGATTTCAAAGCTCCCTTCAATGGAGATTGTGCGTATGGCGACACACTGTAAGTAGTGATACCCTTTTGCTTGGTGGAGCCTGTCCAGTGTTAGTAAGTCTCCAAACCAGCGTCACGAAGCATCACTGCCTCATCAAAAAAATTACATACCCATCGAACCCCACCAGCCCATATAAGCACCTGGATGTCCTCCCATTTTTAATTGATTAGAAGTAACGTTAACGGTAGTTGTTAGTCTGAGCAGTTGATTAAGCCAAATTCAAGCTGACGAGATTGGCTGGATGTAACTAGTGCTTATACTTACACAGAGGTAAGCGTAAATGTGGGACCTAACATTGGCTATGGCTGACCAGTAAGCTCAAATACTATATCTGGAGGCAGCTTGTTTGCCGCGAAAAATAGTCTGAAAACTCGGATATGCTTTGAACAGATATTTTTCAACATAAGCTCACAATTTCTAAGCTTACGGTATGGCAAGCAATTAAAATAAGGCGTGCCTGCGACAGCCCACCTATCACACTGCCAAGGTGGGCAAGGTTCCTTGAGCCTCACAGAACATGTCATGCGGAGAGAACTTTAAGCTCTCTCACTGAAGATCGGACAGAACAAGCGCGAAATCTCCATCTGGGAGAAATATAAGGAGAGTAAGACTGTGGGATTTCACCTCGATATTCTTGTTCCACATCATAGTTCAGGATATCTCATAGGTTATCTCAGTGTGTGATCATACCAGTTGCAGTCCAGATCAGAAAGCCAGTCATTTACAACCCTCACGGTCTCTCCGCCAAACTCATTCATATCAAAAACTTATTATTTCATCAGTTCTCACCGATCACGCAGAGTCTCTCGTTCTCAACACCTGTATGGCTTCTGAGGACATTACTCTCAAAAGCGTCACCACCTTGGGGAGCTCGACAGAGAGGGAGAAGAAGCCTCTGGTTAGGACATACTCCGAAAGCGAGAGCGCAAACTTCCACGATATCACAGGAGTGAGACTATATGATGATTTCAAGTACAGACCATCGAAATCGCTGCACTACAACGAGAACAGGAGTTCGGGAGGGCAAACTCCTACTGGAGAGGAGAACGACGCCTCTGGCTTGAGGTTCTCCAAAAGCCATACCAACGGTTCAGGGTACGATGGAATGCAAGATGAATATGTGCCAGGACTTAACTTTGCAGCTTCCATTAGTAAGTGGTTCCAAGACGAAGAAGAGGAGCATTTATTTGACTTCAACGACCTCACCTACAGCCGCACCGATGTTGAAAAGGTCACTGATTCATTGAACACCAGTCCGAGGGATTCCCGCGCAAACTCAGCTTCTTCTGTTTTAACAGGAGAAGCAGCTCTGATAAACAAGCTTCACAACCAGGTTCACCCAATACATGTTCCCAAGAGGTCACCCCGAGCAAACCTCTCATCGTTCGAGAGGACCGGCCAATCATCCAGCAGTCCCGAACGCAAATTCGACAGAGGGATCCTAGATGCGATACCAGCAAACTTCTATGATCTATCGTTTTCCGAAAGGAAGAAGCTCGTGGCGGATTTGATACCGTTGGAAGCGGCCAATGAAAACTATAGAGAGCATCTGGGGAAGCTGATCAAATCGAAATTTAGAAAGAAGTCTGTTTCCTCGAAAGCTACGTCTCCAGCATTTCGTATGAGCCATGCGAGTGTGAGTCTGGATTTTGAGACCAAACCCGATAACATCAACGATAAGGGAAGTGTGGTAATGGGCTACAGACTTGGGAATATCATAGGGTTTGGGGCTTGGGGAATCATAAGAGATTGTCTCCCCGTGGATAAATCATTACCTAGTCGTGATGCTTCTCACCAATCCAGTTATGTGGAATCTCATCCAGCTTCTTTTGCTCCCACGCGGAGAAGTTCATTGGCAGTGAGCTACAACTCGAATGGGGAGATAACCAATACCGCAGTCAATGCGAGCATCCAAAATCAGATCAAAGCCATGAAGATCATCAACGTATCATCGCCTGAAATTAGGTCGAGGTTCTGTGCAGAAATTGAAATGTGGTCGTTATTGCACCACCCAAACATCCTACCGTTATTGAACTGGAAACAGGCAAACAACACTATCTTTGCGCTCACCACCAAGATTCACGGTGGAACCCTTTTCGAGCTGGTTAGGTTTTGGGGAGAGATAGACTCAAAGTGTGCGACTATTCTTTTGGAAACGAGAATCACCGAGACAAAAAAGTACTGCATTGATGTTTTACAGGCATTGTCGTATATGCACTCATTGGGTATAGTGCATGGAGATGTTAAGCTTGAGAATTGCCTGATGGACAGATATCTGGATTCCGAAAACCAAGAGAAGATCAAAATTGTTCTCTGTGATTTTGGAATGGCAAGATTCTATGATAGTGCTGATCCAAGTGCCCTTTCGCCTTTACGTCAGCCGGTGAACAAGTCCAGTTCTTTCTCCAATTTCAAATCTGTTGATCATCACGAGGACCGAAAAGAAGACCTTTCAAATTCTCTAAACATCGCCCACGACAGGAGCTCACATACTTCGTTGCAAAGGCTGATGCAAAACAAGAGGGCTGTCCAAAATAATGACCCCATTGGGATATCCTCGATTGACAGATGGTATGGCCCTTCACCAAGTTCTCTCACACTGGCCCGGCGGCCGTACGCACCTGTTTCCTCGGAAGCCACCACAGCCGAGCCTGAGGGCTTGATTACGACTGCAACAATTGGATCCAATGCTCCATCCAAGACTGCTAAGGAAGAGCCTATTCAACCAGACAGCCATATCGGGTCTTTGCCATATGCGGCGCCCGAAACCCTCAAACCTACACCGCCCCAATTGGATTATAAAACAGATATGTGGGCGTTCGGAGTTATGGTGTATACCATGATTACTGGAAATTTGCCTTTTCAACATCAATATGAGCCAAGATTGCGTGCCATGATCCTGAGTGGTAGGTATGATGTGGATCTGATGCGAAATGTGCTCCAGAGTGAAAAATCCCAGTTTCTTAGCGCGATCGAATCTTGTCTGGATATCAATCCTGAAAAACGGCTTACGGCGCAACAATTTCTTAAGCTGTTGCAAGCATAATCTTTATTTAACGACTTTTAATGTGACAATGTAAAGTATAATTATTCTTTATTGAACCTCATAGATCGTTCTACTCAGAACGCACCTAAATAGTGTGTGGCACAAGATTTCGCCTGGGCACTCTTTGTTGTTGGAGATGCTTCTTAGCCTTGCCAATTTATGGAATAGGCCCATAAACATCCAATCCGACTGTCTAAGCTTTGAAATTCCTGCTTTTTTTTATCGGAATCGTCTGCTCAGCTAGAACTGTTAGGTTGTTCTCTTGAGTTACTGTACTAGAATATTTGCCCGGGATTGGATAGATTGACGACCTCTATCCCACGTTTGTGTCTCAAACGTAAAATTGCCCGTGTTTTTGTTCAATCAATCAATTGCTATCCCCGAGAGACAACCAAAGATGTCAGATAGTGAGACATTGACCCCTTCTCATGGTGAGCGTCCGGCGGAGGAGTTTGCAGTTCAGGAAGAGCCAGTTGCCATAGAAGAGGAGCTCCCCCAAGTGGAGACAGATGCGCAAAATGGCGCATTGGATGAATTGAAAACCACAGAAGAAGAAGCCAACGAGAATTTTGATGAGCTAATAAATCCTGCGGCCGAGCCTCAGTTGGAAGCAGAGGCTGATGTGTCAGTTGGAGAGGCGGTGCCCGACGAAACGGGTTTGCTATCTCCACCGAATGATCAAAATCCAGATCCATCAGAATCAGCAATTCCTCCAGCTGTGGATCCTACATCTGAAAGAGACTCACCGCAAGAAACTGAGAGCGTACAACCAGATGCTCCGGAAAAGGGGGAAGAAGAGGGAGACCACTTTCAAAAGGATGATGAAGATGTAGAGATGGAAGATGTGGGCAGCGTGGGTGAAGAAACAGACCAAATCATAAAACAAGAAGGCGGGAATGGATCTGTTAATCCATCAATTGAGCAGTCTCTTGAGCCGTCTGTCGACCAATCCGCAGAACAATCCGTTGAACCATCTGTCGAGCCTTCTGAGCCATCTGCGGATCCTTCTCGGGATCCATCTCTGCAACCGTCTGTTAAGGGAGAAACGGATAACGGCGAAGAAGACGAAGAAAGAGAAGATGTTTCGATGTCAGGAAATGAACTCATAGAAGAACAGAATGGTAGCGCGCACATAACGAAGAGACAGGTGGAGTCAGATATACCATTGGAGGTGGTAACCCAGCAGACCCACACGATTGTTATCCCATCATATTCCGCCTGGTTCGACATGAGCAGGGTCCACAAGATTGAAAGGCAATCCCTTGCGGAGTTCTTCAATGGGCGCAACAAGAACAAGACTCCTCAGGTGTATGCAAAATATAGAAATTTCATGATCAACTCATACAGACTGAATCCCAACGAATATCTCACATACACCGTGTGCAGGAGAAATTTGATTGGTGATGCTGCCACGATTCTCAGGGTTCACAAATTCTTGACCAAATGGGGATTGATAAATTACCAGGTCAACCCTGAATCAAGACCAATCCCAGTGGAACCCCCATTCACTGGAGACTACTCTGTGGATATCGACACGCCTCGTGGGTTGTTCCCATTCCAGAGCTATAAGCCTTCTACTGAATTGCCCGACCTCAGCAAGGTGAGAGCGCTTTTGAAGGAGGATGAGGCTAAAACCCCATCGAAGCCTGATGACAATGGAAGCAAAGAGTCTTCAGCAAGACCGTTGAAGAGGCCGCGTATTGCCGCTACGAATGCCAACAGCGGCTGGACTGAGGAAGACTTGAAGAAGCTGTTGGAAGGCGTGGAAGAGCACAAAGGCGACTGGAACGCCATTTCAAAGCACGTTGGGTCTCATACCCCAGAGCAATGTATTCTCAGGTTTCTTCAGCTGCCAATTGAAGACAGCTTTCTCGAAGAGCACCCTGAGCTGTTGGGTCCTCTGAGGTACGCTCCAAAACTGCCATTTTCGTCAACTGACAATCCAGTGATGTCTACGGTTGCATTTTTGACAGCTTTAGTCGATCCCAAAGTTGCTGCAGCTGCATCCAGGAGGGCAGTCAAAGTGATGGATGAAGAGCTGACCAAGAAGTTGAACGATGGCAAGGAAGAGATCACCAAGGAAGAAGAGGAAGATCCTTTGATTGATATAAAGGATGCAGCGGTGACAGCGATGGGCATTGTGGGTGCCAGATCGCATATGTTTGCGACCTATGAGGAGAGAGAGATGAGCAAAATCATGTCCACCATTGTCAACCAGCAATTGAATCTGGTTGATATCAAGCTACAACAATTGACCAAGCTCGAAGGCGAACTTGAGCTTCAGAAGAAGAAACTGGAGAGGCAACAGCAAACCAACTTTGTGGACAGACTGGCTCTGACAAAATCTTCTTTGAATGTCTCCACTAAGCTGATGAGTGCTTGTGACATCCTCAGTACCGACCCTGAAAGAGCAAAGAAACTAATCGAGGAGGCAAAGGCACAGCTGCTGAGTCCTCCAAGGCGTTCTTTGAATATTTTGAATCTCAGTAATGATACTGAGAGCGATGATAACTCGAAAAGAGATTCCAAAGGTGATGCCAATGGAGAGGAGGTTTTGGTGAAGCCTGTCAGCTTCGAGTCTCCTCAGTTGTACAGATACTGGTCCGGATGATCAAAAATAAATCAGAAGCAAAAATTGTTTAATGTAATAATACACTTTTTTTATTAACAAGGTATTCGCCTATTTGCTCGTTAAATAGATGCGCCATTGCTACTGTCCCTCTATTATGGGGTACCCTGGCCAAGGCTCCTCCCACAAATCTGGGACGTGTTTGGTTAATAAACACTACGTCACCGATTTACAAGGTTTCCGGCTGCGTACTTGTAACGGTGGTTTCAACCAACAATTTGAATATTGAGCTGGATATACGACTGTTGATTATTCGAATTTGGAATACGATTAGGTAATTGTGTTTTTTCTGGCCTGTCACTATATAAGCTTGTTGCAGACTTGAAGTCACATAACAGTCGGGCTTCATCTTCCGTTAACTCACCCCTTGGAGAATCACCGTTATTGCGTCTCAAAAGTTCGCAGAAATTACTTTTCTGTGATATACAATCACCATGTCTTTGGCTGTTCCACAAATAAAGTCCCCTGGGGGTGCGAGACCTACTACTCCATTGGCACGAGTAGGCAGTCCAGCCCCTGGTGGGTCGTCATCCTTTGAAAAGGCTTTGAATTCGTGGACTCTGATCGACCTCCCCTCGTTGCAGAAAAAAATGGACACGAATGCCTTAGAGATTGAGGAGTTTCAGTCACAGTCTGTTGTGAATCGGAAAGACCTTGCAGCGAAAACCAAGTCTTTCAAGAAGCTGGAGGAACCTGAAAAATTGTCCCAGATCAACCCATTGCTGAAGGCGTACCAGAAAGAGATCGACAATCTGACCAAGAAAAACAAGGAAATAGAGAACATATTTTACCAGGTCTACAAATCAGTGGCAGAAGCTCCAGATCCCAAACCATTACTGGGTGTTTCTCTTGATGCCATCAACAAGGTGCCAGAGTTAGATAGGCTGAAGGAAGAGAAGCAATCTCTGGAACAAAGGCTACTCAACTTTGCTGATTATGATCAGCTGAGATCAAAGCTGGAAAAAATTGAAAAAAGTCTGAAAGAGCAAGCTGACTCCAGGGTAAGAGCAAAAGAGGAAGAGTGGAAGGCCTTGGTGGACGAAAAGCAGAGGAATTGGAATCAAAAACAAAAGGAGTCCGACAAGACACTTTCCAAGTATAAAAAGGACCTGGAGGATCTGAAAGTATCCGGTGAAGTGATGAAGCTGAAATTGGAGTCTCAGAAGAGGACTTTGAACGATGACAGCGGATTGGGTGAGGAAAGCTCGAGTGGAGCGACCTTGAAGACTGCAAGCAGTATGATAGAGCTGGAGATGATCAGCCGCGATGCTGAAACATTGAAGGTGCGTGTGCTTGAACTGGAGAAGAGAAACGAAGATTTGAGGAGAGATCTCAGCATTGCTCAATCGGACGTGGAGAAGGACAAAGCCAAGGAGCTCAGTAATAAAAGGATCAGCGAGCTAGAGTCTGAAACAGCCTTGTTGGTTGGGCGCCTGGAGCAGGAAAGAAGAACTGCGGAGAGTCTGAAATCAGCCACATCGTCGAAAATTGAATCTCTCACCAGGGAAGTGGAAAATCTTCAGACAGAGCTTAAAAGGCTGCATGAAAACTCGTTGAAAATGGTTGACTATGATGAGATCAAAAAGGAGTTGGAGATAATAAAAAGTGTCCAGTTTGGTGGTTCCATCGACGAGATTGGCGATGAGAGCGGAACACTGGATACCATTGTCTTGCAGAGGAATAAGCAATTGACGGAAGATTTGGTTGCTCTTAGACAAAACCAGGAAACACTTGACAAGAAGTGCAAACTGTTGGAGGACAGGTTGGGAGAATCATCAACGGAAATTCAACGTCTCAGAGAACTCAACTTCAAGCTTGAAACCGATCTTTCGAGTGTCCAGCAACACTCTTCTGATAACTGGGAAGCCATGAGTATGATTTCCAGTGTTTCCCGAGCCCCATCAATCAGAGGTAGAGTTTCCCCAGCCTCGTCTATTGCGGGTGGGTTCTCTGGTGAGGGCCTCGAACAGCAACAGCAACAGGACTCATCTATTTTGCCTATAATAACTCAACAGCGTGACAGGTTCAGATTGCGGAACAAAGAACTGGAAGACGAGACGAAGAAGCAGTTCTCAAAGATTGTGGAGCTGAAGAGGGAGATCACATCCCTGAAGAACGATAACAGGGAGTTATATGAAAGAATTAGATTCCTCCAATCTTTCGAAAATAGCAGAAACAGAACTACTGCTGCATCTTCAAGCGAACCTGAAGAGAGATACAGGAACACATACGAGCAAGGTTTGCACCCAATCGAACAATTCAGAATGGCCGAGTCCAAAAGAATTTCATCCAAAATGTCACCATTTGAAAGGATCTTTGTTTCTGTGACCAGGACTGTATTGAGTACGAAGCTCACAAGACTTTTGTTTGTCACCTACTGCATCGGTCTGCATTTTCTTGTGTTTCTCTTTATGGTCTACTTCACCTCTCCAAGCTCAGAGGTGGGAGGTGGCTTCTCAGACGTTTCCAAGGTTGTTGGTGAAGCGGCTAGTAATGCTCATAATCTGGTAGACGTGCATGATGCAATCGCGGGCGGCGGTTCGGTGGTCAATGAAGGATCTGTACCAATTGACTAGTGTTCATAGTTTATATCCACCATGCATATTCAACCTTGCATGTAGTTTTATCACGTGACTGGTCAAACTCAGGCTCACTAAACTTCGGTAATCTTTATTGCATACAGATCCAGCTGAATATCGTTACCGACGGATGTGCTTGGAGACAAAAATAAAAGCTGAACCACTGATTTTGTATGTTATATGAGGTCCAGATTTCTATGCTGTATTAACAGTCTGCGTCTGGTCCGTCCCTACCGCCTTCTGGGTGTACGATGTACTTCAACTTTACATGCAGAGCCACAAGTCCGGCTTGTCCCAAATGCGTTCGAGGGCATAAAGCACTCCCAAATTCCAATAACAGTGAAAGAAGTGGACAGAGCCACTCAAGAACTTGCTGATTTCAACTGGCTGCAATACGAGAGTTTGGGGAGCGCTGAGTCTCTTATAAAGGGTTTGGATGATGAGGTCTCAGATGATGAATTCTGGATATCCACCGCGCACAGGTGCATGAGCCACCAAGCGTTTTTGGAGACTGGGGTGGTGAAGCTTTTAAGTGACTACAGTGTGTTATTTGACCCGGACCTAGACAAGATCTACACAATATTGATGTCTGAGTTCATAGCGAAATCCCCACAGACCCTACTGTTTCAACGGCTACACAAAGCGTTATATCCAAGACTCGTCGAACTCCACAAACAGATAAACTGGAGCCCCATTCTTAGAGCAGCACTATCCTCGAATAAGCTGGAGTCAAAGGCGTCTCTTCATATTTTGCACTCCCATATAAACCTGCAGAAACATGGGTTCTACGAGCATCTGATACCGCTTCTCATAGAAAGTGAATGCAATGCCAGCCAAATATATAGAGTCAGCAAAAACTTGCTGCTTTCAGGAGATTTCCCACGAAGCTCAGCTCCGCATTTAGACATGGTTCTGGATATGCTGATGAAGAACAAGATGTACAACAATGTGAACTCGATGAGAGAATTGCTATGCTCCAGCGATAGACTCCATGGTTTATCAGACAACTGGCTCTCAAGCAGATCTGTACTGCTGTTATTGCAGGCGATTGGATTCAGCGGTAATCAAGAAAAGGAGATGAAAGCTTTTTTGAACCGCTTTTCCAAGAACGACTTTATGAACACCCCCAACTGCTGGTCTGCTGTTGTTAGAAAATACAAGCTTAAAGAGTCTCTTCCCTCTATAAGCAAGCTTTACGATAAGGCACTATCTGCTGAAAAACTTCGAGAAATCATAAAGCAACGTGGCGTTCCTGACTCTCCGCAGCTTATGGATGCATTTTTGGTCAAGACCACTAAGTCTGCCCAACAGTTTGAGCAACACTTCATGCAAGAAGTTGATCAGATAGGGGCTGGAAACCGAGCTGGATTTTCTCCCAAGGCCTTGGGTTCTTTTTTCAAGGTTTACCTATCGGGCTCCTTGCCAGATGAGGACATTACTGGAGTTCAGAGAGCTGAAAAGTCTCTGTTAATGCTTGGTAAGTTCTCCAAACCCGTTCCCCTAAAAGAGGCAGATTTGAATTACAACAACCAAATTGTGCGAGGGTATATTGATGGTCTGTTGAGCTCAAGTACAATCCCTCTCGATACAAAGGTTTCATTTTTGAGCAGACTCCATGAGTTTATGAGAACAGAACAATCTAGTGGCTTGAAAGTGCTGCCAAAATCACCTTCCGCTTCTCATCTACGAACAGCTGTCCAGCTTGATGTAAATTTTGTTGTGGCATACTTGAGACTGGGAATGTTTCAAAACGGTCTTGCTCTGCTGGATAATCTATTAGACGAACTCGAGACTTTCAAGTCTGCAAATCCCAGGCTTTTCCAGTTCAAATGGTCAATGAGCGATGATGACAATCTGATACCACCTTTCCTAGCGAAATCTCTCGTGAATACTTTGATCGACGGTTACACTCTACAAGCAAAGCAAAGGGTCTCAAGGAGGGACCGCAAGACACGGCCCTACACTGTTATGAAGACGCTGTTGAGAATGCGGGGACTCGATTCAGAATCGGTTAGACCATCGTCTTGGAAACGATTATTACTAAATGTTGCTTATACCAGAAGCTTCGAAGAGACTTTCACTTTTTCCGAATGGTTGGCAGAGAGCTTCAAAGACCAAGGACCCTCGGGTGTTCCATTGCCCTCTATCAGCGGCTCACATCACCCTCTGAACGTGATTTTTGATGACAACACGGTCTTCAGGTTTATCAGGATTGGTTTCTTGCAAGAAGTGTTGAACCCAGCTGCTTTCGAGAACATCGAATCTGCTGTGAAAGAGAAGGACGTGAGATCGCACTATCAACCTTGGCTGCCCTTAGAGCATTTATTGAGACTGTCCGAAAAGTATGGGTTCGCCTTAAAGTCACAGAGACTACAGAACGATATCTCATTTTACTTGAAGATGCTTTATACCAGTGACCTTGGTGCTAATGATTACAAGTGGAAAAGCATCAGAGCCAACAATCCGTACACCATGTACGAATTGGTGGAACGCATGAGCTCCAGTTTAAAGCAGCTGGATGACGGGAAAATTGATCTTAAGGTTCTTGAATAGATTTTCAACCTTAGCAGTTTTTTATCATGTATCGTATCCGTATTTTTATAGGTTTTTGGCTCCAAGTAATGCTGTCATGTGGACCCACAACGAGTCCAAAAGGGGTCTTCTTTTATCGCGTCCATATCTACTTCCTTAATGACTACCTTTCCATCACTGTCAAAGTCCAAGTAGTGGATTTGCTTCAAAAGAAGAGACTTTTCCGCGTATTGCAGCACTTTTGCGTAGTTCAATCCCACCTGCTTCACAGAATGGGCATCATCACTCAGACAGAACTTTGCATTTTTGGAGATCATCAATTTTGCGACATCCAATTTGGGATAAGGAGAGTCCCAGCCTTTCCGTATTGCAGCAGAATTTAACTCAATGAGAGAGTTGTTTTGCACAACGATCTCGATATTCTCTTCCACCACCTTCCACACATCAGGCCAATCCAAAGCCCAATCATAGTCTGCATATTTTCTGCCATCTTCGTCAACATCATCATCTGTGAGCAACAATCTTATCAGATCGAAATGTGCCACCACTTCTGGCTTAAGAATTTTCAGCATTCTCTGCTGCACCTGAAAATATCTCAGGAAGAACTCTCGCATAGTGCCTGCACCACACGATTGTTTGGCCAAAATCCAGGACTCTCTGTCCAGATCGATAGGAATCGAGTTAACGTGGTGAACCGACCCAACAACAAACTCGAATTCTAAAGACTCTTTTATTCTGATAGCAGCTTCCAAATGTTCATCACCGATACCACCTTCACTCTCAAACCCAACCAAGATGGTGGTGGGAGTCGCTGAATCACTGTTGATTGCTTCCTGAATCTTCCTAGCATGGCCATAGTAAGTTTTGAAGTCCTCCATCAAATCACGACAAGACAAACCCTTTTCGGTCTCTTCGGGGTACAATAATGTTTCTTTATACCTGGGCATGTGTTCTGTCAAGCAGTATGTCTGGAACCCTATCTCCACCGCTTGCTCGACTACGTCTTCAAGCAGACCATCCCCATGGGAGATATACTGGCCACTATGGGAATGATGAGAGTGCATTTCCAACAATATTAGCAACAAGAAAAGCCCAGTTGTACTGGGTTGAAAGTCTCACTTATTATGCTTTGGGCAGGCGGCTTGCTTCAGCCGAATCAACCCTTTACAAACGGGATGATATCGACACCCTCTGTCAGCGGGAGCTGCAAGGTGCTGCCAGTAGACGCGGCCAACCATGAGGTGCGGCTCATAAAAAGTCCACCATTGGAGATTAATCTATAAATTTATAAAGTTCCAAACGAAAAGCAAATGTAAGAAATGCAAGACCTCAATGTTCCTATGCTTGCTCGGTATGACCACTGAACCAGAACTTCTCGCTGTATACGTATGCGATTATTGCGCAGAAGCTTGACGCGGTCACCAACCCACTCAGCCAACTATACGTCCCGCCAACTCCAACCTGAGCATTTGAAAGTGAAAGAATTGCCAAGCCAACAGCAGCTGAGAGACATCTTGTGAGATTCAAACAGGCCACGGCGGCAGATGGACTTTTTGGGAACATATCAACCAGTAATGTAGACGCAACCGACATTGCAGACATAGCACCGAAAGCCACCAAAAACGAGGCAACCATAACGGCAGTCACATTAACTTTTTTATCAATGCACCATCCAAACATAATTAACCCTGCCATAGCTAATATCACTGTACCAAACAAAAATGGAATTCTGGCCTTCAGAAAGTTGAACGGTTTAGGGCATCGAGTGTAACCACACACGCAATCTGCATAGTGCTCAAAAGACCTTCTGTAGTTCCAATTTAACAACTCTCCTCCCAGAATTGAACCTGTAATTCCAGCAACTCCGCTGGGAATGTACAAAATACTTGCATGTATGGTCGAGTATCCGTAGTCGTCCTGGAGAGACGTTGATAAGGAGGTGAGCATCATCAGCCATCCAGCGTACACCGTTGATGCTGGCGCCAGCACTAACAGCACCTCTATGCACTTCATGATTCTGAGAGGAGCAATTATATCAAATTCCTTGATGGGGGTTATTGTGTTGTTTTCAAGGCCTGGCTGCAGGCGTCTATTTTTCCAGCATGGTAGCAAAAGCACCGGCGGAATGGCCACCACTCTCCATGTGTTAGGAAGAGTAGACCCATTTCCCACAATTGCCCTGTTAGTTTCTGGTAAGAGCATCGCTATCAATACCAATGTGGATCCAGATGCAATGGCTAGGAACCAAAATATAGCTCTCCATCCCAGTGAATTTTGGATCAAGCCACCTATTATGGCTCCAATGGCCTGCCCAGTAAGCGTCACTCCGGTTGTGATACCCATGTAAAGTCCGCGCTCAGATTCGACGGTAAGATCGCAAACTATTCCGGAAGACACAGACAGTGTGCTTGCAATACCTGCTGCCTGAAGGCATCTCAACACCATCAGACCTGCGTACGAGTTGTTACACGCAATTCCTATGTTGACTAGCATGTACATCAGCAGACACATCATGATGATTATCCTTCTTCCGTATCGATCGGCTAGGTTTGAAAATACCGAAGGAGACAAACCTTGAAAAATAGAATACACTACCACCGTCAAATTCATATGTTCTTCTGTAGTTCCGAAATAGTCGCGCAACACTGGCAATACAGGAAGGTATATCGGAGAAGAGATGGTCGAAAACATACCTGCAAAAGAGCTCAACAGAACAATACAGTATATCTCTGCTGTTGAGTATACTGAATAAGAATTAGAGTTGTCATTTTCCAACTGTGCCTCTATGGCTAATCTTTCAAGATCTGAGGAAGATGAAGTGTTAGAAGGCAATGCGACTGTCTCTTCCCTGCCCAAGCTGGAGAGAGTCATTGAGGAGTCTTTAGACCCAACCTTTGTCTCATTTTCCATTTTATCCGAACTCATTGAAATAGGTTTTTCTGCCTTATAAAACCATCTACATGCTATTTTGCCATGATGAAATTTAATTATACTATATCTAGTCTGGACGGGTGTTTCCCCTAAACGACTGACTGGCTGACTCAAAGCCGGATAAATTCTGCCGCACTTCAAAACTACCCGGTTTTCTCCATTTGTTTCTCAGATTTTCGAGTCATGATCTTGGAGATATAATATAATCAGATAAGGCTCCCAATAGGAGGATACTATTCTCGTTGATATTGTCCCTTCAGCCCTTCATAAACCTCTGTCACTCGGTAAATTCGGACGGGCATTCTCCTGCCTGCATGAAAAACTCCGTCGTGCATATCTCGTGATGAGGGTCAAGCCGGGTGTCTAGGCTGGACCAATGTGGTCCTTCAATGATTGGTTGGTACTAATAAACTATTCTTCCGAGAAGTTCGTTTTTTATGCAATTGATTTGAATTTGTCTCAGCCGTCTAAATATTGGATTTCGGGGAGCCCAGCAGTCCATACTCTGTTGGACCTACCCGCTTCGGTGCTCCTCAATCCTGCGCATACGCCGCTCGTGAAAGAAGTCTCTCTTAACATATAAAAACAGCAATGAAGAGCTTGAAATGAGTGTCAGACCTGCCAGAAAAGTATAGGTCCCCCCAATGGTCATGCTGTGGTTCATCAGACTAAGCACTGCCAGGCCAACCGCGGCAGTCAGGCACCTCGTAAGATTTAAACAGGCAACGGCAGCCGAAGACTTGTTTGGGTACATATCCACAAGAATTGTTGTTGACACAGTCACAAATGGCATTGCACCTGCTGATAGGAGGCAAGAACCGACAATAACGCACGCCACGTTAATTTCATTGTCTATGGACCATCCGAACAGTAAAGTACCCACAATAGTTAGAATAACGGGACCGAAAAAAACAGGAATTCGCGTCTGTAACACATCAAATTCTGCCTGATCTCTTGGCTGATCCAGAGCTTCGTTTTCTTTCAAAAACTTCTTGTAAACCCTTTTGTAGTTGTAGTCCAACAATTTTCCAAAAAGTATGGAGCTTGCCATTCCACCGACGCCTGCAGGGATGTAAGTGAGGCCAACTTTGAGGGCAGATGTCCACCCGTATGTTTTTTGAATGGATACAGATAATGTGGTTAGCATCATTAACCACAGCGAATACGACACAGAGCTGGGTGTTAGAATCAACGCTACCTCTGCGTTCGCCAGGGTCTTAATGGGCGATAGGAGGTCGAACTTTTTTTTCTTCTCCAAAGTAGGATTCTGTTCACCCGGTCTAATTCTCCTTCGCCTGAAGGTTGGTAAGGTCAAAATGGGAGGTCTGCTAATGATCCTGAATCTTTGTGGAAGGGAAGACCCATTGCCCACCATCGACCTGTTGGTCTCAGGAACACCCAAAAAAAACAGTATCCCCACTGTACCTGAGGCAATCGCAAGGACCCAGAATATCGCACGCCAGTTGAAGGAGACCTCAATAGCCCCGCCGATCAGTGCTCCAAAAGTCTGACCCAGATTGGAGAAACTAGTGTATGTACCCATGTACAACCCTCTTTCTCTCTTGGTGGTCAGATCGCTGACAACTCCGGACACAATGGAGACAGTTGAGGCAATCCCTAGAGCCTGCAAACATCTCAACAACAACAGCCCAGCATATGAGTTGTTCAGCGCCAGTCCGACATTGGATAGAATGTATATAACCAGACAGGCCAATATCACTGGTCGTCTTCCATATTGGTCAGAGAGATTCGAGAACAGAGTAGGCGCTATGCCTTGAAATACTGAATACACAACAACGCTTATGTTCATTCCTTCTTCCGAGCTATTGAACTGTTTTTCAAGAAGAGGAAGAATGGGAAGGTAAATGGGAGAAGATATCGTGCTGAAGAACGCGACACAAGAGGAAGCGAGTATGATCAGATATTTCTCAAAACTCGAGTATATGGAATATGGTGGACCCTCATTGATGTCATTAAGAGACTCTTCAAGTGTTTTTTCCTTTTGTTGTATTTCCTCACCTCCGCGTTGTCTTTCATCCTCGTCAGAATTGCCATTCATCTTCAATGTCGCTTGTTTCAACTCTATGGGGCTTAAACTAGCACTCAGATGCACAGCTGTATCCAGTTCGAATTCCTCCATTATCTTTGTATTCACTCTATAAATAAATAATGGGTAGTAAGAGCAGGATAAACAGCTTCATCAGGGAGAAAAACTGTGGAGTTGTACAGAACCGTACATATCAAAAAAACCGTTAGGCTTGTGTCATCGGGGGCCGGGGCTGCAATTGAGTCATCCCGTTTTGTCAGCCGAGCCGAATTGCCTGGTTCAGGCAGTGAAGGACTCGATTTCCAAAGATTTCTGGAAACTGAGGGTTTGGAGATGGACTTAAAAGTGTGACAAATGGAACTTAATCTTTCCAAAACGATTATTCCCTCTTTTTGCTTCCATTGACCAAGACAAGCCGCACAGTCAAGTGAGTGGATTGGCATGTGAATCAGGTTTGGCTCGCCCGCCCGTCCCGATGAATTATGTCTCAACTCAGCCTCTCTAGTGGCATAAAAGGAGTCATTTCGGTGATAAGAACGCAATCGAGAATGACTACCCTGATGGATCCCGCTTTTAAAACGATGTTGCTCTTTGGATGGGCTCACGTCAAACGCTATTAACGAGCACGAAGAGCAAGAGTTTTTTTTGGCATATATGCATAATCAGCTCGGTATATAATAGCTTATCGTTTATTTGTATTACTTCTCATAAATTATGCGCCGAGCAACTGAGCCTCGGTGACTATCGGAACACAAAATGCAGGGTGGAATAAAAAGAAACCAATATTTCTAAGCCGGTGATGCCAGAACCTAGAACACCTTAATCTGCAAAAAAAATACAATAGACACCCCGAACCTCGGGAGTTCTGGGCGGATCTCGAATTAGTAAGTTGTGCTGAACTGATAGTAAACCTGCACATATGGCAATTATTGGAGTTTCGGTCCGGTCCAGTAAGCCAGGGGAGCAAGGTCGTATTAGTGGGCCTCGTATATGCAGTTTCAATCTGGGCTGACATCTCCATATTGCGGGATGTTCTATAAAGACCCTGGATCCTCCTCCTCTCTTATTGTCAATGTCCTATGTGTTTTTTTTTTAGCATTCAACAACATTTCGCTCGCATATTCTTCCACTAATTCAATATTTTGACAATGGGATACTCTTCGCCTATAGGAGGGCAATCAAGAAAGGTTGTCGACAGCTTGCTCTGGATCCATTCTGCGCCCTTTAGCAGGTTTCGTTTTGTCTCTTTCGGGGCAAGAATGTCTGTTATGAAAGCTTCAGCTGATTCTAAGAATTATGTTGTTTTTGCTGCTATCCCTTATGACGAAGAAATGATTGGAAAGTTGACTAGTGTGATTGGCGACTCTGATTGGTTTAAGAACATCACCCATTTGATCATCCCTGATACCGAGCACACAATGGCCGTTCTTGGCTACAAAGAGCGTTTGCCAAATGTGAAGATAGTCGGAATGGAAAGCTGTAATGAAAAGATTGATCCATTGATTGACTTCAAGTTTGGCGCCCAGACTGCCAACAAGGCATACGATTCCGCCGAACAGCTCAAGGATGTGTTCCCCAAAATGGACGAAAAAGACTCCGAACTGTTCGACTCTTTTGGTTTCTGCTACATTCCAGGTCATCCAAATAAGGAACTGACGGTGTTCCAAAAATCAACCGGTTCTTTGGTGGTAGGAGACCTATTATTCAACATGCAATCCAGTGGGAAGAAGTTTCCTTTCACAGACTATTCTCAGGAAGCATACGGTGGTAAGGATCCTACTGGATTCATCTCTAGTAAGCTTACTTATAACGGGTTCTTGGTAAAAAAGCTGGCAGGTGCGACGCTGAGTGGCCCACAGGCCGCTGTGGGCATTCAGGAAATCTACAAGTGGAATTTCAGCAGGATAATCATGTGCCATGGAGACTTGATCGAGAGATCTGCCAAGGATATTTTCAAAGAGATATTTGCCCCCGCTTTCTGAACTCTAATAAGCACACAGCCTCATACATATCGGTATAATCGAACACGCGCATAACAAACTAAAAAAGGGTTGGTAGTCAATACATGCGGCGCAATATTTAACGGTGCACACATGTTTCCACTTTGGGATTAATTGCACGCGCACTCCTCCCGCGATACACGTAAAAATTCAAAGGGGGGCTGGAACAAGACAGATGTATGAGAGCACCAGAAGAAGAGTTTTAAGCGGGTTCTTGACTTCTACTAAAGTATTCACACGAAATGGAAGACCCCTTAATCCCCAACAGGCTGGAAGAACTGGACCATCTGGAGTACCAAAAAAGAAAGTCAGGGTCCCTCTACAAGATAAGGTCTCTGTGGAGCTCGATCATCGAGAAGTATTCCGCGTTCGACGAGGAAGACCAGGGCGATCTAATCGATTTGTCAACGGGCAGGATTGTCGACGATACTGGGCATGTTAAATCGATGAGAGACCCGAGTTCCGGGTATATCTCTGTGTGGCACGATTACTTTGACCAGGAAGAACGGTCGATAGCTAGCACAGAATACCGCCTGAAGAAGAAGATGGGGTCCAGATTCAAGGCCCCTTCCGTTTCAATTGACCTTTTAGTGGATTCAGACTATGAGGATGATTTAATTCCAAATAAGCCGTTACCGCCTCTATCTAGGGTGCAGAAACAGAAGATCAACATGGCTTTGTCGTCTGCCTCTTTGCATGGGCCTTCGTCCCTTGTGCCGAGATCCAAATTCAAGTCAGCTACCCCTCGTTTTTCCAATGAGCTGATACCATCCACTCCAACAACCACGAAGAGATTGGGGAAGAAATTCTCGCTTGGTGGAGGTGCCCTTATACCTGCTACTCCACTTGACCCTGCTAGACGGAAGTTGTTGCTTGGAGCAAATAGCGAGAAAAAAGGTTTGAGACTTTCAAAAAAACCGCTGAGTAGAGCTGAATATCCACTGGCAACCCCGGTTTCCATGTCTAGGATTTCGGCCAAACAGGGTTTGCAAAAGCCACCCAGGACCCCCACCTTCAAACAACACGTACAACTGCCACAGACCCCAATCAGCTCCAAACGACCAAATGTATTCGAAACTCCTCGGGAGAAGCAAATTCCTGATATGGGGCTGATTCCAATGACGCCGATCTCAATTGCGAGGCAAAAGAGACTGTTGTCGAGTGCACGGTACGTCACACCAGCCAAAACTACAGGAGAACTAATTCCAGCCACTCCTGGGAGAAGTAGAGCACTGGCCTCTTTGGCTATTAGTAAAGGATGGGGTATTCCCAGTTTCAGCAATGATTTGCTGTCCACGCCTGCTTCTAACACAAGAGCCAAGCAAAGGCAGAGAGAACAGCTACAGAAAGAGCAGTTGCAGAAAGAGGCCCAAGAAAATGGGAGTCCAAGACCCAGCAAATCTGATAATTTGGCTTTTGCAAGACCAACAAAATTCAGAAGGCTGTATCAAAAACCGGCAGAAGCATTGGATGAAACCTTGATCGGAAGAACTGGTGCGAAGACTGCTGTTCAGGCAAAAGTGGTTAGTGGGGATTCCAACGTGTTTTGGAATCGTTGATGTTTTTATTGTGAAAATATGTATAGTTAATGATTTTATGTCCTTTGGGGTTGTTTGAGTGAACTATGTATGTATATGGAGATGATAATGGCAACCACTAGATGATCACGGACCCACCGCGGTGTCGATTGCTATTATTGCCTTCACCAGTTTTAGTATTGTTTGCTCTTCCTTTGTGACGTCTTCTATTCTGCGCAGAATTTCTCCTTGCTTGAGTACCTTCTTCAGCAGCCTGGTTCATGCGTTCTTGAACACGCAGAGACTCCTGTTCCCACCAACGTGCAAACTCCTCTTCCCTTTGAATCTCCTCCAGAGACGCAACAGGCGTATCGTCTTCTATATTGCCCAGTTGTTCCTGAAGTCTTATGGTTTCAAACGAAGGAGCAGATGAGGCAGCCGGTGCCGAGCCTGTTGGCTGGATTTTGTACAATGGGGTTGTAGGTTTGGGAGGTGTGCTCGTCTTTGGTGGACTCTGAGCCAAAAAGGAGCCCGAGTTTTGTCTCTGCTTCATCCGTTCCTTCTGTGACAGTTTTGGTATCGCAATAACCGCTTTCTTCGCGGGCGTTCTTGAACTCAAAAAGGGGCTCGAAGCCTTGGGAATGTCCAAGGGTGTGGGACTCTTTCGCTGAGGAGTAGACACCATGGTTTCAGGCATTGCAGGAGGAAAGATTTCAGGACGTATCAGGTTTGGGCCTGACGATTTCCTTGAGCTTCGCCTTCTGCTCGAAACAGGAATGAAGTCCGAGATGCTAGATAATGAGTCGTCAGTATCTAAAGCAAATTCGTTAACCAACGACGAACTAGAAGGAGAGATTTCAGAAGATGTAACTGGTGGTGAGTATTTTGGAAAACTTGTAGAATTCACTGGTTTGACAACACTGGAAGAACGTCTTTTTTTCTCAAGTGTCTTGAACATTGACGCCAGACCACTGAAGGAACAGGTATTCTCTCCGGCAACGAAGTCTTCGTTGAACTTATCCATATCTGTTAGGAAGCAGTTGAAGAAATTTTGTGACTCCTTGGTTGATAGACTGGTCGTCTTTTTTGAATCATCCGCAATCCTATTCAGAGATTTGAACCACCTCAAACCAACATCGATTTGGGTCACCAAGTGTTGGTTACTCCAGCACTCTGAAATCAACTCATTGAATTCGCCATTGAAAAACATAACATCCAGATTGTTGTACAGGAACCAAAGACAGTTCATAAACAGTGGGGTGGCTCCCAGGTGATAAGCATTCATCAAAATCAAGCCAACATTATCCAAGGAGATTAAGTCTTTCATGGCAAACTGGCAGATATCTGAAAGGTCAGAAATTAGCAGCTCGTCGGCAACCTCTGCAGTTTCGAATAGCAGATCCATAAACTCAGAACTGCTGGAGATACCCATAATTTCATCGAAGATATCAAAGGCATGATATCCCACACAATATCTAAGCACGATCTCAAAAACTTTCTTGGGAATATGAGTTAGTGTCACTTCTCGTTCTGATGAGCCTCTCCATCTCGAAAACAGGGCCTCAAAGTATGCACTTCTGGCAGCCAAGAACAAAGAGTGACATCTGATCTCGCCATCAGAAAGATGCACGACCGTGTCGTATAATTGTGGCACGTCTTTCCATATTTGCTTCTCTAGCGGAGGCATCAAGGTCAGAACAACGCTTGTCAATATGGAAAACATCTTCCGCGAACGTGAAAGATCTTCCGAAATGCTTGCTGGATATGTGAGGTATTCGTCGGTGTATAGATAGTGCATAAGAAGAAAAACTGCTCTGGCATCAACTTTATCCCCCTCAAAATTGAGGCACTCGCTTGAAGGGTCATACGTGATTCCGATTCCGGATTTATTGATAATCCTACCTTCGAGAATGACACTTGCCAGTACCTTGGATCTCGAGCAAATTATGTGTTTGTGGATGGGGATCCAGACATCCTTTGCTCCGCCTCTACCTATCACCACAGCATGGGCATCCGACAGTTTTGATTCCGTTTTTATCAGCTGCATCCACCCCAATTTTCTAATTGCATCGTTTCCAAACCTTTTTGAGACCGGTGCCTTGACCTTTTCTCTCCAAGACTTGACAATGTCATTTGTGGGCTGCGACCATCGGTTCAAAACATTTTCAAGAAGCTTGTCCTCCAGCTCGAATGGCTGTGAACTCTCCTCATTAGAACTTGCTATGAAATCCACCGCAGTACTTGCCAGTGAATATTTTGCTTTTTGCTGAGCAGGTAAAGAAACATATGGAGAATAGTCGCCGATATCGTTTAGTATCTGACTTTGCTTGAGTTTGAACGGTATCAAATCCACATCATTTCTCATATACGCAAAGCACTGGAAACTGGGATCGCAGCAGACTCTCACAACTTTGTTCAAACCCAAGATCTTGACAAATTTGAACTCCTTTGTGAAAACGTCGTGAAATCCGTCTTTGGAAGTGGCTTTCTTCTGCTGCCTCTTAACACGCCTGTATGCGGATCCATCTGCGAGACAGATCATCACAGATCCATCAGAACCCATACAAGCATCGATGCACTTCATGTGGTCTTTTGATACTCTCCAAACTGGGGAAACTTTTACCCTTTTCAAGAACTCACTAGAATAGGCGCATCTCTGGGGAATGCTCACCACAGAGACGTCACCTGAGTCGTAGATGAGCAACACTTGTGGGCATCCTGTCTGCGCAATCATCTTTACGATGGACTTGCGCCTAGTTTGTGATCTGGGCACAAATACGTTGAACGTTGAGTTGAGCTTGTTCGAAACCGTGATTGGCACCTTGGCGTGAAATCCGCCGGTGAAACAATGAAGGTCGTCATCTGTATTCAGCACCAACATAAACGTCTCGTTTCCAACAATACACTTGACAGTCCCATACTTGAATTCCATCTCTTTCGGGCTCTTTACAATAGTCCCGTGCAAACCGTTGTATGCAATTGAGGAAGAGGCCGCAGACGCCAGTCCCATTTGACCAACATTCAGACCCCAGGATATGATTTGATCATGAGTGTAAGCAACTGTGTGGATTTTTGATGTGAAGACTCCGATAATGGTGCCTTTCAATTTGGGGATGAGGGTGGGAATGGACCCGACTTCATCCAGATATTCATTGTATCCCCATGTGTACACCTGGTTCTGAGAGGTCAAACATACCGAGTGGTCATCACAAGAGTGGGCGTCGACAATGCACGCGGACTCAAACGTTGGAATGGAAACAAAGTCCAGACTCTTGTGGGAATTGCCAAGACCCAGTCTCGAAGATGACCCGGAGCCGCACACGAAAAGGTTACCGGTCGGTTCATTGGTCACAGCCATGGTGTGCTTTTTGGAAATCACCACTTTGGAAAGACGTGGAGGTCTTAGTCTTTCGCGAATAGATCCAGTAACACGTGTGGTCATGTCTTGAAGAGGAACGTGGTAGAGTTGATCGGGAGCATCCTGAATAGAGCTCTTCAGGTGAAAACCTGAAAACACGAGGTCTGAAGCACCTCTAGAAAAAGGGTCAAACCAGGAAGATTCTTCCGTTGTCGATGTGACTCCTTCTTGCGACGCTGGGGTGATTCGTTCTGTCAACGCGAGATTGTTCATGCTTCCTTCTGAAAAGTCCAAAACAGCTGCGATCTTCCCATCATAAGGCATGGAGATATGGGTGGGAAAGCGTACCATTCTTTTCAAACTAATCTCGCTGTTCAGCAGATCAACAGGCGTGTATCCATCTTTATCCCTATGGCGAAGCAGGCTCTCGGGGCCTTTGGCAAGCAAAATCCTCGCAAGCACAAAGTTGTTGTTGAAGAGTGCAAAGTGCAAGCAGTTCCAGTCATTTTCCCAGTCGGTCACGTTAAAATCGAGGTTCTTGTTCTTGATAAGTCGATTAAGGAGGTCGTGTCTGTTTTTGATGCAAATATGGTGTAAAATTGTCTTTCCAAATACATCTCTCTTTTCGAGGTCATCGCTCGATAAAGTCGATAGGTTCTTGATCGAACCGTATGGTTCGGAGCTTATGGAGCTGAAGGCGCAATTCTGGAAAGTTGTGTTAATAAGACGCAGACTCATAGAGGTTGAAATCCACTGAAAACTCACTAAAACATCATCTCTGTGTCTGGGCAGGAATAAGGAAGAGAGATAAGAGGAGATTGCCTTCCTCAACAAGAACGCGGGTTGCTAGAAATCAGGTTGGATGCACGACCCTCGTGCCCGATTTCCCCCGTCGAAATTGATGGCAAACGTGCCACGGTTAAAAGCCTCCAAGTGATTGCATAAATTTAGATTCAAGTATTAGCCGTTTGTCAGCCGGTTCTTCGAAAAACGTTCATCCAAATTTGATATCGTCTAAGGAGTTAAAACAGCACCCTGTACTCGTAGACAAGAAGCCATTCTCAGATCACGTGACTTCTCATCGAGTCCAGAGAATCTTCATAGCCAACCTCCTCAGCAAGGAACGAACACTCTCTTTTATCATAGGATATCTAATTCTATCTGTTTTTCCATAAAGTTGTTGTGCATACGCAATGTCACTTTTCCTATTGAACAATAATGGCCTTGAAGTGGAGGCGAATCCACAGAAGATCGCCATGGCCGAGGTTCAATACGATGCAATGAAGGCCACCTTTGACATGTAAGTTGAGAGTTTTGAAAATTGGGGATTTGAGTAAAGGTCCGGCATGCTAACTTTTTCCAGGATCACAAAAAATTGCAGAACTAAGTGTATACCGGGAGAGTATGGGGAAGCTGATCTCCACAAGGGTGAACAAACATGTATAGACAGATGTGTCATTAAGTTCATGAGCGCAAACCGGATCATAGGGTTGTATGCTCAAAAGGTGCGATTGGACGTGGACTCTCTCAAAGCTCACGAGATAATAAAGGAGAAGTATTGTAAGGGTGAGAGCAGCTGAGGTTGGAGGGTACGGCGAAAGAGACTCATAACCAAGATGAAAGTGAAAAATCGAGAACCGATAATCGAGAACCGACAAGTCGAGAAGTTGAGATATTAGGGGGAATTCAAAGTCAACGAATAACCGATAGTCACCCTTCAAACATGCAGTGTACATAGAAAAGAAAGATAGTTAGAAATACATAAGGTTCGCAGAAATGATATCGGAACTTAATATACAGCCGTTTTGAAGCTCTGGAAGAGATAAAAATATGGTATTTCAGCAAGAACAAGCTCGCAAAGATACCAATTTTCCAGAGTCATTGGCACACACAAAAAAGGAGGAAAGGATCAAATTCAAAAAAAAGGAATTGAGGGCGCGAAGCGACCAAGGAGGAGAGAAGCTTCTTAGGCAAGTGTCTTTTGGTACTCGAGCTTTTCCAACTCGTATCTCTTCTTGTCCTCTTCGGCCTTGGCTTCGTATGGAACCTTGCCAGCAGCGTCAAGGGCCTTCCACTTCTCACCGAGCAGCTTACCGATCTGGCCAAAGGCAATACCTGGGTTCTCGGCTCTGACAACATCTCTTTGCTCATTGGCAAAGAACATGTAAGCAGACAAGGATCTCTTTGGTGCGTTTGGATCTGGAAAAATGTTAGTAAAAGCGCAAAATGTAGCAACCTCAAAGACTGAAGGCGTTTTTGAAAAGTGGACACCCATTTGTAAACAATGAGACAACAGATAGACAATTCAATCGACAGTCATGTTGAGCCAAAAATATAACTTACCCTTCTTCTTTCTGGTACCTCTGATTCTTCTTTCAGACATTTTTAGTTCTGCAATTGTGATTAGTATAAAAAACAGCAAGCTTTGGAAAAGATCGGGAGATAAACAACCTCGAGAACGCGTCTGCGAAAGGGGTGTGTGATGTCGTGCGTAACTCATTTCAGGATGCTAGTCGGATTTCCAGATCTGGAAGCCCAGACGGGAAGGATAGTAAACAGAGCCGAAGTCTCTAAATACCCAACTGCTCTCGGGCAAATGGCCAGATAAAGCAGTACAGGATACCATCACTAGGTCAATTGAGGTGTACTAGAACCAAAATTGCTCGAGTGGGTGGTCAACAAGTAAGGCAGTATCAGGTCGTGGCTATGAGGCAATCAGACTCCAAGCATCTCCAGACAATTCCTTCTTCGAATACCCCTAGCTCAACCCCTGGAGCAGAATCTCGAAAAAAAACATCAACAACGACTTTAATATACCTGGAATAACCGCTAAACATTCTTTTATGACTTGATTAGGCCAAGGGTCCAAAACACGAATCCGGGGGTGACACACCCAAACGAGTGGAACCGTGATCCATGACACCAGTAACCAGACGAAGTAAAAAAATTAAAATTGCAAAGGGGTCAAGAAGGCCAATTGAGACAATTTAGGGAAATCCCAGCGTAAGAAAAGTGGTGGAGAGGTTTGCTGGAAAGAAGGTGCGCTTGACGCAGACGTGAGCCCGTCACTAAAAAAATATGGGGAACTTACACTTTGTGTTTAGCGTGGTAGCAGCTAGTTGTTAAGCAACAGTGTTAACTAAGGAAAGGTGGTAGTAGGGGATGGGCCAGAGTGAGAGGGAGGCGGCCGCCTTATGAAGATATCAAGTTAGGTACATCTAGGCCCGGACTAGGATATGCGCGGGGTCTGGGGGCTACCAATTCCGTGAACGATCACGTAAGCCTGCCTGAATCACAGTGTACCCATGTTTCAGCATGAGGAATTGTATTCTGTGTTTCGAAGCCAATTGAGTGCAACCAATTCGGAATTTCTGTATTATATATGTTGCCGGTGTAGTAATACTACCCTTGATGACTGCCAGTACTATCCTCTTCTTGTAGCTCCTTCACTGAACTTTCTATGCTCACACACGTCCTGCGCCTCGCCGGGTTGCGTTGACACTCTATGCGATGACAAGGCGATGTATGTGTAGACGCATGGAGCTGGAGTAGGCCACGGGTAAAAATTTGATTTGGTGCCGCGCTGCAATCTTCGAAATGATTACTACGTTTGCTTCACCAGGCTCATAATCTCTGTGTGGGCTTTCTAATACTCAATTTTGGCAAAATCCCATTCCCTACTCATGCCTTTTTTCACATTGCTTTCTCTATTGCCGAGGGCCTAGATTTTGTCGTGTACTTATCAATCAAAGTGGCCCTTTGTTGTACAACAAAACCAACCGCGGCTCCTACCTCTCTGTATTCAGCCACCATCAACTTTGTCGCGGTTACAATTTGCCCATTAAACGACGTGAACACTGCTCCGGCCCACTAGTTTAGTGCCTCTGTTGTGTACTTCACCGTTTTCTGTGTTTTCCCTTCGCTTCTCATTGCCCTACTCTAACAATGGCTGAGCCTACCGTTGGCGAGATTCCCAGCTCAAAACAGCTTCTCCAAACGCCCCAAATATCCCAAATATTGAATTCAGAATCAACCTTGGATGTTCTCTTGGCTCGGCTTAAGACGGGTATTCTCTCGTGTGAGAAATTCTCCAAGTTTCTCAAAAAGAAGATTCAGCTGGAACAACATTCAAGCATGGAGCTGAAGAAGAACTCCACGCGTACGATTGAGGCAATCGGCTTGTTCAGAAATACCGACACGCTCATGAAGAACCTCAAATTTATCATTTCCTTAGACCAAGAGATCGGCAAAGACGTGTACGATCCATACGTCAGCAGTCTGACCAAGATTGCCAACGATGTTCAGTCTCTACAGGATGGCTTCAAGAGACTACGCAAAAGCATCAAAGATGAAGCTTATAAGCGCGAGCAGGACTATAAGGATGCAAATCAGGCCTATGGAAAGGCCACGAAACGTGTTCGCGATTTGCGCGAGGAGCTTTCGAAGATCCGGAATGGCGATCCTTCGGGGAGAAGGTTTACGCGCAGAACGCGGACCGGTGCCCATGCTGAAGATGAGACGGCCTCAAAACTCAGAGATGCTGAGCTTGAATGTTCGCGTTTGAAGGATCGGGCTGAAAAACTGATCAAAGACCTCACTTTAATCCACAGGCCTAAGACTAATGAAAGGCTCAAGAACCTTATTCTCGAGCTTGATTCCGCGGTGAGTCTTGAGCTTGAAAAGTATGCCACTTTCACAGAGGCATCCATCATGCGAATGGGAAGGATAGTGCTACCAGTTGATGAGTCGAAGTCAATGATGACCTCTGCTGTTAGCATTGATAACGAGAAGGACTTGTACAATCATCTGGTTTCGAACTCAAAGGGCGGCAGGAAACCAGCTTCGGCGATTGGATCTGCTCCGGGATCAAGACAGGCCTCCGCTTCGTCAATCGAACCTCCAGTTCCCGTTATATCGCTTCCTGTAGCGACTGCAACACCTTCGACACCCATTCCGACTACCCCAAGCCATTCCAGTCAACTTCGGGCTGCAGAGGTTGTTCCTCAAACAGCTTTGTCAAGTGCTGGTGATGATAAAGAAATTGCGGCAATGCCGGTTTACTCTTCACTGGACCCTGCCAGTTCTTCTCCTACTCCACAGGCCACTAACGCCAATATGTGGGGACCACGGCCTTTAGATCCAGACGCTTCCACCATACCTGCGAGTCCGGTTCCTTCTGTTGGCAATGTCTCAAATGTCTCCACTCACACTGCTGTTCCAGCATCTACCAATCATGGGTCTGTTGGTACAGTCCAAGGTGTTTACGGAGTGCCTCTCGAAACTCTGTGTTCGATTTCCCAGAGTGGTGTCCCTGATTTTGTGATGATCTGTATTGAACTTTTGGAGAAATATGGATTGACTGTTGAGGGTATTTACCGCAAGAGTGCCAACAAGTCAAAGGTCGATTCTTTGCGTGACAAAATCAACGCGAACCCAGCCCAGACTCGCGAGATTTTGACTCCCGCCGATCCTCAGAATGTGGAGGATGATGTCTATGCGATTTCGACTTTGCTCAAGTCGTTTTTCGCGTCTCTTCCTGAAAAGCTGATTCCAGCAGTTTTCAAACCTCATCTTGAGAAACTCGCAAGCGAACCCACTGATGAAGAATTCGTCGCCAGCTCCCAGAAGTTTGTAGATTCCTTGCCAGATCCACAATACTTCACTCTCGAAGATCTTCTCAAGCACTTGCGCCAGGTATCTTTGCTCAAGGACAGAAACAGAATGACTGCAATGAACCTAGGAACTGTTTGGGGATTGAACATCCTAGACTATGACCCATCTCAGCCGGAAGTGGCTACCAGTCTGGCCAAACTGATAGAGTTTGCGCCTCAGATATACCCATCTGTTGACCAATGAATTGTATTTTGTACGTGTATATCAATTAAATTAAATTCGTTATATTTTCCTCAAATACCACTGAAAGTACATTTCGTTGGAAGACGTAAACAAGATCGTCTCTTCACATAGGTCCTCACTGTTAAGCGACATAGTCATAGCTATCCAAGCCATTTCTCGTGATGTATTCTTGATACACGAGACTCTCGATAGCTCTTTTGACATCCTCGATACCGTTGATAGTACGACCACGCTCTTGCAAGTGCTCTCTCAATCCCTCCATCAGCTCTGAGTGAGTGGCAGTTCTCCGTGCCTTCATGAACCTCACAATACTTGCACGCAAGAAATCGTCTGTTTCTATTATCTGGCTCGTCGTTGCTGCGGTTGATTTCGAGTGATCTTGACGTTTTGTTGGTTTGGTCATCTTGATCGTGATCCGCTTGGCCTTTTCCTTGAATCCATCGTTGGCACTGTAGCTTCCATTTTCCAATCGCAACAGCAATCTGTAGCGGCCCGTCGTAAGCACATTTATCACTTCGCGAAGCATCTGTGGATCCATTCCGGTGATTTGTAACAATTGGTCGAATGCAAGCTGTTCATGATCGTTGAATGCCAATAGTGTCACTGCATGGAACGAGGGACAGACTATCTGTTTGAGGTGATTCCCAGAACCAAATCTAGCATTTATGCTCACGTTGTGCAACGAATATGCCCAAGCAAGCGACTTGGAGTCAAAATTTCCTTTGAAAAAGACATTATAGTTATCCAGCTCTTTTGAGATCTCCTCCGGGAGGTTCAACATTGGGGATGACTGGACACGAGGCCAGCTTTCAGGATTGAGGCAGAGTATGGTCAGATCAGAGCTCTTCACAGAGGGAATGTTCTGATGTAACTTCCATTTCTCAAACGAGTCGAACTGCTGCTTCGATGCCAAGATCTCGTTCAACATCTGCTCAACACCAGTCCATTCTTCTCTCGTTGCAACCTCCTTGAACAACTCCAGAATCCTAAACTCGTTTTCAAGTGTGGGGGTGCCAAAAGACATCAGCATTCTTCTGGAGAGTTGGGATGTATAGTTACGCACCAGTGAGTCCTTGAGGAACCCAAGCGACAGAAAATGTTCCAATCCGCGGAGAACGTTGCTTTCCTGTTCTTTGCCGTTTTTGAATATCAGCCCTCTTGCATATAGGTCAAAGAATCTCAAAAGACAATCGTTGAACAGCTCGCTTTGAGATTCCAGCATGTCGTTGACTGTCATCTTGAGCTTATGGTCAAAGACATTCCGTCTTGGCTCGTGGTAGGCATCAGGTCTTGCATCCACGAAATAACTTTCCAGAAGAGAAGTCAGACGCTGAGTCATCTCGTTGAGTTTCAATGGCAGGTTGTGTCTTTCGGCATAGTCGCTATCCCCGTTGTATTTTTCAAAAAGTTCCTTCATCAGTCGCGCGACGTGGTCCGTGAACGAGTCCAAAAGTCGCGTTGGAAGCAAACCTTCAGCCCTCATGCAATATTTATATACAATTTCCAGTTGTGGGTCTTCGCTGACAAACCACTGGGGCAAAAGCTGTTCTTCAATAGCGTCGAATACGTTCTCAAACATGCTTCTTCTCATCGCGTTAACAATATCGCGCCGGTAAGCCCTTAACACTGACCTTGATCCGGCCATCATGAACATGCTCCTCAAAATTGCATCAGTCTTGGTCATATATTCCTCCAATGGGTTCTCGTCAGTTAGTTGGAAGTGCATTTTATACCCTATCTTTTCAAACAGATCAGGCAGTCGATTGTACAACTCCAGTCGTTGGTAGTTGTCAATCTCTTTCACGGAACTCAGATATTCAAAGAAAGATTCGGGTGTAACATCATTATTTTGCTGAAACATTTCCGAACCGTTATATGCCAGTCCCAGGAACACCAGATCCAAATAGTTTCTGCCCATCATCTGTTCAACTGAAAGCCCACTCTCGGAAGGTCCAAACGCCGAGGAGTAAAGTAGAAGTCCGTAGGTTTCAATCCTGGGATATTTGAGATACCCTTTTTCACGTAATGGCAACAATGTGGCCCATGCATCCTTATTGAGCTCAGTATTCGGTCTCAGATAGTTCATCTCCAAGTATACAAAGATCCTGCTCAGCTTATCCAAAGTTCTCTTGAGATTTTCCCAGCTTTTTGCCAGATCGCGAGGGGTGTTCTGTGGCTCCATGCTATCAGCTTTGCGAGCAAGATCGTTGACACCATGTTCTTCTATATAATCATGGAGCTGGCGAAACAGGGTACTGGCGACTTCTTCTGCCAGACCACTTTTGCAAAGCCGCACAACTAGTTGAGCATAATATTCGAATGAGTGATCCAGATCAGATCCATCGTCGTACAACACAGAGGAAATCATGTCCCTAAGAGTTTCCAAACGCTCTTTGTTGTGATACTCCGGGAAGGAGATGGTGTTCAACATTTGCCCCGAAGGCACATCGCATCTCCGAAGAGACTTGAGAAGAACAGAGCGTTCAACAACATCACTGAGAGATCCATATTCTGATCTACGTTCTTCGACAGACATTTTTGTGTTGGTAGAGTGAAATCTGCAGTGAATGCATAAAGATCATTAGAGATAAAGACAATATCATATCTGCTGCCAACGCGACGCGTGCAACCACCCCGGGCGTGTACTGGAACCCTGAAATGTAGATAGACCAAGAGAGCTCAGGAGTTGAACCTTTTACAACAAGCCTGATGCCATCCACTACTCATTTCATAAATAGAGGTTCAGTATGTCAGAGGGAGATTTGGATGCAAAGGGTTTGAGTAGCTTGTACAAGCGAAAGGGATATTTCGACCAGCAGCGAAAAGTACTGTTATCAGACTTCAAGCAGAGTGTAAGTGTTATCATTGTTAAAAGAAATACAGAGCTCTAACCAAAAATTACGCAGTCAGAACACGAGACTTTACAGCATATGTTGCGACAGCTTGTAGAGGAGAAAGTTAAGGAGGATCCTACAATTTTGACTAAGAATAAAGGTAAGATGGCTGCGTTATTGCAAGGATCAATTGCTACCAACTCGAGGAATAAAGAGATCTTGTCACTTGTTGAAAAGTATAGCAAAACGCGAACTGTTGATTCCAAGGAGTTGACTGCAAGCGTAAATGAGACAATGGAGCAACTAGAGAAGGGAGAAAAGGCTAAAAAGTGAGCCCAGCATTGGATGATTAGGTGTTAATGACTATTATTTGATGATCACTTGGAACTACTTCATAGCTATGACTTGAAATTTCAGCGATCAAATAACCTACCCAACACTATAAGATGAAAACATGAAAGAAGCTATCTAACGTTAACAACCGCAGGCTTGTTGGTCGTTTGTGTTTGGCCTCGACAAGTCCACGTTCCGAGACCTTCTGCCCTGCCTGGGATTGACTTTCTCTTCGATCGGTAGCTTCTCTGCAATGGACTTGAAAGACTCCTTAATCTCCTGGCCAGTTTTCGCACTCACCTCAAAATACAGTAATCCCAGCTCGTTGGCATACGCCCTGGCCTCGTCCTCGCTGACCTCTCTAGCACCTTCGTCTTCTTGAACCAAGTCTAACTTGTTGCCGGTGAGGGCAATCACGATGTCTGAGTTTGCCTGTCTCTGCAATTCCTTTATCCATGATTTAGCCTTCTCCAGCGACTCTTGCTTAGTGAGGTCGAACACAACCAGTGCACAGTTAGCATTGCGGTAATACATTGGAGCCAGCGACTTGTAACGTTCCTGGCCTGCTGTATCCCAGATTTCGAACTTGACGGTGGTATTGTGGTCCAACAGAATGGTCTGCGTCAGAAACGCGGCACCAATGGTGGATTCACGGAAGTCGTCAAATGAGTCCTTCACGAACCTATGCACTATGGATGACTGGTTGTGGTTAGTAAACACGAATAAAAAAGTATCCAAGATATTATTCACATACTTTTCCAACTGCACTTTCTCCTATAGTAGTATCAACTACGTTAGTAAAAGATCCCACTAAAACGCAAACACAATGACGTTTTGACCCCTAAGTTTTCCCCCAAACATCGCACATACCTAAGAGGACCAGTTTGAACTGAGCAAACCTTGGCTCTTCTGTGTTGATCGGTGCACTCATTTCCGATCAGAACTCTCTCCTTATCGCTTGAGATATAGTTTACCTTTGTTTGACAGCTGAAACAGGCCAGTCGATTCAGGGCTTGTTGGAGGCAAAGCTTTAGTTAAAGGCCAGGCTGCAGATAACGGGCAAAACTGATCTGCACACGACTTTAGATATTCATATGCCTAGTTCTACGAATATGCGAGATACCATTTCAGTGTTTCGATGAGACTCATGCTATAAATCTTTGTCTGCCTATGCAAGTTCTGGAGCATTATCCTCTAGCCAACTGTAAAGCTTCGCAATTCTTCCAGACTCGTTGCTGTCGTTCAAGTCTACCTCATTAACTCCCTTGCAAACCCACTCGTAAGCAAACTTGAGGCCAGGGTCTTCCATCACAAAGTCCACAAGCAGCTTTTTCTTAGTTGTGCTTTCATCCACACAGAAAGCCAGATGTTCCTGAGATCTCGAGAGAATGCGCGTAACGTGCTCGATAACCTCTTTCATGCTGCCATATTGTTGCAAGCCACTTGACTTGCACTCGGGATTCTTACACCAAGAGTTCCCGCATCCTTTGGTCAATTGAATCACATATCTTCTCTCAAGTCGTGACCGTAGTTTCTTTCCATCTGGATCGTGAACTGCAGCATAGGAGGGTCCGAAACAGACATCGCACAGGCCAGGCGAGTTGGTGCCATTGGACACTCTGACGCAGTTGACGTTGGAGCACACAGTGGGAACGGGTAAATGGCTCCTCTCGAGGTCATGGAGTTGTAGGTGGGATTTCAATTCTCTGAGCTTGGTTATCCTGTCACATTTCGGGCACTCGGTGGTTCTTGAGCCGCAGTCGAACTCGTGGCCCGAGAAGCTCAAGAGTCTAGCTTCGGCTGTAGACTTTCCACGAGGCAATTCGAGATGACAAAACTGGCATTCGTGAAGCAGTCCCTCACAAACAGTTGCTCTGTGTAATGCATAAGCTATGCGGTTCACAAACGAGGGCTTTTCCTCGCAGTCTTCACAGGACATTTCCGTGTGGTTCAAAGACTGGTGAATGTCAAAAGATTCGGGAGTATCTCCATATGAGTTACAATCCTCGCAATGCCAGTGGGATTCAGGAACATGCTTTAGGAACACCTTCCCGCAGCCCTTTGGACATCTGATGTTATTTCTGAAGCAGAAATTCTGGTGCAAAAACAGTGAATTTTTGGCCACAGTAGCCCCACAATTGGAACACTCGATGTTCTGGTCACTCAAGATGATCTCATTATCGGATTTCGTCGGCATAATTTGCTCGGATGAGCCGATGCGTAGTTCAAATGATGAGCTAATGCCCGTCCAGCTGACCGGTAGAACGAAAAGAGTCTTGCCAAAAAGCGGAGAAGCCCGGTCAATCGTCACGTAGTTAGCCGAGCCTTTAGGGCCAGCAATAGAAGACCAAATGAAGCTATCCTTGGCCACATATTTATTTGTGGAAACCAAAAGATCGAAGCCACTCGGATCCGCGCTGTCTCCTACCAGAAGGCTTGCGGTTATGCTCGGTGTAAAGGAATCAGCATCTAGGACGTGAAATGTAGAGTTGGTCTTCACAGTGTAGGAGCGACCCAATTGGAGCTCTAAAGGTGGATCCTGGTTATTCTGCTCTGAACTTGTTCTTGCCATCTCCCGGGCCATTTCATCGTTTAAAGGCTGGATATCCAAATCGAGATCTGTATCTATCAAACAAATCGAGTTCGCTGGCTCAGTTTCTGCCACTATAAGTTCGTACACCTTATGGGGCTTCTCTATGTACAGGATGTCACCCTTGGTGAGAGTTGTATAAGAACTCAAATTCGCCTCCAAAAACCACTTCCAGTTGATGATCTCGGGGTAAATCTCGGTCAGTCTCAAACTCAACTTGGTACCACGCGGCACATCGTCACAAACCTCTATTGCAACGGTGTCGCCACTTGCTAAACCAAGCTTATCGGCTATTAGCGATGGCAACTGAACCTCACCTTCGTCCGACGAAAATTCTTTTACCCCCACAAAACACCGAGCCTGGCCGCTTCGGGCTTCGAATAACAGCGGATGTGGCAAATCCAACCCACGAGCGCTGACCAACTGCTCCAGGATATCTGCGGGCAGAATGACCTTATCTGAAAACCGAGGTAGACTGGCTCCATTGCATGCAGGCGCATATGTCAGGTTGACCATCCCCGTGTGTTTTTTTCTTGATCTATGGTTTCTGCGGGCCTCACTTACCTCTTCCGTTGGATGTCCGGAAAAGAAACACCCCAAGAGATCTATAATGATGCCTCTCTTACCGAAAAGGGGTTGCCTCGCAGAGAACAAACTTCGCAGATGAGCTTCTATTGCCTCTTTGGGAAGGCGCATCGGGCCGCCGACCCGCCGCACGAAAATATTTCATCTGAAATTTGATAACAATCTCCGGAAACCTAAAATATATTTTCTTGCATACACGCTATACTATATACAGTGCAATGCCCCCAGACATGCGATCTTGTAAAATCTCATCAAGGGAAGCACCCTCTACCATATCCCCATGTCCAAAGTCTGGTTCATATACGGTTCGCCCCAGGGCATAGGACACGAGCTTGTGGAGTACGCGCTGGGTCAGGGCGATAAGGTGATAACGAACCTGCATTCAACTTCTCTACAGAAGCTGGGTGCCATGGTTGTTAATCTGAATGTCAACAGTGATGAAGCCAATGTGAAAGAGGCGATCGACGCGGCCTATGGCTTCTACAATAGGATCGATGTCGTGGTCAACAATACCGGCTATGTCAGCTATGGAGCTCTGGAAGAGGTCCCAGCTAGTGATCTCGAGACTCAATTCCAGGCAAACGTGTTTGCACCTGCTAGAGTCAATCGCTGTGTTCTGCCCTATCTCAGGAAACAAAAGTCGGGTCTGATTCTCAATGTGTCATCCAGATCCGCCTACGAGTTTACTCCCTGTCTTTCCTACTACTCTGCCTCGAAAGCTGCACTTAGTCAGTTAAGTGTCTGTCTTGACAACGAGATCTCGCATTTTGGTCTGAGATCCATCGCTATTGAACCGGGAATGGTGAGGAAGTCTGCTTCGTGCCGCAACCTCGATGGGGTCCAGGACCTGCTCCATAACCACGACCCAACCATCACCGACTACGCACCGCTTGTGGAAAAAAGCCGAACAGACTTTACTAGCTGGGAAGGCAAAGAAATTGGTGATCCCGCGAAACTCGTGTATCAAATATTTAACCTCGCACACGGCATCGAGCTATTCAAGGACAGGCGCCTGCCGTCTAGATTGGTGCTGGGATCAGACTGCATTAGCGCCGTGCACACAGAAGTTTCGATGATGACCCAAATGCTAAGTGAATGGGGCGCGGTCATCAGATCTACGGATCAAAAAGACTGGACCCCTCCGCCTTTTACCCAATAAATTTTGGGGTAGACATCAGAAAATTCGACTTTTGCTTTGGGTTGGTAGTCAGCTGGTCAGCTGGTCAACTGGTTATATTGGCAATCGGGAACTTATCAGTTACTAAAACAGCAGCTCAACTCTTTTTCAATTTTTTCCCGATTTCCAGCAGAGATTCTGCTCCATTCCGCATTCTAGCCATATCCCGCATCCTCTAAAAAATAGAAGAATCGTGGCTAATCCAAGATGCAAGCTGATTCCAGAAGAGGAATAGTGAAACATCTCCGCGATGCCATAGAGGTGATAACGGAATTTCAGTGTAATGCGCTGAAAAGACTCCACCTTTTTTGATCTAATCACGAATACTACAATGGCAACCCATTATCACAAATGCTATCACAATCCGCTAAAAAACAATATACATACTTACTCATGTGACAATCAAACAGTTGTAGACAAACTTTTCACTTTTCGTAGGGCTTTGAAATTTTTTTGTGGGTTTCTCGCGTGACCCATCAAAACCGGAGAAGTCGTGCTCTCGCGAAAATAATTTCTATCGTGCACCCAGTGAAAATCCGTCAGCTCGATTAACCATCAGGCGTTACCAGAGTTCTTGAGGGTTACTGGCGAACTCCCCGTAGTCCGCTTTGTTGTAAATGGAAAGCTCAGTCTCGTTCTCAATCCCGTAATCAATCAGCTTCTTGCTGCTATTCACATCCAACACCCAATCGTCGTGATCCAGATTGATAACCAAATTCATGGTTTTGGAGCCATGGGCATGGGTATAGATTTTCAAAGAGTCGTAGACAACATTTCTGTAGGGCCGTAACGAACCTGTTGTGTTGATGATTTGCACCACCTTGTCCAGTAGATCATGGGCAGTGAGCTCGCGAAGGTTTACATCTCGCAGGATATAGTTCTTGACGTTTCTGTAGGGGAAAGACTTCACTATGCGAATGGTGAGGGTGGCATTGGTAGCTGTGGTTAATGAGTTAGTTTCGGGACTTCTGAACACTCAAAATATGCACAAACATACCCGGACGTGCGGAGGAAGTCAATGGCTCGTCCAAATCAAACTGAGACATTGGATGTAACGATCTACTGATAACACTATGTGGAGTACCACGAGTGAAAAATGCTCGACCTGAGACCAAGTTGCAATTGCAATGCACTGCCCGAAAATCGAACATTACCTAATTGGGCTTAACTACCATATTCTTCAAGCCTATTTCGGCTATCGGCTATACTCTCTAGGTTAAACAGTATCTCCTGATGCCTAATTGGACGATACCGATAAGTTCCTGCATTTGTCAATATCCAGTATAAATAGAAGTTCTTTTGCTCAACCCAATTTCTTTTTGTTTCCCCTTAATTCATATCACACGACCCAAAATGGCCACAATGTCTGTTATGAAGCCTCTTTGGCTCGCATTATGTTTGCTATTCAACCTCGTATTGGCCAAACCCTATTCCCAGGCCTCCAAGGAGCAGTATGATGTTCTTCGCTACTTGTCTGCCCATGGACCTTACGTTGAGGCCTCGGGATTCGGCATTGACCCCGCAGTCCCATTCGGATTGGAAGTCACCCAGGCTCACATCCTCATGAGACATGGAGAGAGATACCCCACCGTCGGTGCAGGGGAAGAACTCTATGACCTTTACGAAAAGCTCAACAACACTAAAGTTCACTCCCACAAGGGACCCCTTAAGTTCATCAAGAATTGGAAATATATTTTCCCAAACAGCAGTCTGGAAACAGAATCCAGCAAGGGAGTCTATGCCGGTTTGAAGAGGTGTCGTCTGGAAGGTGAATACTTCAAGGAGAACTATGGGCATTTGTGGAACGGTTCTTCGGTTCTTCCAGTTTTTGCCGCCAGTCAGCCAAGAGTAGTTGCAAGTGCTGAAGCTTTCGCCAGAGGATTCTTTGGAGAAGACCTCAACCTGACTGAAATTGTCGTCCTTCCAGAGGTCGAAGAGCAAGGTGCCAACACTTTGACTGCTAACATTGGATGTAGCATTTTCGACGACCTTGCCAACGAGGACTATGTTGCTGAGTTTAACACCACTTACCTCGATAGAGAAGCCGAGAGACTTAACGCAAAATCTCCAGGTTATAATCTGACTGCTGAAAATGTCAACACATTGGTCAAGTTCTGTGCTTATGATTTGAATGTGCAGGGACACTCCGAGATTTGCAAGGTCTTGAGTCCTGATGTTTTTGTTGGTTTCGCATACCAAAGAGATTTGGACCTGTATTACAACAAGGGTCCTGGATACAACTTGACCAATGCTCTTGGTTCCCTTTTTGTGAATGCTACTCTCGCCTTGCTTAACGAAGAGCAGGACGAGAACCTTTTCATGAGTTTCACCCATGATACCGATATCACCGTCATTGGGTCTGCTTTTGGAATGTACGACGACACTGAGGATCTACCAATCGACAGAATCGACTTCAAGCGTGGCTTCAGAATGAACGACCTTGTTCCAATGGCAGGTCACATCATCATTGAGAAGCTTTCCGATGGAGAGGACGAATATGTCAGGCTCCTCAATAACAAGGCTGTCTTCCCTCTGCCTTGGTGTCACACTGGTCCCGGTTACAGTTGCCCCTTGGAAGACTTCACCGACTATTTGACTGAGAAGATTGCAAAGAACGACTTTGTCGATATCTGTGACTTGCCTGAAGAGGATCCACAGCAGATCACCTTCTTCTGGGATTGGGACATCGAAGAGTACGAGACCATTGAATTGGAGCCAGAATCCTCCACCACAAACAGTTCAAGCAAGGCCTAACAGACCGGATATAACCACCATTGACATATACCCTGTGGCAAAAATTATGGACATATCGCTTCGCAACCCTGAGTTGTTACTTCGAAGCAGGAATCATGCCCTTTAGATTAATAGACTGATACAAACTAGGTACCTAGATATACAACCGTAATAGTGTTGTAGGTGGAAGAGTTGTAGAGTTGCTTGGCTCGGTTCAGTAGTCCCTTGCCAAAATTTGTTTCATATAGACATCTCAAACCCAGATCCTTTTTTATGAATAACAGACTTACTCCTTGTTTCCGTCAGCTAACAGCTCTTTAATAGCGTAATTAACGTTAAGAAAGGTTTATGGCGCAGACGGGAGCCTTGGTGATGTACTTGGTTGACGCACTAAAGCCGCAGAGCTAGGCTCGGCCCATTGAGTGCAACTAATCTTGGAGCACGTTCTCAGTAAGCGGGGACACATCACGTCTGCTCACCACCTTGCTTTGTATGACGGATACCCAGTTACTTGCAGGTTGTGTTACCAGCCCAGAAAAGTATTCAATAGTCTGGCAGAAGCTTTGTCAAGTGTGAGAGAGTCCCGGCAAACACCCCACCGCATACGTTGTACTGTTAACAGCAATGAAGTTTCCGGAGTTTGCAGTCTCCTCATTTTTGATCTTTATCCTGCTACATGCAGCCACTGGAAAGCCGTATAATCAATCATCCCGAGAGCAGTACAACATTCTCCATTACTTAGCTGCTAATGGACCGTACGTTGATTTCAGTGGGTTCGGAATAGACAGTGATGTTCCATTTGGATGTGAAGTCACACAAGTCCAGATTTTGATGAGACATGGCGAGCGATTCCCGACTATTGGTGCTGGTAAAGAGCTTTGTAGTCTCTATAAAAAGCTTACGAGTGCTGATATCAGCGAATACAAAGGTCCGTTAGGGTTCGTCAAAGACTGGAAGTACGCCTTCCCAGAGAAAGACCTGGAAATGGAGTCAACAGTTGGTGTATATGCCGGTTTGAAGAGGTGTCATCTCGAAGGGGAGAGATTCAATCAGAAGTACGGGCATTTGTGGGGTGGAAAAGCCAAGCTGCCAGTTTTCGCAGCCGGTCAGACCAGGGTAGTTGATAGTGCAAAAGCTTTCATTAGGGGATTTGTGGGAGAAAGTCGACTGTTCAAGGCTCAGGTTGTGGTTATTCCGGAGAATTCAGAGCAGGGGGCGAATACTTTGACATCCCGTGCTGCCTGTGTCAATGCAGATGACTCTGCCAACGAGGACTACATTGCCAGGTTTGATACGTCCTATCTCGAACGGGAAGCTAGGAGACTGAACAGTCTCTCTCCTGGATATGACCTTAGCGCTGAAGATGTTGCCAGCTTAGTGAGGTCGTGTGCTTTTGAACTCAATGTACAGGGTAATTCTTCGATCTGCGGGGTGCTCAGTTCAGACGTGTATGCAGGGTTTTCCTATCAAAGAGACTTATATCTTTACTACAACAAGGGACCTGGTTACAACATGTCCAATGCTCTGGGATCATTGTTTGTTAATGCATCGATTGCTCTGTTGAACCAAAAGGATGGTGTGAATTCCGACGGTATCAATGGCTATGAGCAAAAAATCTTCATGAGCTTTTCGCACGATACGGATATCATTTCAATCGCCTCTGCATTTGGCTTGTATGAAGGTCAGGATAGTCTACCAGTGGACAGGATTGAGTTCCAGAGAAGTTTCAAAGTGAGCGATCTAGTTCCAATGGCAGGCCATTTGGTTCTTGAGAGACTGATGTGTGGAAAAAATGAGTATGTCCGAATCATAATGAACGAATCTGTCTACCCGTTGCCTTGGTGTCAGACGGGACCAGGCTTCAGCTGTCCCTTGGAGCTTTTCACTGAGCATCTGCAGGAGATGGTGGATAACAATGACTACACAAAACTGTGCGAACAGTCCAAAGGACCACAGAAACTCACTTTCTTTTGGGACTGGGAAACTGCAGGGTATAGGGTCATTGAGTTAGGGGAGAGTATGAACGAACAATTGGACAGTTCTTTTTACTGGAACGCACTTGGTTAGATCAATTAACCAAGCAAAAAATCATAGCCAAAGTAGTAGCGAAGGCTCTTCTTATCTTTCCGTAGAAGTCATCGGCCTAATCTAAACTCCGAGGAGATGACCCCCATAGTTAAGGATCCAAACGCGAATATGAAAACATTTGGTTAAGAGCCACGACCTTAATACTTTCGGTTGGTGCACGCATGGGCCTCAAAGAAAAGTTAAACCGCACCCGTTTGGCTTTCGCTCAATCTCACGTCGCAACAGCAACACCACCACGAGCACACCTTACACAGACGCATTTGCAGAAGCGAACACCGCGGCGGGTATATTGGAAGGTCTCCTTTGAGAAACTGATTTTTTCTTGTGCACTTTGTTTTTCTATTTGTTGGACTGTTCTGACCACGAGATTGCAGAACTGGAACAGCCCCCCCACAGAGGCCCCTCCGACTAAACAAGCGGCTTTGTATTCCATCAGAGGTTTAAACAGCACTTATTGGAGTTTAGTTTATTGCTACTGACAAACTACCCGGTTTTATACCCTGTGCCCTATACCCATCAGCAGCAGTCCGCTATGTCGCAGCCCAAGAAGTACAAGTCCTGTGCTAGCTGCCGAAAAAGCAAACTCAAGTGCGAATATGATCAGACAAAGCCCATGCCTGTTATTTGCGACAAGTGTGAGCTGAGAGGAGTTGAATGTGTTTTTGACGAGAAGTTTGACGAGAAAAAGGCCATCACCGCAATAGACGAGAGACTAGACAAGATTGAGAGCTCTATAGGGCTCATGGTCTCATTGATAAGACAGCATTCGTTGGAAAGTCATGAGAGCAGCAGCTCTTCGCCTAATGTTTTTCCCTCGCCGACAAATTCGTCCACGATTACAAGCAAATCTGAGGATTCTCCGATGACCAACGTGCATGGCCAGGATGTGTTGAACATGAGGCGAGGGATTTCATTCCTTCCGTCCATCAAGTATATCTTGAACTCGCGAGACGTGGATATAGATCCCAAAACGAGAAATTTTGACTCTGCATTCCCGGGAACGGCTACCGGGATGTTGAGTGAGATAGTGCCAAATCTACCAGATTCAGAGGCCGCTAAGAGGCAGAAAAGACGCAAACTACAGTCTCAGGTAGGAATACTCCCTGGTCAAGTGACTCAGGGTGAGATTGAACAATTGTTGAATTTCTTCACTGTGAGATTGGCAAGATATTTGCCTGTGCTTATATTCCACCAGATACCTAAGCTGGATATCTCACTGCAGCATACCTCGCCTCTGCTGTTTTCGTCGATTTTGGCTGTTGCGTCCTTGTACGATAGCACGATGATCAACAAACACGGACTGTTTCTGTCGCAATTTGAAACGATAGTGAGAGAGATCGACCCCAATAGCATCCAACCAAACGCAGACCCAGCCTTTATATACCAAGTGTTGAAAGACTGTCTTGGTCTTATCATCGCAGGTGCTTGGCTGGGTACGGAATTCGGCTTCAGAATGAGTCTCATGGCAAGCGATATGATTGGCAGGCTACTGCCTGATTCAGAGATTGATTTCAATCTCCCCCCTGAGCTAAGACCACTTTTCTGTTCTTTGGGCATAGGTACCTATATCATTGAGCAGAGGCTGCGAATCATCCACGATCGCCCGGTTCCATACATGTACAAAGGTGCTGATTACAGGACCAAGAGAGACCTTTATCTGCCCATGTTCCTGAGTGAGACCATTCCCAGGAAGGATTTTGTTGCCACAAAACTCGACCCAACTCAGCTAAAGGCAACCGCAAACGTCGAGCTCTGTTCGGTAATGATGATGTACCAGCAAGAGATGAACCAATCAGGCCGGCTTCCATTTAATGAACTGATGTCCTGGAATGCCCATCTCAATGGCTGGCTTGCAGAATGGATTGGAAAGCTGACTGCCCATGTCAAACTCTCTTCCTGGAAACCAGTGATTCTTTCTTTCCACTTTGCGAAACTTTTCTTGAACGTGAGGGTTTTGGAACATCATGAGCCTATCCCTCAAAAGGAAGTCATCCAGGTGTTTGGTCTGGCCAAGAACTCGGCCATGGATATTCTGGAAATGCTCTACGATGATGACATCAGAAGACTAGTGAGTGTCAGTCCTGTGTTTTATCCGACAATCTTTGTCACAGCGGGAGCGTTTCTGCTCAAGCTCTTGCACGTTTCTGCATCTTTGGGTTACCAGCTGGACAAAACATACACCATCAGGGTGATACGTGACACCTACAAAACTTTGAGTGAGAAAATCAGCTTTGAAGAATCGCCGTGTTTCAGCACCATTGATAAGCTCGGTGAATGTCTACGCAAAGTCGAGCTTGAAATTTCTAATCCTTCGGCAGCAATACCCGCAATCAAACAGGAAATCCTCACGAGAGACACTTATTCTGCCATTCCTTCATACGCGTTACCACCTCGTGGAAACAGCGTAAATGGTTTTGCCTTTCAGCAATCACCTCAGCCCAATGGAGCCCCAATGCATCAACAGCAGGTACAGCCGATGATGGCCACCTCCAGCTCCAATGTGTCCTCACCACAGCCTCAACAGGATTCAGAGAAGAAGGTCATCGCAAACTCGATGTCGCCTACTTCAAAGACTGAAGCTCAACAACTGCCAATCCAGGGTCAACAGCATCAGCCACTGCAACAACCTCCGCTGCAGCACCCATTGCAAGCACAGGCGCAAAATAACGACTTCGACATTTGGAAGTTCGACATGAACGATCCCTATTTCATGACCGATGCGCACAGCAACATACTTTTCCAGTCTGTTTTTAACTCTAAATAGGGTCCGCACTAATTTCAGATGAATCTCAGATCTCAAATCGTAGCTGGTAGAAGAAATACTTTGAGGTCTCAGTGATCACATGCAGGGTTTTTGTTAGCTCTTTGTTATCTCCATGATTATGCAGTCAGGTAATTTATGAAAATCTCACCACCAATTTGCTTATTTGTTGTTCCAAAAAAAATACTGGCTAAGTATTGATGATCTCCGATGCCGGGAGTCGAACCCGGGTCTGCCCGGTGAAAGCGGACCGTGCTAGCCGTTACACTACATCGGATTTGATCATGTTGTTTCTGTCTTGGGCCATGGTGATGTGACCAGACGATTAGTGCACTTTCTTGAATCACCTTTCTGTATCATTCCCTTGTTTAGGAGGGAAATGGATTTGATGAGAAATGTTACGTTTCAAAACCTTGTTGTTTCTTAAAATTGGAGGTCAGTTCGGTGGAGGAGCCGTGATGGGCAAGATGATCACTTCAGCCGGAGGACCTTTGGATTAACAGGGCCCTCTTTCGGAGTTTCAAAGCACTGAAGATGACAGAGTAGGGTCCGAAATGATAAAAAATGGTATCCAGATGACAGCACCGCGTTAATAATTGTTCGCTCTGCGGCTAAAAAGTAGAGCTAACAAAGAGAATGGCCAAAAAGTACGGCTGTGGACTTGCAGCATGTGATCAGTAGGCAGATTGATGATTGACCTCAGCTCAAAACTTCTTCCGAAAAAAACAACCACTTGTGATATGAAATCAAACTTATAAGCATATGTTCAAGCATATGTTCATTTTGATGGTGCCTGAGTTCTCAAGTATTCTTGAATTATTCTGAGATTTTTTTTGAAAAATCTGAGAATTTGTCAGAAGTAGGTAAAATTGCATTTAAAAATTGCACTTTTGTATGGACAATATTTTGAATACGAATCTAATATCATCAAAAATAATCCTGTGTTATCAAAAATTACCGCAGTAGTTGCGGTCTAAACTGTCCAGCACTACCAAGCTTGTAAAACTATGTTCACCAGAATCACCATACACCACTATTCAGGGAGCAAACATTAGGAAGAAGAATGTCGAGCGCAAGAATATGCATGCGCACAGGAAGACTCAGGGGAAAGAACTTTACATGGTTTCGAAAGTGATCAAAATAGCCCTCAAGAGCAATAGATCTGCTAACAAAATTCGCATCTCTCGTAAATATTCTCGTAAACCGTAAACATCAAAATCACCCCACTGCCGTTGAAATCGCAAGTTACAGCATTAAGAGATTTCCCGGGCTCTCCGCAGAAGCTTCTCGTAACTTTCCGGAAATGGAACGTCCTCGTTAATTAATGATTTCGCCAGTTATGGAGATCCGTGGTCTTTTTGGGATTATCTGTTGCATAAACAGAAACCGCGGAGGGGTGCTTCTGTGCAGTGTACGAGCAATTGGGAGAGTCATTCCTGAACAAAAGCCTCTTTATTATCACGCTTTAACCAGCTTTGCTCAAATAAATACAACTAGAGGAAATCAGGATGGGGCTTTTGGTCAGGACTTATTTCGTATTGTGCAGGAAATGACACATGGTAAGGGAGGTGGGCCTAATTGTCCCTAAGACTAAGATTGACTCGTTTGGTCCGATTCATGCAGAATTTCAGTAAACTTTCTTAGCATGTAAAGTACGCGAGAAGCGAATGCAGGCTGTGTGACTAGGGTTATCAGGTTCAGCAACCCAATCTAGAACATGTTTCAAACATCTCGTTAAAACAAGTTTAACGTTTTTGGTTTCCAATTGGCCGTTTAAGAAAACAGGTCCATGAGGTTGAGGCTGTTAACCTTACTATTTTGAGACACGCTTACTACTGCAGCAGGCTGCAATTAGCAATGAGCCTGGCCAATACAGGGTGACACGGTTTCGTCAACTATCTATTTAATATGCAGCCCGCTACTATTATGGTTTGTTCTCGTAGAAAATCATTTTTGTAAGGCTCTACTACCTACGATAAAGTTTATGCGTATAATGATCAGCTGAGGCCAGACTTCCGCTAGGTGTTCCAGTAGGACCCAAATCAGTCAAAGAAATGATCGTCGATGGACCAATTGAATCCAACACCCTTGTTTTTACGCCAATTCCATTAATTTGACCCAAAGTCGATCGAGACTAGAGTTGATGTTTAGGAAAGCCATTTTGGAAACTTCTACTCAATGAAAGCATGACTGAAACACTAGCTCGAGATTTCTCCCTTTACTCTTTCGGACCTTCACCTTTTTTACCATGTTTTTTATGTGTTTTGACGATTCTTGAGGCGACAAGAATATCCATTTTACGCTATGCTGGATAAGAAGATGTCATGAGAGCCATTTGGTCTACAGCCCTGCTGAATTACGGATATCACACACGGGGTACGCAAGCAAGGTTCTCACCACTGCAGATGTGTAAGTCCGAAGATAACATGGAGTTCCGTTAAAGTGACAAAGCTTGATATTCCATGTGTGAGTTATGGAGGGAAGAACACAGGTCAAGACAGGAGCGAACAGGAGGGTCTACCCAGACAGTCTTTGCCGAACTCACAGAGCGCGGCTTATCACCATTAGACCGGGAATTTACTAGGCATTCACTACTTTAACTCGAAAGCCATGCGACATCAACGCCTTAGCCTTCAGTATCGAAACCGACTAACTAGAAGCATGTCTGGTCTGCCCCAGCTAATTGATCTCTTGGATGGAAGAGGGGAAGTCAGTGGAGCTTTTCATGCTTTGCCAAACAGCTAGGGCCGGCAAATGTGGTTTTCCTCAGACGAAAAAAATTGGCTCATCAGTGGTACAACATACCAATCTACCACAAGACCTGTTGAATTATATTTGCTCATAACATATAATTGTCAGATTCCCGCTGGACATCGCTGGAACCATGGATCCATTACGCCTTGCATCAATATGCACCATGTAGATATTCCCCGGTTAATTGACCTTCCCCGAGCCGGTAATCATGCGAGCGCAATTTAGGCTATACTCAAATGGGATTACTGTTATAGTGTTTTTTCATTGTCTACAAAATTTGTTGATTCATCAAATTATTCATCAAATTCGAAAAGTCGTTGGTAGAAGCTATATACAACAGTGGATGCCAACGGGATACAGAGCAGCACACACCAGAAAGTGATATATGTATGTAGATGGTACTGCCAGGCGTATAGGTCGTGAGATCATAAATGGACAAAACAAAGAAAAAAAAAAGCAGGGTAAGATAAAAAAAAACAGATATTCGAACCTCCGCAGGAACGAATCAATTAACAGCAAAAATGGCAAGAGGTAGGACTATAACTCCATAAAACATCATGAAGTATTATTAGTGCGGCAATGACACAGCTATGGCTCAATCGCTTCTCAACCGATCGATTTTGTAAGCCTCAGCTTCACTAACCATCATTTCCCTGAGCTCTTCTAGTTGACGCTTATACTCCTCGGAGTTTCTCTCGTCATCGTCGTCTTCGTCATCATCTTCGTCGACTAAGCCTGAACGCACACTGGGCGTTGAGGACAGAGTCAGCGTCCTGGGTTGGAAATCAGAGCCCAGTTGAGGAGACTGTGGAGGGGAAGGAGTAGCAGAAGGCGAACCTATTCTCTTCTTCTTTCCGAACCGATTTATCCACCGTTTCACAGCCTTATCCTTGACAGGTAGGCCATCATCATAAGTGTACGAAGAATAAGTTTGTTCAGTTGCAATGGAATCACCCAAACCCAGACCAAGAGACGGTGAACTGGAAATAGCAGTTGAATCCGAATCACTGTGTAAAATAACTTCCTCTGGGTGATCCAACTGTATCAAGTTTTTGATCATATTCACGTAGTAATACTGCTTCAGTATAGGGTCAAACCGCACTTCCCAGCCCTTGGGGACGGCTGGCGGACCTTTGGTGGTGGTTTCTGGAGCTGGCGAAAGAGGCGAGCTTGGTTCCGATATCTGGCTCTTTGAACAGCAACTGGAATGACGTTTCATCAGATTCGCTCGTAGACACTGCTTCTGCGTATCTTTTTGGTTTTGAGTGCTGGTACCAGTGGAGCCGTTATGGTCATGTAAGGACGACACCACCTTGGTAAGTATGGTCAATTTTCGCTTGGAGTCCATAATATATATGCCACTGGTGATTTTGTTCGAGGTTCGTTTCTCTGAATTTTTGAATATTGTGTTGTTTGCGCTGGCCTATATACATGTGGCGTATTCGGATTTAGGCGGTGTGGAGAATCAACTATGCTAAGCCTATGATAATGAACATCCCAACTTGTTAGTAAAGCCAGGACCACTTGAGCAGACAGCTAGGCTTTTAAATGAAAGAAATTCAAATGCAAACGTTTTCTTTTGCCTTCCGGAGAGAAAAAAGGGGATAAGGGAATTAGGAGGACCCTATCAACAAGTTTTTTTCCCTAGCATTTGTTCTATTGATAAAGTCCCTGCTTTTAATTGTTTCGGAGCTCGGCAATTACAAATGAGTTTGACCGATCGGTCTGCGCCACGCAAGCACCGAGGCAAATTCTCCATAAGTGTTGACTAATCAGGGCTGATGCGTGGCGGTGCTCTGCGTGATTTGTCCGACATTTTCGCTGGAGCCCGGCTTTCGGTCACTGGTTGCTCCGATTTCCTTCCGAGCCGATGGATGGTTGCGACACGTCAATCACTTGGGAGACGACCTTTCTCAAATCGTTTGGTGCACGGGGTCGAGACTTTGCACAGCCACGGAGACATGTGGAACGGGCACGACCAGCCGTATCGCCACACTCAAATACACTGCCATTTCAGGTCGAAGCTCTACTTCTGGATTCTTCCTTCTTCATCATCCAACAATGGCTGACAAAAATAATCCGCCAACGGTTCCGAAAGGATGGAAGGCAATTTTTGACGAGCAATACCAGACATGGTTTTACGTGGACGAATCCACTGGCAAGTCCCAGTGGGAAGCACCAGGGGACTCAGGGGCCCCGCCAGCTTATACGGAGCAAAATCCCGAATCCCAAGCAGCTCAGACTGGCAAGAACGGTTCGCAAAGTTCTACTGCCAATGCAAACTACCAGCAGCAACCCCAACAACAGCAGTATCAGCAGCAGTACCCACAGCAAGGATACCAACAGTACCCTCAAGGATACCAGCAGCAACAGCCCTACTACCAGCAATATCCTCAGACTCAGTACCAGCAGACAAGCTCCAGACCCAGCAGATTGGGTGGAATGGGTGGTATGATGGGTGGTGCCGCTCTAGGAGGCCTTGGTGGATTGCTACTAGCCGATACTCTGTTTGACCATGGAGGAATGGGCATGGGTGGTATGGGAATGGGCGGATTTGGTGGCCCTCCACCCGGTGATTTTGGCGGTGGAGGATTTGGAGGGGGAGATTTTGGTGGTGGTGGAGGTGACTTCGGAGGAGGAGATTTCGGCGGTGGAGGGTTCTGATATTCCAGTTGTTCCAGCTGTTCCAGTTGTTTCAACTACACAGCACTGTATTTTTGAGCTTTTAAATAGTACATTTCAGGAGTTTTGGCCGATTAAAATGAACGTAGATCCGACGAATATTCAAGTTCTAAAAGTGGGGAAAGATCCCGTATTAGATAATCACTTAATCGCGACACGCCTGCGCGCATCAACAAGATTTGACCCAACTCGACAGGGATGAAGCATCACCCAACCACGCTGCCGCAAGTGAGTTAGTTGTTCTTTTCGCCAGTTTACTAGGTGTTGATCTGGGACAGGGGCTTGTGTTGGGTTGATATTTGATACAACCTGAATTTCTATATCAAGTGTTTTTTCAACGTGCGTTAGGTGCTTGTTTGTGGTCTTAAAACAGGCATCCCGCCTCAAATCTGTTGCACAGTTGAAACGCTGATACCTCGTTTTTTTGCATATTTTCTGGGCTTTCTACGAGCCTTTCATTTACTCCACTTTACAACCGTTTTAAAACATGTCCGACTGTCACAACAATATCGGATCTCGTGATGAGACCAGCAGCAACACAGACCATACACAGCAAACGCTTCAGAATTCGTTTAGTTTCTCCCAAAATGACGCTAATCTCTCCGACGCGACCGTGATAGATATCACGAATATTGCGTCTGGTTATCGCGGTTTGGATCCTCAAGTGCGCAAGCGCAACATGGAAGACACTGGAAAGCTTCTAACTGCCGCCGATACCGGCTTGACACAGGTGGTCGAGACCGAGAACACAACCGTGGGGGCATATCTGCAACCTCACCGGCCTTTGAAGAAACGCAACACTACCATGATACCCTATAGTGCTATTACATCCACCAATACAAGCGTTTCTGACGATTCTGCTCTGGTGGCTGTCGCAGACGATACACAGCAACTGCCTCTTCCGTCTCCCAGCGCTTCTCCAATACCCGATGACGAGAACCAAATGGATCTGGAAGGAGAAGAGGGAACAAAAAATGTTCCACAGGGTTACAGACACTTGATTTCTTTGCCCAAGTGCGAGAATGACCTGATCGATATGATAGCAAAGCTTGTGGAGTTGCTGCCCGAGAATGCGGATTACAAGAAGCGGTTGATATGGAGAATGCTTCAGCAGACAGATAGGCCGACGCTTTCTCTCTTCAACAACGCCATCAAGGAGTCACTGAAGTGCGACTTCATTGCGGGACTACCCTTTGAGATTACTGCCAAAATCATCAGGCGTTTGGACCATACCAGTCTCTGTCGTGGTTCTGCTGTCTCTTCTAAGTGGAATTCGTTGTTCACAGAGACGATGGATTTCTGGAAGCCTCTGGCTATACGGGAAAGACTATTCGCCGATGAAGAGAGTTTTGATGCTGATTGTATGATACTGCGGCAAAGGTTCATTGCCACATTCGGATACGAACCCAACTCCAACGAGCTAAGCAAGATGGCATACAAGAGACGACTAGTCATTTTGAGGAGATGGATGGACCCCAACTACCAGCCAAAGAGAATAGCCATAGAAGGCCACGGCCAGAACGTGGTCACTTGTCTGCAGTTCGACGGCAACAAGGTCATAACCTCTGCGGATGACAAGATGATCAACCTCTACGATGTAAAGACAGGGGAGGAAAAGACACAGTTTAAGGGTCACGAAGGAGGAGTTTGGGCCATGAAGTACATCGGCAATACTCTAGTATCTGGATCTACTGATAGATCTGTTAGGATCTGGAATATCAAGACTGGCAGGTGCACACACGTGTTCCATGGCCACACTTCCACTGTCAGATGTGTTGAGATACTCATGCCTGTTCAGATTGGTGTGAGCGACATGGGCGAACCAGTAATGTTCCCTCCAGTTCCATATCTGGCTACAGGGTCCAGAGACACAACACTCCAGATCTGGAAACTGCCATTGGCGGACGAGAAAGACGATACTGACCCATCGGTTCCTCCTATCGATTCCGACGGAAACGAAGACGAGTTCCTTGTAATGACTTTGAACGGACACACAGGCTCCATCCGATCAATCAGTGGATATGGCAATATTGCCATAACCGGGAGCTATGACACGACGATTAGGGTTTGGGACCTCCAGCGTAAATGCTGCAAGTTCATTCTGAGAGGGCACACAGACCGGATCTACTCCGTGATTCTGGACGTGAAACGGAACAGATGCATTTCGGGCTCTATAGATTCTACGGTTAGGGTGTGGAATCTGACCACGGGAGAGCTGATATCCATTTTGCATGGCCATCAATCGCTGGTTGGATTGATCAACCTGACAGAAAACTCACTGGTTTCTGCTGGAGCGGACTCCTCTCTCAGAATCTGGGATACGGAAACGGGAACCACAAGGCACCTTTTGAAAGGCCACGGTGGACCCATCACGTGTTTCACAAACGACGACAATCTGATTGTCAGTGGAAGTGACAAGATGCTGAAGTTATGGAATGTCCGTACAGGCGAGTTCATCCGAGATTTGGCAAATGATGAAAACACAGGCCAAATATGGCAGGTGAAGACCGACTACCGCAGATGTGCTGTGTCTCTTCAGAAAGACGACAACACGTTTGTTGAAGTTCTGGACTTTGGATTTCCAGAGCCAGATGTGTTTGAAAACAGGTTTCAGGCCATCGACAATGGCCTTAACGGCGTGTCTGCGACCAGTACCGGAATCGAGGACCAAATAATGTCTGATGAGTGGTGAGTCTTGGGACCACCCCTTTAATGTTCAAGTTTAAATCTAAATTTTTTGGCGTAAAGTAAACGAAAGAATGTCCTTGATCGTACAAGTGACGCACGGCAGCTGCGCCGCACTGGCCACACTGTCTTTATGGTCGTGCAGCCCGTCCGATCTGGGCGTTCGAGGAGTTTAAAGGAAAGTGGAGGCCGAACGAGACTGCACGTTTAAGCTGGGTCTGGGACATAATAAGAGACTGAAAAAGCCACCTTGGAAGAAACAAATATAGTTTTGCTGAAAAGGAAACTAGCAAGAATAATTTAACCGGTTTGATCCTTTCAGCGCCACACATAGGACCCCACTTTGAGGACCACTCTACCTGAAAGCCTACACTCATTACACATCCAATGGCCTCTTTTATAACAGAGCTGTGGGAAACAGTTTTCCAGCCAGGCACATCGCCGGCACTGATTACGGCTACACATGCGAGTTTTTGCCTTCTCGTGATATCGCTGGTTGTGCTCATCTTCTACTCTGGGTCTATCCATTTCTTCAACCTGTTGGTGATTGCGCTTTTGCTTTGGGGATCCGTCACATGGTTCATTGCCGAGCTCGAAAAGGAGAAGGCCAAGTTGAAGACAAACGAGGAGCTTCAGGAGCAGGAAGGCGTCAAGAGGGATGTCAAGGAGGGTGACGCAGAGGATACAAAGAAGGACAAATAAGGTGGTCACAATACGCCCAGTGAACGGGAAATCCGGCAACTCGACGTTCTTTCAGTACTACTCTCAAATAAAAATCCGTCCACTAATTTAGTCCAATGTTTTATACTGATATGTTAACTCTCCGGACATCGAGCTTTAGACTTACGTAAGGGGCCGGAATGCGTGTACGCCTCATTCTTACCGGACTTGAACTTCGTCAAGTCTCCGCAATATGAGGGATCCATTATCAACGCATCAATTGAGAAATTGAAGTTTTGTTTCAAATATGAGCGGCAAGTTCATGCCTAAGACACCAGTTCAATTGGATCCACCCAAAGATGACCCAATATCGAAGGAAGAATTGAAGAAATGTGACGGTAAGTAGAGAGGTTGAGGCAGATAGCTGCAGGTCAGCTGGAACTGGGACTAGCATTGTATGGTATCTTCGCAATGCCTTTTGGAGATAGACATTCGAGCGTCTTACTGACAACTACAGGGGTCCAATCTGATAAAATTTTCATTGGCATCAAAGGTACGGTGTTTGATGTTTCTCTCAATCAGAATGCCTACGGAGTGGGAAAAGGCTACCATGCCTTGGTTGGCAGGGATGCTTCAAGGGCACTTGGAAAATCAAGCTTGAAACCCGTGGATACAGACTACGCTGTTTCAGCCGACTATTCTGTGCTGAATGAGAAAGAACTGAAGGTCTTGGATGACTGGTTCACGTTTTTTAGCAACAGGTATGTGAAGACTTGTGGGCAACCCGTGCACACACGCGTGCTTCATCAATTTCAGCTCTTGTGATCCTTACTAACAACAACAGATATAACGTGGTGGGGAAAGTGGTGGACTGATCCAATCCTATTTATTGTAATTAATCTAACTAGTTCGCACGCTACGTAGCTCAAAAATAATTATTTACCCAACCGGGCCATTCCTCCGCCTCAATACACCGATCTGACATTTCAGGCATTCTCACGGGGCTTCTTAACCACAGTCCGGAAATAAGGGAAGGCTTGAAGGACCAACCGAAGCGGTTTTTTCTGCTTTGAATTGAATGGCTTAGGAACAACAAATAATCTTGTTCTGAGAATTTTATTTTTTGCTGTCAAACCTTTCGTTTTTTGTCGGCACCAGATCATTTTCCAAAGGAGCCAGTCGCTATTCCTTTACTCATTTGTCACGCATCCTAGACCCACAACAACCTTCTGAGACACGTTCGTTTATTTAAGGTACCGTCTTCGACTCCAAACTCTTTCTTGGAATTTACTACGTGACTTCGAGGGTCTTTACAATTTACACGTGTCTAAAACAGTGAAGATTTGCTAAACAAGACTTGTTGATTTTTCTTTTTGAAAAAAGCCTATTTATTCTATTGGCTCTCCATTCCGCGTTTGACACATAATGGAAGCTGCCATGTCCACCACAGCCGGTCGCGGAATGCCGAATTCCAACGGAGCCCCCCGGATTTCGAGGGCCCAAGCGTTTGAAAATTCAGCTTTCATCGATGTTACCAAAGAGGTGCCGATCCGTCCACAGCCCAATCAATACTATTCGCCTCAGATCCAGCAAAATGGGTTCTATCAACAACAAAATATGTCCTATGATGGCTCATATGGCAACCAGCCACATCCTTATATGAATGGGAACCCCAGTCCGCAACATATGAATAGTCCAAGACAAAGCATGAACGCCATGCACTCGCGTCGGAGTTCCATTACCTCCACGACGTCTTCGTCCATGAACAGGTTTTTCCATGGCAAATTGGGTAAATCCAGTGGAGGCGGAGGCGGAGATGATGAAGATGAAGGAGAAACTGAGGCCCAGCCTGGTGTAGATGTGTCTTTTGACGATATACAGCATCTGAGAGATAGAGGTCGGTATGGAATGAGCAATGCCACCTTTGATACGACTCCGTATATTCCCACGCTTTCGAGCAAGCCCAAAGGTCCAAATGGTCAGATGGATAATACCCAATACCGGAAACAGAAGACTATGCAGAAAAAACTGGCCTTGAAAGGCTCCACTGCAACTGCAGGTCCGAGGGCAAACAGTCTACAAAGTGGCCCTGCTTACATGGGCCCTGGAATGAACGACAGAGCTATGAGTCTAAACTCTAGGCCTCCTATGGGATTCCAACAAGATCCTAGAACGATGTCTATGGGTGGTACTCCACCACAATGGCAGCAATGGCAACCCCAACAGCAGCCTTACTACGGCAATGGTCAGGCTCCAATGGTGCAATCACCTCGAATGGGAATGCAGCCTATTCCACAAGCACGTACCATGAGCTTCAACGGCCAGCAGTCTCCAGTAATGAGAGGCGGCCCAATTCCTCCTCAGCAGCTGCATCAGAGGGGCAGCTGGAGTAATTTACAACAGCAGAACATGCGTGGACCGATGCCACCGCAAGTGCAAAGGCCATCTTCTCCTATGAATCAGTATGGAAGAGTGCATCCTCAGCAGCAACAGCATAACCAGATGATCCCAATTGCTTCGCCAGATCCACACAATCAACAAAGCCCCAATTCCCGGCATCAGATTGAGCGGAAGCAGCAAAAACAGTATTCACCGGATAATTCAAATCCTCCTATGGGAAGTCAATCTAGGACGTCCATGAAAAGCGAGTCTTCTAAGGAAGTTTCTCCTTTGCGGAGTGTGTATACCCACACTCAGCCTGAGGGAATTCCAGACACCAAACAAAAGAAAAAGCTCAATAAATATTCTTTTCACATGGAGGAAGATATCGATGAGGAGATTGAAAAGATGGAACAGGCTAAGGGCAAAGAGATAGAGGAGCATCCTGCTGGTCAAGATCAGGAAATAGCTGCTGAAGTAGTGACTGATGCAGCTGCAAGACGGGCAATCAAGGACAATTTGGATGCAACGACTGAAGCACCCGTTGAAGCACCTGTTGACATTGCAGTTGATGCACGGGCTCATACATCTTCATCTCTCAAATCATCGCGTGAAGTTTCGGAAACTTCAGTATACTCTTCTCCCAGCAAGTCATTGCGAGACGTGGAATCCCTGAAGAAGATATCGCCCCAGAGATCATATGGGAACAGAGATTCAATTGTTTCGGCTTTCACCGATGTGGAGTCACCGCTGAGGGTAGCAAAACAACCTCTTTATCAGCTCAGCACTGGAACAGCGAACGAAGTTTATGTGACTGCTCCGGAGTTTCTGGAGCAAAAGGAACACGGCGAGGAAAACCACATGGGATTAGGCGTGGTTTCCACTGAGACATCTGCAGTGGCTGAGAAAGCACCCAGTATATACTCGGTGACCGCATCTGGACCTTTACAATCACAGAGGAGCTTAGATTCAACCCAAACCTTGGGAAACCAGGATTCGGCAATTTCCGACTCAACTCGTGGATCCCATGGATCTCATTCGTTACCATCAGCAAACGACACAACGGTGGAGGATTTTTCTTCTGCAAATAACAGCACCATGATGGAGGATGCAAAGTCACACACTGCTATCCAAGGACTCGAAGATAATTATGTGGACGACTCAAGTGTCATATACAAGCCTGAGAGAGACGTTGAGGGTTACGAAGAATCCGCTGATACCACCACTCCGGCAAGCGAAAGTACTCTTCAATTTGAAAAAGAAGAGATTCCACCACCACCCACTACGAATACGTACAGGTCGATGCTTCTAAGTGACCAACCACCACCACCACTTCAAATGCAGGGCCGCAAACCTTCTTTCCCGCCACCTACATCTGCTGTGATGGCAAATAGGACCGAGAAACTCTCTACTCCGAACAGATTCGTTCCTAATTTCTCTCAATCGTCTACCAGTGTGTCTTCACAAGATTATGAATCTCCCAAGATCCCCCAGGTCGTCAACCGCAAGAACTCTGCGATTTCGCTCAAGGGAAACTCTCCAATTCTCAAGTCCGTGAACTTTTTCAAGAAGGTTTCGAAGAAGGCTAAGGAGATGGGTTCCAAGGAAGATATGCCATCATCTGGCCTTCGTGCCGAAGACTTCAGCTCCTCTTCCAACTTCAACGTTATTGGAACTGAAGCTTCGGGTTTGGACGGCTCATATTCTCATAGCTATAACAATTATGCGCAGCAACCACAACAAGAGCAGCGCACTATTGTATTGCCTAGCGGTTCAATCAAGAGTTCCGAGAAAGACCTCCCTTCAGTTCCGTCGGTTTTGTCACCTTCAGTCAACGACAGACATCTACCAACGGTTCCTTCTTCAGAGACCCCTTCTGACAACAACGAATTTGATTTTGGAAGTCCAAAGAAAACTATCGCTCACAGTGCCAGTCGTACTCGGAGACCTCGTCGCTCTGTTGATACCAAAAGCGTGGATATCATGAACTACAAGCTCGAGGTTGATTTTGCTGGCGAAGATGCCAGTCTTTTCTCACGGAATAGTTCGTTGATTCCGTCGGATGTGAATATAAGCGCTCAAAATTCTTACCACAAGAAGTTGCCATCGGTTGTGGAGGATGATTCAGCTGCTAACCAGCAAAAACAGGTTACTCAACCACAAAGACAAATTCCCGTTCAGAAACCAGTCCACACGGTTTCCGAACCAAAGGAAGTTGCACAGGATCTCTCAGAACCATCTCCAACCATAATTTCAAGTCAGACTCAATCGCGTGGGATCTCAGCTGATACCCCTCTAAACGGCCTTTCAGTTGAGCAACTTGGAATGTTGCATTCCAACATGGCCCTGATGGAAGAGCTGCAAGCCGTTTCTAATGCTCTTGCAGAGTCGATCACGAGAGAGCTAAATTTGGACCAGAAACTAAAGGCTGTTTCAGCGGGAGGTGCGACCATCGACGAGGATTCCTCAAAATCAGAGGGCGCTCTTAGAGAGAAATCTTTACAAATCTCGGATTTGGCAAAGCAGTTAGTGGAAGAGAGGAAAAAACGGTACATAGCAGAGGAATTCTGCTTGAAGTGGGAGAATGGTATAAAGCCATCTCCCTTAGAGTTGAGCTACCAAAACTCAGAACTCACAACGAAAGCGTTGGAACAAGAGGAGAAACTGGCACAGGCTCAGCAGAAGGTTGAGTCGCTGGAAGCCGAATATCCTGAGCTTTTGGATAAAGTTGAGAAGCTGACTGCGGAGAACAGAGAGCTGAGTACGGTTACTCTCCCACATCTCAAGAACACCGTTCAAGTGTTGGAAAGCCAAGGTGTGACCGGAGAATCCTCGGATCTAGCCAAGGAGAACGAGTTTTTGAAGAGCCAACTGGACGCCCATCTTCGTGAGAGTGGTAATGTGACAATGATTGAACAGCAGAGAGATGGCCTTCGCGATGCCATGAAGTCGATGAAAGAACAGCACGAGATTGAGCTCAGACTGGCAAACGAAAAGGTGAAGAACCTCGAAGGAAGACTTGCCAAGTTGTCATCCCTCAACAGCAACCTTTCTAGAAGAGTCGGAAGTGGAGCAGAAGCTGGATCTCCCAATCTGCGCATACACACGTCGTTCCAGAACCTGAGAACAACCTCGACAAGCTCTTCTTCAGAGAAGACCCAGTCAACCGGTTTGACGGTTCCGTTGCCTGTGACATTTTCAAGTTGATGCCTTACATTAATACTATGCTTTGTGTTTAACATATGCTGTACAATATATATTCCCACAGATACAAATTTGAATGGATTTGACAGTTGAAAAGTGTTCAGGTTAGTAGATTGATTGACTTCATGGGAAGTATGGTTGGGAACCCTGGTTTCACAGCTTAATTCAGGCCCAAATTTTTCAAACACTGCCATGAACAATACGGTAAGTAACGATTATCAATTGCTTCCAAACCGCCTATTTTTTTGATCTGAAACTCGGAACATGTCTGATATACATGGCACAAAGAGAGCCAGAAGCGATGATGAAGATGACGAGGGATACGAGCCGAAGCTGCAGCATGGAGATGACAACAAGGCAAGAGCCCCACCGCGCGCCGAACCTCCTAGATTCGATCGGGGATTCTCCAAGGAAATGGTCGAACTTGCCAGAAATGTGTGTACCGATATCTTGAAGCTAGGTGACTCCCCAGCGCGTACTTTGCCGGATTTGAGCAATCTCAGCAACGTGATTGCGAACGAGTTCGAGACTGCCGATTTGTTCAGGACTTCTACGCTAAAATTTCTCGAAGCTATGATTGTTGAACAGCCACACAGGCTTTTCTACACGAGTAGTTTGTTGCAGGTGTGCAATGCGAAGAACCCCAAGATTGGTGTGTATGTGGTTGAGTACTTCCACCAGAGCTGCCAGTCTGTATTGGACTCGCTGAAAGCTGGACTTTCGCAAGAGGATGAAAAGGAAACGGAGGACGTTAGGTTTGGCTCGAGTGAATGTGGTCCCTGGGATAGGCTCAAGCTCTATCTGAGACTTTTCGCCAGTTTGGTTCCCATCCTTGAAGAAGATTCGGTTATTCAACTTTTCAAGCAGTTCCTAAGCACTGCCATTTCTCTCCAGGAACACTACGGGGACAAAAGGTGTCCATTAGCAGAGATGATCTATTTCAATGTTTTGATTTCGATTCCATATTTAACTGCATTTCAGTCCAACGATGACCTGAAGGCCAAATGCAACAGTCTCATTGAGCTTGCTGAGACCTTCAAAATCGCCGAGGTTGGACCAGAACCAGCACTGGAACCATTCAGCAAGTTTGAAGATCTTGACATCCCATTTGAGCCAAAGCTGACGATCAAGCTTATTCTTCCAGCTCTCAAATCCATACAGGCAGACAACTGGAAAGTCGCGATGTTCCCGGACTTGGAGTATCTCCTGAGACAATCAGAAGGATCATCTACCAGACATGCAGTACCACAGCTAAATATTCCCTCTTTGGAAAGCTTATTGGACCTAGCCAGTCTTGCGAAGGCCCCAGGCAACATTGACATGCTATGGAGATTCCCCAGACGCGTTCAAGAGTACTTTCCATCTGTGGGATTCGATCTGGTTCCTCCAGCACACACTTACGAGTCTTTATTACTACGTGATATAATCCAGGATATGATCCAGAATTTGGAATTCAACAGAAAGACATGCACGTTCCAGCTTCGCAAGCTGCTCACGAACCTGAATGCGGAGAGCTTTGCACTGCCAAACTCTGCCGTTGAGAAGCTATCATTGATCCACGAACTCAACCAGGGACTTGATATCCGCGCCAAACTCGAAGAGGCCGATGAACAGATGGCTGATGCCGACACCAATGAGCTCAAGCAGCTATGTGCGGCAGTCGAGGACGAATGGAAAAGAGGCTTTAAATCAACGTGGAAGATCGAGACTATCATGACAGACGCTCTGCTTGATCTGATGCTTCAACTGCCCACCTCCCCCAATCCTTGTATCTACTACCAGGTGTTGTTGATGGACTATTGCAACAACGATATATACGCTATCAAAGGAAGTTCCGGCTTCAACAGAACCACAATCGCGAAAGTGATTGGCTCTGCTATCCGCCATCTCTACAATAACGCCGTTACTCTGGATTTTGAACTGCGGATGCGCTATATCGACTGGTTGTTGATACAATTATCGAACTTTGGATATGAATGGCAGTGGGGAGAATGGGTTGAGGACGCTATCGCAAACAACGACTCGATCTTTCACCCTCAGAACTACGTGGTTGGAAATGTCATTGCGAAAGAGCTTCGTGTGAGCACCCTCGATACTGTGAAGCGCACATTACCCGAGGAAATGTACAAATTCCTGGACCTTCGGATACTCACTTCGGAGCAGCAAGACGAGTTTGACTCGCGCTTTTTCGGAGAGTTGAGAATGAGTGAGACAGATGAAAACGGGGCTCCCGTAGACCTGTTAGGCCGTTTCCTTTTCAACCATGCTGAGCATGCCCACCAATCGCTGTGCTATTCCATCTACGAGAACCTACAGGGGTCTGGCAGTGTCGAGGACTTCGACGCTCTGATCGCACAGCTGAAGGAGGAGATTGCCAACGATGAGACTGTGGAGAATGCCGAGAGATATGTGATTACTCTGTTGGGCCAATCAGTGTGTATCATTGGTTCGCGGTCGCTGACCGTGATTGATGGTGCTCTTGACATCTTTGCTGCTAAACTTCACAGGGCTCTTGGCCAGACTGTGGATTCTGAGATGGACGGAGAAAACGAAACTGCTTCCGAGCCGGTTTCCGAGGAGGACCAGCAGATAAGGCGCGGTTGGCTGGTTGAAAGTGTTCTTAGACTGTGGAATCACGAGCCAAGAATTGCCTATTTGATCCTTGAAAAGATGTACCAACATGGTTTCCTTGTCAAGAACGATATTGTGGACTCTCTGTTCAGCAACTTGATTATTGTGAGACAGACACATGCGGTTGAGCTAATGGACCGTCTGATGGACGAGGAGACCTATAAGGTTTTTACAGAGAAACTGAGCCTTAAGGCCGAGGCTGCTAATGACAAGTGGGAGAAACATATGCTTCAGCAGCTGTTGAAGTGCACTATCAGGAAATTTCCTGCGTACCAAGCTGATGAATAAAAGTTGAAAAAAGATATGCTCCAAATGAGAATTGAACTTTGTAGTGGTCAAAAAAATGAAATATGAGCGAGTAGACACTAGAAGAAGTCTATTAGAGACTCCAGACCTATCGGATCCTCGAGATACAATCATCGTGGCCCAGTATATAGATGTCTACCTTGAATGCCAGACTTATATTTCACGAGCCTCACCTGAGACTAGTCTTCTGCCATCTACAAACAGGTCCCCAATAAGGAAGTCGTGCGCCCGCAAAACTCAAAACACCGAGGCGCCCCACCACAAAATGTCCGGCTGGAGAATGTCTTTTGAGGCTTGCAAGACCTCAGTTAGTGTAGCTCTGAAATTTGCACGGGGTGGAGGCGTTTTACTGCAGACGAGCCGCGGCAAACTCACCTGAAACGCCCAAGTCGAGGCATTCTGCCTGGCCAATCACCTGGATTCGCATCTGGATATCCGCGCGCGCTGGACGGGCCGCGACCTGGAGGCATCTGATCTTCGGGGATCAAAGCCAGTGCTCGGTGAGGCCCGAGCCTGCACAGACACGCTGTCATTGAGTGTGCGGTTCATTAGAGTCAGGGCACGTATCCTGTTTCAGGGGGTATATTTTTTTCTCGAGTTTTTCTTTTTTTTTGCCAACAAAGCCTGTCTCAACAGGATGATTCAACCGTAGTAAGTCGCGGTTGGCAGCAAGGTAGTCAGAAGGTTGTCTAAACTTGGTTGAAATAGTAGATATGATTCGTAGAGTGGTCCTGAAAAAAAGGTCAGAGTAAATACCAAATGGTCTGGAATTACTGAACCAAATTTTCAGCCCAGAACTCTCATATGTCGGCCTACAAACCAGCTAGAATCAGCTCACACCACACAGCCTCTTCTGCAAAAGCTTACTCGGTTTTCCTTTTTGTGAAATCCCACTATGAGAGGTCCAAATCCAGCTGCCGAATAAGCAAGAGCTGCTTACGAGAGCAACTAAGATTAAGCTCTTCATATCCACGAGTTACCACGAACTATCCAGTACTACAGCCTTGTCAATCGATCGGTATAGGCTCACCCTGTCTAACAGTAATCTGTTGGTATCTCACTAGACTTCCTTTTGTGTAAAATTCCCCTGCGCGAGACCCTCCAGATGTGGCTATCCACACCGTCAAAGCGTGTTTTGTTAGCACACTACCCGAAGAAAAGATATTTTTAGGCGGAATTTCGGGACGAGACGCCCTTCTTGCCAAAAGCTGGAAGACTCCTTTTTCTCCTTTTCCCATCTTCTCTTTTTTGTTTGCCAGTTCAAGTTTGATCTTTGTTCTGTTTTTTAGCCTCTTTTCATCAAAGGTTGGTTGTTTGGAAGCTGTTTCTAACCAGTCGATCTTGGTAGCCACTCACTTTCGGATCACCGTGTTTTTGCGTGTCTGTGTTTCGTGTTAGCGTGTTTTGAGCCATCAAACCGCTTGTTAACAAAACAACCACCAAGCTTTTCAGGCTGATTGATCAGCTGATTAGTATTGCTATTTTGTTTGTCTCGTGGCTTTCCAGACTTTAAAGATGTCTTATAACGACCAGTACTACGATCCAAACGGAGCCCCTCAAGAGGGTGCTTACTACGCCGACAACTACCATCCTTCAGAGGAGGTGTTGCAAGGGGGTCAACCTCAAGAGGAGTACTATGAGCCAAATGCTCAAGATCCTTACTATCAACATCCGCAACAGGCTGCGGGATACGAACAGCCGGTGTACGATTCTTACGACCAGAACTACGCCTCGGATCCAAACCTGAACCAACAGGGATACTATGACCAGATCCCACGTGCTGTTGGAACAGACCCCGAAGCATTCTCGGACTTCAGCTATGGTGGACCTGGCGGAGCTCCCGGCATTCCATATGATGGATACGGGACCCAGTACACTCCCTCGCAGATGTCTTACGGCGGACCCAGATCGTCTGGTGCTTCTACCCCCATTTACGGAGCCACACCTTACGACCAGAGCGGGATCGTTTCGCTGCCTACGGATCCATTTCCAGCCTGGACTGCTGATAACCAGGCCCCAGTCACCATCGAGCAAATCGAGGATGTGTTCATTGACTTGACCAACCGTTTCGGTTTCCAGAGAGACTCTATGAGAAACATCTTCGAGTACTTCATGGTGATGCTTGACTCGCGTGCCTCGCGTATGGCGCCGGCTCAGGCTTTGCTCTCTATTCATGCTGACTACATTGGAGGCGACTCTTCGAACTACAAGAAGTGGTACTTTGCTGCCCAGCTCGACGTTGATGATGCAGTTGGATTCGGTAATATGAAGATGGGTAAGCTCTCGCGCAAGGCTCGTAAGGCCAAGAAGAAGTCCAAGAAGGCCAGACAGGCCGTCGAGGACCATGCCGAAGACACAGAGAGAACCCTGAACGATCTTGAAGGCGATTACTCTCTTGAGGCTTCGGACTACAGATGGAAGGCCAAGATGAATGCCTTGACTCCTCTCGAAAGAGTCAGACAGGTTGCTCTCTATCTCTTGCTTTGGGGTGAGGCCAACCAGGTCAGGTTTGTACCAGAATGTTTGTGTTTCATCTACAAGTGTGCCGATGATTATCTCAACTCGGAGGCCTGCAGAAACAGAACTGAGCCTGTTGCCGAGGGTGACTTCTTGAACCGTGTGATCACCCCGATTTACATTTTCATCAGAGACCAGGTTTACGAGGTTGTTGATGGCCGTTACGTCAAGCGTGAGAAGGACCACAACAAGATCATTGGTTACGACGATGTCAACCAGCTCTTCTGGTACCCAGAGGGTATTTCCCGTATTGTTTTCGAGGATGGAACCAGACTGGTTGACATTCCAACCGAGGAGAGGTATCTGAGACTTGGAGAGGTTGAGTGGAACAATGTGTTCTTCAAGACCTATAAGGAGATGAGAACCTGGTTCCATTTGATCACCAACTTCAACCGTATTTGGATCATCCACATTTCTGTCTTTTGGATGTATGCAGCATACAACTCCCCAACCCTGTATACCCACAACTATGTCCAAGTCTTGAACAACCAACCCTTGGCTTCGTCCAGATGGGCTGCCACTGCCCTCGGTGGTACCATCGCCTCCTTTATCCAGATTGTTGCTACCATCTGTGAATACATCTTTGTTCCCAGAAAGTGGGCAGGTGCTCAGCGTCTGACCCGTCGTCTTCTCTTCCTCTTCCTGATCTTTGGAATCAACTTGGCGCCAGTCATCTTTGTCTTTGCCTGGGCTGGTCTTCAGACAAAGTCCAAGGCTGCCTTGACTGTTTCCATCGTGTCTTTCATCATTGCCATTGTAACCACGTTGTTCTTTGCCATCATGCCATTGGGTGGACTTTTCACTCCTTACATGAACAAGAGCTCCAGAAGATTCTTGGCCACCGAGACTTTCACCTCATCGTTCTACTCTCTTAAGGGTTTGGATATGTGGATGTCGTATCTGTTGTGGGTACTTGTCTTTTTGGCCAAGTTCCTTGAATCGTACTCCTTCATGATTCTGTCTTTGCGTGACCCTATCAGAAACTTGTCCACCATGACCATGCGTTGTGTTGGTGAGAAATGGTGGGGTGATGTTACATGCAAAAACCAGGCCAAGATTGTCCTTGGTCTCATGTATGTCAACGATTTGGTGCTGTTCTTTTTGGATACATACATGTGGTACATTCTGGTTAACTGTGTCTTCTCTGTTGGCAGATCGTTTTACCTTGGTATCTCTATCCTGACTCCTTGGAGAAATATCTTCACCAGGTTGCCAAAGAGAATCTACTCGAAGGTGTTGGCCACCACTGACATGGAGATCAAGTACAAGCCTAAGGTGCTGATCTCTCAGGTCTGGAACGCCATTGTCATCTCCATGTACAGAGAACATCTTCTTGCCATTGACCACGTTCAGAAGTTGCTCTACCACCAGGTTCCATCGGAGGTTGAAGGTAAGCGTACTTTGAGAGCACCAACCTTCTTCGTTTCGCAGGACGATAACAACTTTGAGACTGAGTTCTTCCCAAGAGACTCGGAAGCTGAACGTCGTATCTCTTTCTTCGCCCAGTCGTTGGCTACGCCAATCCCAGAACCTTTGCCAGTTGACAACATGCCAACTTTCACCGTCTTCACTCCTCACTACTCTGAAAAGATTTTGCTCTCTTTGCGTGAAATTATCAGAGAAGATGACCAGTTCTCGAGAGTTACTTTGTTGGAGTACCTCAAGCAACTTCATAGTGTTGAATGGGACTGTTTCGTCAAGGACACGAAGATTTTGGCTGAAGAAACGGCTGCTTACGAAAACGGCGGGGAGGAGAAGGATGATGACAAGATGAAGAACCAAATCGACGATTTGCCATTCTACTGTATCGGTTTCAAATCTGCTGCTCCTGAGTACACACTGAGAACCAGAATCTGGGCTTCGTTGAGATCCCAGACTCTGTACCGTACAGTTTCTGGTTTCATGAACTACGCAAGGGCTATCAAGTTGTTGTACCGTGTTGAGAACCCAGAGATCGTCCAGATGTTTGGCGGTAACGCTGAAGGTCTGGAGAGAGAGCTCGAGAGAATGGCCAGACGTAAATTCAAGTTTGTCGTTTCTATGCAAAGACTCACCAAGTTCAAGCCTGAAGAGTTGGAGAACGCCGAGTTCTTGCTCCGTGCCTACCCTGACTTGCAGATTGCTTACTTGGATGAGGAACCTCCAGTGGAGGAAGGTGCTGAGCCAAGAATCTACTCCGCTCTTATTGATGGCCACTGTGAAATCATGGAGAATGGTCGCAGAAGACCAAAGTACAGAGTGCAACTTTCCGGAAACCCAATTCTGGGTGACGGTAAGTCCGATAACCAGAACCATGCTTTGATCTTTACCCGTGGTGAGTACTTGCAGTTGATTGATGCCAATCAAGATAACTACCTGGAAGAATGTCTGAAGATTAGATCTGTTCTTGCTGAGTTCGAAGAGCTTGGAACTGAGCAGATCAACCCATATGCCCCTGGCCTTAAGGCTGAGAATGCCATTCAACACCCAGTTGCCATTGTCGGTGCCCGTGAGTACATCTTCTCCGAGAACTCCGGTGTTCTTGGTGATGTTGCTGCCGGTAAGGAACAGACCTTCGGTACTTTGTTTGCTCGTACTTTGTCTCAGATCGGTGGTAAGCTCCATTACGGTCACCCTGATTTCCTGAACACAATTTTCATGACCACCAGAGGTGGTGTTTCCAAGGCCCAAAAGGGTCTGCACTTGAACGAAGATATTTACGCCGGTATGAATGCCATGTGCCGTGGTGGTAGAATCAAGCACTGTGAGTACTACCAGTGCGGTAAAGGTCGTGATTTGGGTTTCGGCTCTATTCTGAACTTCACCACCAAGATTGGTGCCGGTATGGGAGAACAGATGTTGTCGAGAGAATACTACTACTTGGGTACCCAGTTGCCTCTGGACAGATTCCTTACATTCTACTACGCGCATTTGGGTTTCCACATCAACAACTTGTTCATTCAACTGTCCTTGCAATTGTTCATGCTTACTTTGGTCAACTTGAATTCTCTTGCTCACGAAGGTATCATCTGTATCTACGACAGGAATAAGCCTATTACCGATGTGTTGTACCCATTGGGTTGTTACAACATGATGCCAGCTATTGACTGGATCCGTCGTTACACTCTTTCCATCTTCATCGTCTTCTTTATCTCTTTCGTGCCATTGGTGGTCCAGGAGTTGATTGAGCGTGGTGTTTGGAAGGCAGCGAAGAGATTCACCCGCCATTTCGTCTCGTTATCTCCAATGTTTGAGGTTTTCGTCGCCCAGATCTACGCGTCTTCTTTGCTGAATGACGTTGCTGTTGGTGGTGCTCGTTATATCTCTACTGGTCGTGGTTTTGCAACTGCCCGTATTCCTTTCAGTGTTCTGTACTCCCGTTTTGCCGACTCGTCTATTTACATGGGTGCAAGATGTATGTTGATGCTGTTGTTCGGTACAGTTGCTCATTGGCAGCCAGCTTTGCTATGGTTCTGGGCTTCTTTGAGTGCCTTGATGTTCTCGCCATTTGTGTTCAACCCACATCAATTTTCCTGGGAAGACTTCTTCATCGACTACCGTGATTTCATCAGATGGTTGTCGCGTGGTAACACCAAGTGGCACAGAAACTCGTGGATTGGTTACGTCCGCTTGTCGAGATCGAGAGTCACTGGATTCAAGAGAAAGCTCATTGGCGATGACTCCGAGAGAGCTGCCGGTGATGCTGCCAGAGCTCACCGCAGTAACGTGTTCTTCTCTGATACTTTTCCATGTATCATCTACACTGCTGGTTGTTTCCTTGCCTATACCTTCATCAATGCCCAGACTGGTGTCAACACTCAGACCACTGTTAACTCGGTGTTGCGTCTTGTGATCTGTGCTTTGGCTCCAATTGTCATTGACATTGGTGTTTTGTTCTTCACTCTTGGTCTCTCATGTTGTTCCGGTCCTCTGTTCGGTCTGTGCTGCAAGAAGACAGGTGCTGTGCTTGCCGGTTTCGCCCATGGTGTTGCCGTTATCATACACATTGTCTTCTTCGTTGTTATGTGGGTTATGGAAGGTTTCGTGTTTGCCAAGATGGTGATCGGTTTGGTCACCATGGTGTACATTCAGCGTTTGATCTTCAAGTTCATGACTCTGTTGTTCCTGACTAGAGAGTTCAAGAATGATCACTCCAACACCGCTTTCTGGACTGGTAAATGGTACGGTTCTGGTCTTGGTTACATGGCCTGGACTCAGCCTTCGCGTGAGTTCTGTGCCAAGATCATTGAAATGTCTGAGTTTGCTGGTGACTTTGTTCTGGGACACATTCTGTTGTTCTGCCAATTCCCATTGCTTTGTATTCCATTGGTTGACAAATGGCACTCCATGATGCTGTTCTGGTTGAAGCCTTCTAGACTGATCAGACCTCCAATCTACTCGATCAAGCAGGCCAAACTCAGAAAGAGAATGGTGAGAAAGTACTGTTCGTTGTACTTCTTGATCCTGATCATCTTTGCTGCTTTGATTATTGGTCCAGCTGTTGCCGCTAGTCACGTAGACATCAACAACGACTTGGACAGCTTGCCCGACTTTGCGGATGGTTTGTTCCAGCCAAGACACCAGAACAACAACGACACTGGTACCAAGAGCTTGAAGCACAAGTGGACCACTTACTCGTGGACCACCAAGACCAAGCTTAAGACCTGGTCTACCAAGGCTTAGGTCTTTGCATTCATCACCATACCACAAAACCACAGCAAAATCCCAAAACAAAAAAACCCCCATCACTTGTGAATTATTTGGAATCATTCAAAGAAGAGGCTCATATATATTTTGTTTTGGTGAGAGAAGCCAACGTCTTGGATTCCCTTTTTTTAGACACCGTCACCAGTTGACGGTTTAACCGTTGGTTTTTCTCACGTTTTGTTATTGGCCTCTTCATTCTACCTTTTTCTATCAATTATTACTCTTCTTTCACTTCCTCTTTCAAATACAATTTTTATCATAACTAAGTATCTGACTTTGAAATTTAAGTAGAGCAATCGAGAGATTGCCCGAGCCACTACTACCAATCAACTACGTTTTTCGTTAATACTTTCGATCGGTGAATCAGAAGTTACAAAATTAAGAATTGCAGTGTCGGGCCTAATGGTGAAACAACCGTATTGGGTTCTCAGCATATACGATTCCAAAGGAGTCAGCAGCATCGAAAACAGCCCTGTCCATGACCGAACCGGATGGAGCAGCGATGTACTTGACACCTGACTTGGCAGCACGGAAGACGTTGTCTGGGAAGGGGAAGAAGGCATCTGAAGACAGAGCAACATCGGTCAACTTGTCCATCCATTGCTTTCTCTCCTCGGCAGTCAAAGGCGTAGGCAGCTCGGAGAACTTGGACTCGTAGTCGGTCTTCTCTGGACCCTCAGATGGGATCTGACCAGTGACAAACAGGTCGATGGCATTGGACTTTTCTGGCTTCTTGACTCCCTTGGCCCACTTGAAGCCGAGAACACGAGGGTGTTGGCGCAACCACCAGTTGTCCGCCTTATCACCAGCCAATCTGGTGCAGTGGATTCTGGACTGCTGTCCAGCACCAAGACCAATGACCATACCATTCTTGGCGTAACACACAGAGTTGGACTGGGTGTATTTCAAGGCAATGGTAGCAACTGTCAGGTCAATGATGGCTTGCTCGTTCAGACTTGTGTTCTTGGAAACAAGCTCGTTAAAGGTGGAGGAGTTGATGATGGCATCATTTCTCTTCTGCTGGAGGGTAATGCCATAAACTTGTCTGGACTCGACCGAGTCTGGAGTGTAGTTTGGATCTATCTGCAGGATACAGTACTTACCACCCTTCTTCTTCTTCAGAATTTCCAGGGCTTCAGGCTCAAAGCCTGGTGCAATGACACCATCAGAGACCTCCTTGGAGATGATCTGGGCGGTGGAGACGTCGACGATATTGGACAAGGCAATGAAGTCACCAAAGGAGGACATTCTGTCAGCACCTCTGGCACGTGCATATGCGTTAGCCAATGGAGACAAGTTCTCGATATCGCTAACGAAATAAACCTTCTTCTCAACTTCACTCAATGGGATTCCGACAGCACATCCGGCAGGAGAAACGTGCTTGAAAGAAGCAGCAGCTGGCAAGTTCAAAGAAGCAGACAGCTCCTTGACAAGAGGCCATGAATTGAGAGCATCCAAGAGGTTGATATAACCAGGGGATCCGCTCAAAACCTTGAATGGAAGCTGGCCCTGGGAAACAAAGGCCTGAGCTGGCTTTTGGTGAGGGTTGGCACCGTATCTCAGAGGCAATTGCGAAACACCTTCGCTGTACTGCTTTCTGAAAAAGTCTGAGATGGCAGCATCGTAGTCGGCAGTGTGCTCGAAAGCCTTCAATGCAAATCTGTCACGGGCTTCCTTGGAAATCTCTCCAGTGGACAGCTCCTCAATGAATTTAGCGTAGTCCTTTGGATCAGATAGAATAGTGACTCTGGCATGGTTCTTGGCAGCAGCTCTCAGCAAAGTGACTCCACCAATGTCAATTTCCTCAACGGCCTCATCAATGGTGACGTTGATCTTGGAAATGGTCTCCTTGAAAGGATACAAGTTGCAAACGACAAAGTCCACTTTCTCGATATGCTGGTTGGCCAAGTCCTGTTCATCACTCTCCAGGTTCCTTGCCAGGATACCAGCGTGAACGGCTGGATGCAAAGTCTTGACTCTTCCACCCAGCATCTCAGGAGCGTGTGTGATCGAAGAAACATCCTCAACTGGGAATCCAGCCTCCTTGATCAGTTTGGAGGTTCCGCCAGAGGCAAGGATTCTCACCTTATTGGCGACGAGTCCCTTGGCAAGGTCCAGCAGCCCGGTCTTGTCGTAGACGGAGACGATAGCGGTCTTGGTATAAGCAGGCATCTTGAGGCTCTCTTAATTGAGTCTGGTCTAGATCGGACGCTCTGAAAAGGCTCGAAAGAAAACGGCTAATTTTTTTTCTGCCCCTCTGCTGACTCTTTTGTTGCACGAGGCTTCCTATCAAATGAATCAGGGAGGGCTTACGCAGTTCCAATTGCCCGCGCACGACTACCATTAATTAGACTGGCAGAGTCAGATAGAACTCCTCGGCTGAACTTGCTACTAAAATTGGAAACTTGGGGTCAGAAAATAAGCGGGTTATTCTTTAACTAGTGTTTATTCAATAAAACTTCATCGCAAAGCCTGTCAACAGTCGTTCCAGAAAGGAGAGACCGAGTACGCTTTCAACCACAACGAGCCCACTGAACGCAGGAATAAACCTAAACCGCTTAGGATCTGTAACGCCACAAGGACAAAGTGTTGTGCTTCTTCCAGGTGTGACGACGACCAGCCTTGGTCTTGTTGAACAAGTGACCCTTGTTGATACCTCTGGACTTCTTTCCGGAGGAAGTGAGACCTCTGGCTTCACGGTGCTTGTGGACTGGGTTGGCGATCCAGTTGTAACGGGCGTCACGTCTGATAGCCTTGTGTTGTGGGTCGATCAAGATAACCTCAAAGTACTTGTAGGTGGAGTCCTGGTTGATCCAGTAAGAGTTCAAGACTCTCAAGTTGGCAGCTCTTCTTCCGACTCTCTCCTCGGCAGTGGTCTGCAAGGACTTTTGGTACTTGAGCTGGGAAACACCCTGGTTGGTTGGCTTACCGTAAGTAGCACCCTTTGGAACAGGTCTCTTTCTGTTACCTCTTCTGACACGGACACGGAAGATGGCAAATCCCTGCTTGGCCTTGTAACCCAATCTTCTGGCCTTGTCTGGTCTGGATGGTCTGGTGGCACGGTGGATGACAGACTTCTGTCTGTATTCCCAACATCTGACACGGAGCAAGAAACGCAGAACGTCAGATTGCTTCTTTCTTTGAAGCTCTTCCAAATATTTGTAGGCACCCACTGAAAATGTCGAGTTAGTATGAGTTGAAGAGTTTGAGATGTAACGAGGCAAACACAGTCATGGTTTAAACCCTTTTGAAGCAATTTTTGAACTATATCCGTGTCTCCTCGTTATTGAAAATGTGATCATAACATACTTTTAAACTAGTGATATGGTTTAGTTAGTAGAAACTATGATACTTCAAACGAGAATCTTCAAGCCAGTTTTCGTTTAGTTGAAAAATTTAGGCCCTCAGTGGGAGGGAGTAGTGAGAATACCGAAACATGGTCATCTGAGTAGTACACGAATAGGGATGAAAATTACACTAGCGGGATGAAGAATATCTGAGGACTGATGTGACTGTGATTTTTTCGGAGTCCACTAAACTGGGCTTGGGCCCTGACATACAGGGAGGGGGGCGAGTTTGTGAGCAGTATAGACCCTCTGATGATACAATTTAATACATTGTAATCAGTTCTCGTGAACACCTTTTATATCATCAATTGACAAATCTCCTGGGAAAAATGATCTCTGATTGGACAAAATCATCCTCGCGGCCATTCGATCGGGGTGACTCTGCCGATGCCTCGCGCGACTCTGGCGCTATTGTTCCGCTCCGGTAGACAGAGTCAGTAGAACATGTGCGGCGCTACGAATGCACCCCACAGGCACCACAAAGACGCTTGAAAAAGCAGAAAACCTTTGGGTTGTGATCTGGGAGATATAACTGAGCGGCTCTGGTAAAACTGAAATGGAATATAGTCATAAAGAACAGTTCTTGCTGCCAGTGAAAAATTTGCAACGGTGGGTGATTAATTGCCCGAGACCGGCATTTCCGAGGGCTAATTAACTAAGCAAATCCGAGGGTAAAACGTGATATCGCGGGCTATGAATGATGATGAGTTCCCATTTTTTAGATGCGCATGCTCGTGTCAGTCATAGTCATACCGATATAAGAAGAGACACGACGCTAGCTCTTTCTCTTTTGCTCTCTTTTCACCACATCAACACACCATGTCATCTCCAAGACCTATCCAGAAGCTTTCCGAGGATTTCAGAACCGCCGTGAATCTGTCGACTTCTCCAGGCGCGGTTTCGACCTCTCCAAATGCTTCCTACATCAACCAGGCTAGACCAAGAAGCTACTCTATGGCTAAGCCAGCCAAGGCCTTGAAGCCTTTTTCCACCGGAGATATGAAAATATTACTTCTAGAGAATGTCAATGAGACTGCAATCGAAATCTTTAACAAGCAGGGTTATCAAGTTGAGTTCCACAAGTCTTCTCTTCCAGAAGAGGAACTGATTGAAAAGATCAAAGATGTCCATGCCATTGGTATCAGATCTAAGACCAAATTGACCGCAAATGTGCTGAGACATGCCAAGAACCTTGTTGTGATTGGTTGTTTCTGTATTGGAACTAACCAGGTGGATCTGGAGTATGCTGCCAAATCTGGTGTGGCCGTGTTCAACTCTCCATTCTCCAACTCCAGATCCGTCGCTGAGCTGGTGATTGCCGAGATCATCACCTTGTCAAGACAACTTGGTGACAGATCCATCGAGATGCACTCTGGAGTTTGGAACAAGGTGAGTGCCAGATGCTGGGAGATCAGAGGCAAGACCCTTGGAATTGTCGGTTATGGCCATATCGGTGCTCAGCTTTCTGTGCTTGCCGAGGCCTTTGGAATGCACGTTATCTACTACGATGTGATGATGATCATGGCTCTTGGTACTGCCCAGCAGGTTCCAACTCTGAACGATCTGTTAAACCAGTCCGACTTTGTCACCCTGCATGTCCCAGAGACCCCAGAGACCAAGGACCTTATGTCGACCCCACAGTTCGCGGCCATGAAGGACGGTGCTTATCTCATCAACGCTTCCAGAGGAACTGTTGTGGATATTCAGGCCTTGGTGGACGCTTTGAAACTTGGCAAGCTTGCAGGTGCGGCTTTGGATGTGTATCCTAACGAACCAGCCAAGAACGGACCTTTGTTCAACGACGAGTTGAACAGCTGGGCTTCCGAGCTGAGATCCCTCAGAAATGTGATTCTCACTCCTCATATCGGTGGTTCTACTGAGGAGGCCCAATCTGCCATTGGTGTTGAAGTCGGAACTGCTTTGACCAGATACATCAACGAGGGTATCTCCACCGGTGCCGTCAACTTTCCAGAAGTGGCTCTCAGATCGCTTGACCTGGACCAGGCCGATGCCGTTAGAGTGCTCTATATCCACCAGAATGTGCCTGGTGTTTTGAAGACTGTGAACAACGTTCTTGCCGAACACAACATTGAGAAGCAGTTCTCCGACTCCAGAGGCGATGTTGCCTACTTGATGGCTGACATCTCTCACGTGAACGTCGACGACATCAAGTCGTTGTACCAACAGCTGGAACAGACCACTTACAAGATCGCCACCAGACTCTTGTACTAGATCTTTTCAACTTCTCTTGCTGCTCAACGCCTGCAAATAATGACCAGTGTCCCACTTTTTCTACCACTAAACTTTGACGCTTGCAAAGACAACCACAAGTCTCTTTATTCGATTTGAGGATCCGGAAATGACAAAATTCTAATGTTCAACACAGCATAGTTATATATCTTCTACCTTTTTTTATACAGTATAGACAAAGAAAGCTGATAGCCGAAAGCGGAAAGCCTAAGTAGTAGTAAAAGTAGTGCACCAGCACCAATCCTGACATCGCTTCCCGGACATCGTGAAGTGGCAACTGCGTTCACGTATCCACCAAGATTCGCCTTCTCAATCAAGAGTCGGTATTAAACTGATCTTTGTGCTGACTCGGATATAATTTCATCATGGCATTAACGTCTGCTGCGCCATATTTGGCATTGTTGAGCGAGGAGGACCCGGAGCTGAAGTCCTATGCTTTGTCATCTCTGAATGGGGTTGTTGATCAACTCTGGGCTGAGATTGCCAACAACATTACCGAAATTGAGGCTTTATACGAAGACGAGAAGTTCTCGCACCGTGCTTTGGCTGCGCTCGTTGCTTCCAAAGTGTACTATAATTTGGGTGATTATGATTCGTCTGTGAAGTACTCCTTGTGCTCTGAAAGCGCCTTTGATTTGGACGAGAAGACCGAATACGTCGAGACTATTATCTCGAAATGTATCGACAGATACATTTCCTTGTCTCAGACAAAGTTCTCTGACCCAAGTGTGAAAATCAACTCGCAATTGACTCTAATTTTTGAGAAAATGCTGGAGAAGTGTATTAGCCAGGGCGAGATAAAGCTGGCTTTGGGTATCGCAATGGAAAGTTATCGCCTGGACATTGTCGAGGATATTATCAGAACCCAGCTGCGGACCTCAGCTAATGAAGAATCGGTTTTGTCCCTTGTGGGCTATGTTCTTTCTTCAGTCACCACCGTGATTGCCAACATCGGTTTGAGGGTACAAATCTTGAACACTCTGGTGTTGATAATTCTCTCGCTCAAGTCGCCTGATTACTTCATGATCTCCAAGATAATAGTACAATTGAATGACTACACTCTTGCACACAAGATTTTCAAGGAGCTTTTGGTGAACGGTGATCACCTCACTGCATTCCAAGTGGCATTCGATCTAGTCAACTCAGCGTCGCAAGAGCTTTTGGACAAAACCTCTGAGATCCTCACCAAGGACGAAAACCTAGATCAAACCAACAAAGAACTTGCAAAATTGCTGAAGGTTCTATCGGGTGTTCCAACCTGTGATCTGGACATCACCTTCCTCTACAACAACAACAATACCGATATCTCGATCCTAAACAAGAGCAAGCAGCAGTTGGACGGCAGAAACTCGATTTTCCACTCGGCTATCACTTTCCAGAATGCATTCATGCATGCTGGTACCACTGACGATTCTTTCTTCAGAAGCAACCTTGAGTGGCTGGGGAAGGCCACCAATTGGTCGAAATTTTCTGCTACCGCTGCTTTGGGTGTTATCCACAAAGGTAACCTTTCGCAGGGTATGAACCTTCTGAAACCATACCTTCCTGGAAGTACAAGTTCACCTTACACCAATGGTGGTTCGCTATTTGGACTTGGATTGGTATACGCAGGTCACGGTAAGGAAGTGATCGAATTTTTGAAAGAGAAGATCGTGGAAAACAACTCTGCCAGTGATGACAAAAACGTGGACGTTGTTCTCCATGGTGCTTGTCTAGGTGTGGGTGTTGCAGGTATGGGTCTAGGAAGCGAGGAAATCTACGAGGAGCTCAAGACTATTCTCTATGCTGATTCAGCCGTCGCAGGTGAGGCAGCAGGTTTGGCAATGGGATTGGTAATGCTGGGTTCAGGTGATGACAATGCCCTATACAACATGTTCCAATACGCCCAAGAGACTCAGCATGAAACCATTGTTCGTGGTCTTGCGATAGGTATTGCTCTTGTTTGCTACGGAAAAGAAACTTCTGCAGAACCAATGATCGACCAATTGCTGAAGCACCAAGATCCTATACTCCGTTATGGTGGTGCTTATACTCTGGCACTGGCTTACTGTGGAACTAGTAACAACTCCGCCATCAAGCGCTTGTTGCACATTGCAGTTTCGGATTCTTCTGACAACGTTAGAAGAGCTGCCGTTACAGCTCTGGGTTTCGTTCTACTTCGTGATTACACAACAGTTCCAACCATCGTTGAACTCCTATCTGAGTCCCATAACCCTCATGTCCGCTATGGTACTGCCATGGCTTTGGGTATCTCTTGTGCTGGCCGTGGTCTTCCAGCCGCAGTTGAAGTTTTGGAGCCATTGACCAAGGATGCCGTTGATTTTGTCAGACAGGGAGCTCATATAGCCATGTCGATGATCATGATTCAACAGAATGAGAAAACCTTTCCCAAGGTCAATGAGGTCAAAGAATCATTTGCCAAGGTTGTTGGAAACAAAAATGAAGACTCACTTGCTAAATTTGGCGCTGCCTTAGCACAGGGTATCATCGATGCTGGTGGACGCAATGTGACCATTCAGCTAGAGAATTCTCAAACAGGAACTCTCAATATGAAGGCGATCGTCGGTCTCACAGTGTTCTCCCAGTACTGGTATTGGTTTCCATTCACACACTTCCTTGCCCTGTCTTTCACGCCCACATCCATTATTGGAATTCGTGAAGACTTCAAAGTTCCAAAGTTCGAGATCAACTGTCACACTAAGCCCGATCTTTTTGGATACCCTCCAAAGGTCGAGACTGCAGTCGAGAAGCAACCTGAAAAAGTGGCAACTGCCGTTCTATCTACTACCGTGAGAGCCAAAGCCAGAGCGAAGAAGGTCAAGGCTGAAAAGGAGAAGAAAGAAGAGGAGGTCAAGGTTGAGGACAAGATGGATGTTGATGATGAACCCGCAAAGCCAGAAGTCTCTGAGCCAGTGGCCGAAGAGCTCTCGAATGACGAAACCGTTGCCGACAACGAAGAAGATTCTTCATCATCCAACACTTATTACACCCAGACTCCATACAAGCTCAATAACATGAGCAGGGTTGTTCCATCTCAGCTCAAGTACATTGCTTTCGTGAAAGATGAGAGGTTCACTCCGATCAGGAAGTTCAAGGGAACAAGCGGTATAGTTGTGTTGAAGGATGCTCAGTTTGGTGAGCCGTTGGATCGTATCAAGACAGTGAGGGAGCTGAACAACACTGACGCTCCACTGCCCGACCCATTTACTTTGGAGGATAGCGATGATGAAGAGGAAGCAAAATAATCCCATAAAGAAGATAGAAATATAAAATTTTGAAACACTGCCTGCGTAGTTTATATTCATTGACTGATCCTCATTGGTTCATGTAACTGTGTTTTCCACTGGACGAACTTCCAATCGATTATAAAATCATCTATCCATCATTTTAGACAAACCTTGAGAGCGCAGGTCCAAGAAGATCCTTTTCTTCTGGAACACCTCTGGCCCTATCCAACTTCTTCTTTCTTAGTTCCTTCTCCTTTTTGAGAGCGGCATCAACACGAGTAGAACGTTCATGGATAACGTTCTGTCTCATCTTACGCTTGTGTCTTCGCAGAGCCGAGTTTTTACTTTTGACATCAGGCCTAACCTCTTCCTTTGCTTCTGCTGCCTCCTTCTCCTTTTTCGATAGTGTGATCTGTGATAGTTGTGCTGGAGTCAGTCTCTGTTGGTTGGCCCTTTTATCGACTGTTCCAATGAAATCTGGGTCCAAAGAAATCATGTCAGGCGACAGCTTGTTGATCAATGAGCGCACTTCCGACTGCTGTCTCTGTTTGGCAGTCTCGAATGGGTTTACCTCCAAGGCATCGTAATTGGCCTCACCAGCACCAGGTATAATCAGATTGGTGACACCGTTTCTGTGGCCAACACCGAGTATATCTTCAAATGGGACAAACTGAGTAGTTTCCACTGGACAAGATGGTAACAGTTCGTTCATATATGGCGATTTTTGCCTCGTCTTCAATAGGTCCTTCCACACAGTGACATGCGAGCTCCAACCGACTGAAACCAGTCCTGTATCCGATATATCAACTGAAGAAGCAGGCGTGAGTGTGTAGTATGATTCGACTTCTCTGAATGTTCTCACATCCCAAACCTTTACTGTCTTGTCTGCACCTGCCACAACCATGTAGCGTCCGTCTCTGTTAACAGCAACAGATCTGATTGGACCCTTGCATGCCTGTATCTTCACCAGGGAAGAAGACATATTTGGAGCCCACAGAGTTACCTGACCGTTTCCATGACCGAGATGCATCACTGCATTCCACGGATTCTGCGCCATACACTGGGTGGGACCTAGTTTCGTTCGTAGTTCAGAAACCAACGTTCCTGTGGATACATCATGGTACTTCAAGAACCCTGTGGCTCCAGACGAAACCAGCAAGAAGTGGTATGGCAAAAAATCTAAGTTTGTCGCTTCAATATGCTGCTTCAGTCTGTGCAGTTCTGCTCCAGTTTTGTCGTAGATAAAAGTGTACTTTTTCTGGGCCACTGCAAAGTACTGGTCATTGTGCAGATACTTTACAGCGCGAACCGTCTCTCCAAGATGCAATTCACAGTCCAAAACTCCAGTCCTCCAGTCCATAGATGCAACGTGTCCTTTTGTGCCTCCTATCAGCAACTCTCTTCCATTGCGCGAGTAATCGAGTGTGTATGGGCCTAGTTCTGGTAATCTTAAATCCAAGCCTTTCGTTGCTGTGCTAACATCAACTGCCCCTTTAATATCGTCTTGCTTGAACTTGTATGTCTTCTCCATTCCTTCAGCTTCAAGGAAACCAACCTCCTCTTGTAACAAGATATCTGTTCCGGCAGCAGATCTCACTGCATCATCGTGCTGTTCGTTGAGCCTTTTGAGACTGCCTCTCAGCTTCTTGTCTGTGGTAGTGACAGGAGCCTGACTAGTCATCCTTTTGTACTTTTCCTCGGTTTTCCGGGGAACAACATTGTTCCCATGAATGGGTTTGGCCATTTTTATATATTCTGCGAAAAAGGACGGACTGTACTGTTTGCAAGATCATGGCTCAAACTAAAAATCTTCCCAGGCCAAAAAATTTCCTAGATATCGGACGACCGTGCGATGGATGGCAGACATGCGGCGTTACAACACTGCGGTTTGTTGTAGAACTATTTTAGAGCACAGACTAAGACTATACCATCATCAGGACAACAGTTTCAGAATTTTACTTTTTTGGAATTAACAATGCGCACTTTGAGAGACTGGTGGTACGGGTCTGGTGACACACCAGATACTACTGGGACTCCTTCCCCAGAAGAGCTTCCTCCGCTTCGAAACCGTCTTTCATTGAAACGGAGATTGCAAGATGGATTGGAAAACTCAGATTCAGATGGTCAGGTAACAGATAATCAAAATGATGTTCCCAGGAAGAGAAGCTCGCTGAGTATTAGGAGACTTTTTCACCGACATCACAACGACATTGCGGAAAGCTCGCCCAACGAAAATAACACAGAGGTATCTCTGAACTTTTACAGGGATGATTCGTTCATTGCCGAATGCATTGCCCATGGCCAGTCTCTTAAATACTCCGAGACTCCATCCAAAGCAGTTTGGACCCCTGACTTGTCGGAAAACCTGGTTGAGATGGCAGCAACTGCAGGCGAGGCTGAAACTCAACCCTTCCAAGAAGTATCAGTTGGTAACTTTACTTCAGCAATGACTTTCCGGCGTCAATTATTCCAAAACTTATTTACTCCAAAGCGCCAAGATCACACATTACCCTTTATTTGGAATTTGTGGAAGGATGAGTAAGAAAGTTCCTCGAATTTTGCACGTTTTTCAACAAAACTAACATTTCTGAAAAGTTACAAACTCTCCTCGACAAGGTTTGGCCAACATGTACACAAAGTGACCAGAGATGATGAAATAGGTCCTATCATCACGTATCAGGTAAGTTTAAAAAGTTTTGATCGAATAGAAGAGGTCACTAACGCAATAGCACATCTCTGACCTCCGGGACAAATTCAGCGAAGCCATAAGGGCCGGTACAGAGGGAAGATTTCATGTGTTTAGAAACGGTGTAAAACCGAGTGTGAAATCTTCAGTTTTTGATGGCGGAGGAATCCTTACGTTTAGAATCAAGAAAAAGCACAGGCTGGAGTGTTGGCCCAAGTTCTTCGAGACATTCACCTCCGATGCACTGATCAACCCTCAGACTAGCTACGGTCCAATAATGGGATTTACATGGTACAACAAAGGTCACAGAAGCTATATTCTTTTAGATTTGTGGTTCACAAGTGCAAGCATAGGTGAAGTGGTGGGATCAGGAGATATGGTTGGATGGGCAAGCAGGGCCTTGATCATGCATTTGCCGCGCAACAGTATCAAAGACCCGATATTCTTGGTAAGAATCAGTACACTTTCAATCAAGAGTTTTTTGAATTGTCTACTAACAAACCGAAAGCATTTGGATTCAAACAAAAACGTTCGCCTAAACTTCGTGTCTGACAAAGATTTGTCGGTTACCCAAACCATGCAGGAGATGCTGATAGCACCTGACTTTTTTCCAGAAGGTCAGGTTTCGGCCCAAAGAGAGATCTGAAAAATATCCATTTCTCTTTTTCTTTGCTTCAATCCACAATGTTGGGAAAAAAGCTTGCCAGTACTCTTGGCAAGAGATCGTTCAGCTCTTCGGTGTTTCGGGCTGCATCCAAAACTGTAGACGCCCCACTGAAACAGAGATCTTCTATCTTTGGAGGACTCTTTTTTGGGTTAGGCGCCGTTGGGTTCGGACTGTATTGCTTTGATGCAAGATCTGCCATCTCCGAATATGTCTTCTGTCCTTTGATCAGACTTGTTACAGACGGAGAGGAAGGTCACAAGCTTGGGATCTGGGCCATGAAAAATGGACTGAGCCCAAGGCTGTTTTTTGACAGAGATGACGAGGTACTCAAGGTCGAGGTTTTTGGAAGGACCTTGTCCAATCCTGTTGGGGTCGCTGCTGGGCTTGACAAGCATGGTGAGGTAATTGACCCATTGTTGGACCTCGGCTTCGGATACGTCGAAATCGGTTCAATTACCCCGAAACCACAGCCGGGAAACCCGAAGCCCAGATTTTTCAGACTGGGAAGGGACGATGCTGTCATCAACAGGTATGGATTCAATTCCTCGGGCCATTTTGATGTGTTGGCCACTTTGAGGCAGAGACTCGAAAAGTTTTTGGAAAAGGAGCCTAGCCCATACTCCAACGCTTTCAGACAAAACAAGCTGTTGGGAATCAACCTCGGTAAAAATAAGACGGGCGATGAGATTGATGACTACGTTTTGGGAGTTCAGAGATTTGGACCTTATGCTGACGTCCTGGTGATTAACGTTTCGTCTCCTAATACTCCAGGCCTCAGAAACCTGCAAAGCGAAAACAAGCTCACCAACTTGCTCAAGACTGTGGTTAAAGAGAGAGATGGTCTTTCTGGCGAGATCATTGATCCAACACGTAAACCACCAGTTATGGTGAAAGTGGCACCTGACCTGACGGAAGTCGAAATCAAAGCAATCGCAACCTCTGCGAAGGAAGCTAAGATCGATGGAATTATCATGTCTAACACCACTATCAAGAGACCTGCAACGCTGCTGAGTGATGAAAAATATACACGTGAGACTGGGGGACTTTCAGGACCTCCGCTCAAGCCTTTGGCGCTAAAGGCTTTCAAGACGCTGAGAAAATACACCAGGGACTCCGATCTTGTTCTCGTCGGATGCGGAGGTATCAGCTCTGGAAAGGATGCAATCGAGTTTGCAAAGAGTGGAGCCACATTTGTAGAACTATACACCAGTTTCGCATACAAAGGCCCGGGACTGGCTGTAAAGATCAAGGATGAAATTGTCGAGGAGCTACGCAAGGAGAACAAGACATGGATGGAGATAGTCGGCACAGCTGAAGATTAGACTAGATATGCAGAAAAATTATACACTCTTTCAAAGGCTAAAGATGGACTTGAGCCCATAGACACATACAACAAAGCTAAAGTCAGCAAGTGAAAGATCCACCACTTCCTGTAACTTGAAGACAGTCTTCAGACGACCAACCCAAACTGGAGGCAAAAATTGTTGGAGAGTTGAAATTATACCAGACAGCATTGAAGACGGCTGAAAGTTTTCCAAGTTTGAAACTACCAACGCATATATGATTTGAAAGGACACATGAAGTATCAACAGCCAATTTTTCAAGGTGAGATCCGGGATACAGAATAATATCGCATATGCGAAATATCTCAACAAGAGGAATACCGACGTCACAAATTGTGTGTGGTATCTCACATATTCAGCCTGCTTTGCCCTGTACTCTACCAATTCTGGAGATTCCATGGGCTCATCAGACTTCCCAAACATGTGATCGTGAAAAGTCGGCTGGAAGGCCGAAATATCCATCATGTCCGGATCCGCCGCGGTAAGATGCGATACACTCTCCACTTCTGAAATGTGTGAGAAATCGTGCGCTTGTTTGGCCGATTGGAGGGTGGCCTGACCGGTCGACTTTGTGGTGCTCTCAACGACCGCCTCTGGTTCCTTGTAGGATTGGTTCATTCCCGTAATCTTGTTGAGTCGGTCGGCACCCATCTTAGCTTTGGCAAGCCTCCGCTGCCTCAGTAAGTTTCTCTTCTCGGCCTCAGATAAATCGGACATCTATGTGAGAAGAACAAAAATGGTGTCTTCATCAAAACGAATGCATCTATCTTGTCAGAAAACACAAATGTGTAACCTTCGAGGTAGTGTGAAATCCAAACCAGGATTCGATTGTACACAACATATTTCCCCAGGCCTGATGTTTCTCATCAAAAACATGCTGAACTGCACCTCGTTAGTATTTGCATCCACAATCAATCGCCAAATGCCAACAAAAAGTGTCGAAGAACAGAAAAAGACACAAGTCATCGTCAACAGTATTGAGAACAAGGACTACGTCCTACTCAAGGCATCACAGACCAACACAACCACCGCACAGGTCCAGCACGACCTGAAGTCACGGATGTTGGGCCGCTAACCACTGCTTGAGATCTTTAAAACTGTCGTAGTTGAGTTTGAAAATGCGCTTTTCAAATTCATCCAGTTTATTGATCTGGTCGAGATTTTGGCGCGCGGTGGAGTTGGAGCTTCTGCTATTAATTTCAGCAGCGCGTTCGCGAAGCATATCTAGACACAACTGCACGAGCTGTGCATCTTCAAAAAGCCAGCACCATTTCACGACAAAATTATAAAAGTGAGGCAGGATTGAGTGCAAGTCAATTGTGGCTGGACTTGACTTGATTGCATTCTGGACCTTGGCACTTAGGAATTCGGGGGGAAGAAGTTCCACAAAGTTCTGTCCGGAGTCCTCTGAATCGTCAATAGGACAAATGGCGAGGATAAGAGCTAGCCAAAGCGGTAGTTCCATTCGCGAGTCCTTAGAAACCTGTTTTCCTGGGTTGCCTTCAAGGTACCCGAGTCCGGGTACGGATATCTGGAACTTGACAGGCAGTCGCTGTGGATATTAGAAACTGGTCAGGTAAATAAGCGAAATATAATAACATACCTGAGAATCAGCAATTATGTCGTCTATATCGTAGTATTCCATGCTAATAATTCAGCTGAACGCGCTCAAACACTAACTGGCTAAGGAAAGACATACGCGTAGAAACGAGGCCTCGGGAAACAAAGTGTACCAACAAAGATTTCGTGTACAACAAAATAAGCTATTAACCCTCTCGCAAATGACAGAGGGCGGGGAGGCAACTCTCGCGGCACATGGTGATTTGACTATTCACATGGTATGGCTAAGTAGATTGTTGCCGAGCACGCTCCTTATAAATACCACTGAGAAGCCTCACTCTAGTGCCTAAAGTTCGGTTCTTATTCCGATCGCGTTACAGCTGATAAAAAGTCCCCGGTGTTCCTTTTGACAAAACGTGCAGCCATAGGCTATCTTGTCCCCTCCGCAAACCAACTGTAACCGCTGATTGCTGTGAGAAAACAACGGAAGCTTACAACTAAGCAAAACAAATCAACAACACAGAGAAAACATAACTCCCATTTACCACCACTACAACTACTGCGCAACAATGGTCTACGATACTCTCACTTACCATCCAACCATTCAAAAGTTGATCAAGTTCCTGGACACCAGTGCTGGAAGGGAAAAGTGTCTGCGTCTGATTCAATACCTATGTCGCCTGGCAGCTTTCCATCTGGTTCGTAACGGATCAGTTGAGCTCGCTGCCGTGGTCAGACGTATCCAGGGAGTAGTGACTCTCGACAGAAAGGCATTGAGATTTCTGAAGCCATTGAGCCATCTGACGGCAGCATCTCGGTTGTACGATAACGAGCTCGGTGATGCCTATTTGCGCGCAGGAGCTATTGTGAAACAGCTTGGGTTTGCTGCATATCTTTCAGCAGATTCGCTTCAATGGTTTAAACTACTTGGACTGGTGAGTGCCAAACGGTTCCCCAAGTTGGCGAAAATCGCGTCCGGATTTTGGTTCATTGCGCTGCTTGGATCTTTGGTTCAAGACTTGCGTAACTACCAGATTGGCTATGCCAAATCGACAATTGAGTTCAATGAGAAGACTGACGTGGTAGAGGTCGATAAGGCTGCGCTCAGACAGCTTGCCTCGGCCAAGCGCAATCTTGGAAAGGATGTCTTGGATGCTCTCATTGCTTTGAACGGAATGGGTGCTTTGGGTCACGATGACGGAAAGATTGGTCTTTTCGGTGTAGTGACCAGTGTGATGGGTCTGCAGGACCTATGGCCAGGAAATTAGGCATATATGTATGGAATGGAAACTTTAAAAGCCTCAAAAATTTGAAAATGTATGCAAGACTAAGGCAATTGACTGTACGAGTGACCTGCAAAAATCGAACATAGAAAGGTTCAATTTTGAGATTAGTTGTTTGACCTTTTCACACGACTTGCGCACATGACCTTCTTAGGACTCTTCACTGTAACTTTGATCCCGTTGACAGGCACATCACTGTGCGACGCTGAGGTTTACCTTGAGCCCGAAAAGAAATCTTTTATTATGACAGAACCAGAAGTTTATCATCTTAAGGGGGATGTCAAGCCCTCTAGAGTCATTTCTGGAAGTTCCAACCGCCTTTGACAGTTGAGCGGAAGCTAATCCGCACGTCTTCCTAATGCGGTAACTCACCTTATCTATGATCAAATCGCAGCTATACTTAAATTGGCTGGAAAGAAGGCAGTCCTCCAAATGATTTGCAATTAAATCTGCGATAATTATTACATATATAATGATTTCGCAAACAGCAGACGCTTTCAAGATTATCGAGAAGGACGGAGTCAAGTACGCTGAGGTTCAGGCATTCCCTGAAGACGTTGCGGTCAAATGCACTGCAGAGGATCTCACCCTTGTTTCACCAACAAAAGAGCAAGTACTGGCCAAGCTGGAGAGATACGGCGGATGCATCGTGAAAAACTATCTTCCTAAGGAGAAAGTGGACCTAATTGAGCAAGACGTTGATGCCCTCATCATTGATGGCCGCAAGTACAATGGCTCGTTTCTGCCAACCCAGACGATTTCTGTCCCCGCAATGTGCAAGAAGTCGCTGGTAACCACAGAAGAGTTTGTGTGCCATCCTCTCAACCTGGCAGTTTCGGATGCAATTCTTGGAAAAGAAAACTGTTTTTGGGTTGGAGACGAGGTTATCACTGGCTACTCTCCAGCACAGCATAATTCTTGTATTTCGTTCAGGATTGGGCCTGGAGCACCAGATCAAGTCCTTCATCGTGATGATATCCTTCACCACAACATCAGAAAGCACATGGACAGGTACGAGTACGGAACAGAAACGGCAGTAGGAACAGTTCTGGCATTGTCAAAGACAACAAAGCAGAATGGGGCAACCCGGTTTGTTCCAGGATCGCATCTGTGGTCACACATGCGCAAACCACTTAAAGATGAAGCAGTTTACGCAGAACTTGAAAGAGGTGATTGCTTTTTCATGCTTGCTTCGTGCTATCACGGGGGATCCGCAAACACCACCGAGAGCGAATATCGTACTCAAGTCATTTTGTTCATGACTCAGGGTACTTTGAGACAAGAAGAGAACATCCTTTTGGGGACCCCACTTGAATACTTCAAGTCTCTTTCTCTCACTGCCATCAAGGCACTTGGGATCACCATGAGCTACCCATTCTGTGGTGGTGTTAATGGTCGGGATGCCACCGCATTGCTGATGCCCGAAGAGTACAAGAAGCGCGAGAAGGATGACCCGTACACTTCCACCTACCCTGGACTTGTGGTTTGATATGCTGAGTGCGGCCTTTTGTGGTAGTTTTTGCGTGTTTCAACAGATTTGGCGCCGCAATAACAGCCAACTTATCTGTGCCAGTATCCTCTTTGAAACAATAACTTCGCTTTTGAATACATAACGTAACACATAAAAACATCATTATAGCCTTATTTACTTCACTACCTTTTCCATAAGTTTAACCCCATCCGAACCCCACACGAACTAGGAAACAAATCTACCATCAAGGATAAGGCTGCCAATTCTGCCATTTCTGCCGGGTCTCTCGGCCATGCTGGAGTGCCGCCTTTCTCCATTACCCAGATTGTATACATAGATATAACCCATACCTCAACAACTGGTTTTTCCCATTGACTCTTGAATCTATCCTTCTACCCAGTCACAGTTATATACACGGCCATGTCAATTGCGAGAAACCTTTTTTCCAAGCGGATGTTTTCCACGTCCCAATTGTGCCGACTTGATGTAATTCCTTCGGTGCCACTCTTTTCTGGAACCCCCGATAACAAGTTTGAGCTGGCCAAAGAACTTGAAAATGTGAGTTTCAATATTGCGGAGTTTCGTTATGAACCTGAGAGTTATTTGCTAACATCTTCTAGACCCGTGCAATTGTTGTTGGTGTTCCCGGTGCCTTCTCTGGAGGCTGCACCAATACTCATATCCCCGGATACCTCAAGACTGCACCAGATTTCTTTGCCAAGGGATACCACAAGATCTATTTCGTCTCCGTGAACGATGTGTTTGTAATGAACGCCTGGAAAACTCAACTGCTCAATACCATCAACAACGTGGAGAACTACGAGTTCCTCGCAGACCCGACGGGCGAGTTCAGTAAGACAGCTGGACTGCTATTTGATGCTACTGCTCTTTTCGGCAATTTCAGATCCAAGCGTTACGCTTTGGTTTTAGATCATGGTAAGGTCATCAAGGAGTTTGTTGAACCAGACAATACCTCCATCACTATCAGTGCTGCCGCCAACGTGCTACACGAGGCCCCTGGTTTGGAGTGAAAAATATACTCATTCAACTTTTCGTTGCCACAAGAACATAGTCAAGTTTTTCATCATGTCCCTCTAACGGTAGAGACTCAAGAATCTGCTCCTGTAGCGCCACCCCGACCAACACAGGTCGTCTACCGGTTATGATCTCGTGTCTCTTGATGTAGTCGTCATAATAACCCTTTCCGTGACCTAATCGTGCACCGTTTTGTGTGAATGCCATCCCAGGCACCACCACCAGATCAAGTCCACCGCAGTTGGCAGCATCTAGCGATGGCTCGTAGTTTTGTGGTTCTAGCAAGGCGTATTTTCCACGAGGCCTTAGCTGTGCTATCTGAGCTTCTGATTGAAGCAGCATCGTCAAATGGTCACTGCGGTCGCCTATATAATTAGAATTTTCTTTGCTCAATGTGATCCGTGGAATAAACACACGTTTCCCATCTGAATGTGCGTTTGCCAGTATTTGGAGAGTTCGCAGCTCCTCCTTTGGCATACTGAGATACACAGACACGTTAGAGGCCTCTCTGTAGCACTTTAACGCACGGAGCTGTTCAGCCACACAAGTCGACTGAGACTCCAGTCGCGCATCACTGAGGGTATTGAGAACTTTTCTGATGTGTTTTCTGACTTCTCTTTTCGACATTGAGAAATAGTAAAAAGTATGACCCAACCATAAAGCAAGGCCTTCAAATCAGATCTAAAGGCCAAATCTGGAGTTAGCCTGAAAATTCAAAGATCCACGACCCCAATACCGTAACGGCACGCTTTCCGTGGCTAGCCGCGATTTTATCCTATGAGTCTATGACTCTTTTGCACCAATCCACGCCCGTTATTTTTCCATCGGCCATTGTAGAGACCGAGACCCTCTTCCCTATATAAACACCACGGCGCTGGCTTTACAAATTTTTCAATGTTCAGCAAAATTTTCTCCCGAGGGTTATCAACCATGTCTAAGCTGGATCGCTCTTTGCTTAAGGTGACTAAAACCGCGGCGCCAAAGGCGAAGCTGCCCAACTCAGAGTTGGTGTTCGGCCAGTCTTTCACCGACCACATGCTGGCTATCGAGTGGGATGCTTCCAAGGGATGGTCTGCTCCTGAGATCAAGCCTTATGGGCCTTTGACGCTGGACCCATCTTCGTGTGTGTTCCACTACGCCTTTGAGCTTTTTGAAGGTCTCAAGGCTTACCGTGACGACCAGAACCGTGTCCGTATGTTCAGACCAGATCTGAATATGAAGCGCATGAACAAAAGTGCCGAGCGCATATGCTTGCCCACTTTTGACTCCGAGGAACTGATCGGTTTGATTGGTGACCTTGTCAAGCTCGACCAGGACTTCATCCCTGTTGGAAAGGGATATTCGCTGTACATTCGCCCAACCTTGATCGGAACCACTGCGGGTCTTGGTGTCGGAATACCCGACAAGGCCCTGTTGTTCGTAATTTGCTCGCCTGTTGGACCATACTACAAGACCGGATTTAAGGCTGTGAGACTCGAGGCCACTGATTACGCTACTAGAGCCTGGCCAGGTGGTGTTGGTGACAAGAAGTTGGGAGCTAACTATGCTCCTTGCATTCGTCCTCAGCTTGATGCCGCCAGCCGTGGTTACCAGCAGAATCTTTGGTTGTTTGGCCCAGAAGGCAACGTGACTGAGGTTGGAACCATGAACTTCTTTGTTGTTTTCAAGAACGCTGACGGAACCAAAGAACTTGTGACTGCTCCTCTTGACGGAACCATCCTAGAAGGTGTCACCAGAGACTCTGTGCTTGCTCTTGCACGCGAGAAGCTTAACCCTGCTGAATGGACCATCAGCGAGAGATACTGTACCATCAAGGAAATTGCTGACAGATCTGACATTGGAGAGCTCGTTGAGGCCTTTGGCTCCGGAACCGCTGCAGTTGTGTCTCCAATAAAGGAGATTGGCTGGAACGGAAAGCAAATCCAAGTTCCATTGCTTCCAAACGAGCAGTTTGGTGAGCTGACCAAGAACGTCAATGACTGGATCGCCGATTACCAATATGGAAGAATTGAGAGCGACTGGTCCAGAATTGTCAACTGAGCGAAATGAGGGCCTCATCATGCGAGATATCTGCCCCACTATAACGTTTTACAATAGAGAACTAAGAAGCTTGAAGGCTTGAGGTTTAGAAGCTCCAAAGAAGCAGATCAGTAGTCTTGATTGAATTCGATAATGGTGCCCGATTGGGAAAATTAGATTCGGACACGAAACATACCAAGCATTCCTTAGATCTTGACTTAAGACTGCCCGAGACGGATGGAATGTATGCAAATATTCATAGACAAGATTCGATAGCTCCATTATATCAGACCTAGCAGAGCTTCAAGTCATTTTTACCAACTACAATTGGTCGAAGATTAAACACTGGTCCAAAAGGTCGTGTGCTCAAGCAGATTGACCTGCGCACTTACTTTAACCCCAAATTTTTCGCCTGCGCTAGGAGCAGGCAGCATGATCAAAGGCGGCTCAAACTATAAATCGAGCAGCAACCCGACCGATGGACCAGGCAATGTCAGTACAGAAATCGCCAAATCAGATCAAACTGCTTTCGGGTAACTCGCACTTGGAGTTGACTGGGCTGATTGCAGGCAAGCTGGGCATCCCGATCTCCAAGGTGAGTGCGTTCCAGTATACGAACCAGGAGACTGCGGTGATAATAGGCGAGTCCGTGAGAGACGAGGATGTGTATATTGTGCAGACGGGTACAGGAGTGGATAACATCAACGATTATGTGATGGAGTTGTTGATAATGATCCATGCGTGCAAGGCAGCCTCTGCGCGGCGGATTACTGTGGTTATGCCATGCTTCCCATATGCTAGACAAGACAAAAAGGACAAGTCGCGTGCTCCAATCACGGCCAAGTTGATTGCGAACCTTCTGACGACCGCTGGGTGCCATCACTTGGTGACAATGGACTTGCATGCCTCACAAATACAGGGCTTCTTCAAGATTCCTGTGGACAATCTGTATGCCGAACCCAATGTGCTAAAGTATATCCGCGAGTCGATAGACTACAGGAATGCCATCATCGTCTCACCCGATGCTGGTGGAGCCAAGAGAGTTGCTGCCATTGCTGATAAGCTGGACACGAGCTTTGCACTGATTCACAAGGAGCGGGCTAGAGCTAACGAGATTTCGCGAATGGTGCTGGTAGGAGACGTCACAGATAAGACGTGCATTCTAATCGACGATATGGCAGACACGTGTGGGACTTTGTGCAAGGCGAGTGATATTCTACTGGATAACGGAGCCAACGAGGTGATTGCAATCGTGACTCATGGAATTTTCAGCAGCGATGCGATTGAGAAGATCAACAAGAGCTCACTCAAGAAGATCATCTGTACTAACTCGCTACCACTGAGTTCGAAGGCCGAGGTGTGCGGAAGACTGGAGACGATTGATATCAGCGGCACCCTGGCCGAGGCCATAAGGAGGCAGCACTACGGAGAGAGTGTGTCATATCTGTTTAACAACGTGCCTATGTAAGTTAAAGAAAGTTGGCATATAGATACAGGTAGTGGTTGTAAGCAGTGGTAAAATGAGCAGAAAACTTCGAGCTTATCGCACAGCCCGCTAAGTCTGCTCACATTCAGTTTTCGAGTCTTCTCTCGACCCTTCTCGTCATCCTTTCATTTCTTGAAGCTGAAAATTCGCTTTTTCTTCTCCTTCTCGTGTTTCTCAGGCTTCTCAACAGGTGCATATACAGCGGAAACAGGTGCAGATGTAGGTGCAGTGGAAGGCTGAGTCTGTGGCCCCGATAGATTGTCGTTAGAGTCACCAGAGTTGTTGATATTGGTCTGTGAACCAGGACGACTCGTTTGACCAGAATCTCCCTCAGTTTCGAGCTCATCCTCAAAACCGTCATAAAGATTCTTTTCAAGAAACTCTTCCTCGGAAATCTCCTGGTAGAACAGCACATATGCAGTTGCCAAACCAGGACCATCACCAAAGAACCGGAAGACATAATCCTCGTCAATACTTTCAACGGTTTCATCGTCGAATAGAAGCCAACCAAACTTTTCAGTCTTTATCAGGGAAACATAATGGCCATGATAAGGACCTCCACCGATATGAACAACCACACCATACAGCTCGTACAACTTGTCTGGTTGGGCCGCGTCGTCCGTGGTGTTAAAAACACGCAAGTTCTTTGGGTATTCCACTCTGTAGAACAACTTCATGTTTCTATTGAGTTCTTCCATATACTTGAACCGCTTGAGGTGCAGCACAAGAACCTGGGGCAGTTTCTTGAGCTTGATTGTCTTGGCAGCCTCTTGCAGCGAATGGCACTTTTCGCAATAGAACTTGTTCGATTCGTTGAGCATTTCAGATTGCGAGAACATCTTTAGACAGTTGGTGATCGAGGAGTTTTGCTGGAGATCAATCGACAGATCTAGGAACTTCTCGTCCCTGGTAGAGACGTTCTCACAAGAAAGACATCTCGTTTCAGAAGTCAGCAAGCCTTCGAAAATCCCGTGGAGATTCGAATGTTGACTCGTACGTGCTTCCATGCGATCCACAACCTCCAGAACAGTGTTGATCAAGAAGTTGATGAACTCGTGAGCGTCCTGGTGCATTGACGACCGGAACAGCTCGTTCTCGCGTTTCAGCACCTCAATCAACTTTTGAGGAGAAACAACTCCAACGTGAGAATTGTTTTCTGCCATACACTCAAACACGTCTTTCAGAGCGGTGTACAGGCTCTGGTCCATTCCGTACTCCATATTGAACGATTGATCCAGGTTCACTATTGGACCACGCATCAGCGCCTGGCGCTTGCGCTGTTCCGAGTTAGCGTTTGGATCTCCAACAATCCCCACGATTGTTATGTTCTTCTGCTGGTTGAGTGCAAACTTGATGTTGAGGTCCGCAAACGACGGCCATCTCGAAACCAGATACCTTTCCACGTTGGGGAAGTTCAGGATGGGAATGTTCAACGGTTGGCTCGTGGTATGAGTCGCCGACGCAGCAGGAGCTGCTGGTACCGCAGATGAAGCCGGCTCGTTCTTCAGAGCAAATATCGAGGACCGCCTTTTCTTTTCATCTTTTCCGTTAGACGTCGGTTGCGATTGGGCCTGAGTCTGCGACTGCTGAGAAAGCGGTTGCGTTCCAAGAACAAACGCATGAGGTTTTGTGCCATTCACTTTCAGTTTGCGCTTGCGCCTGTGAACAGGGTCACGCTCAGGGAACGTCAAAACCGCCCTTCTGAATGCAACCGTGTAGAACAGACACTGCAGAATGGAGTTACAGTAGCATGTATTTCCAAAGTTTTCCATACCAAAAATCTTGTCTGATCCATCACCATAGGGAACATTCAGGTCCTGGGTCACTACTCGATACTCAAGCTCGGGATCAGTTTCTTCCTCGTGGGATACCTCGATATGGAGGGCGTCGTCCTTGAAGGCCTCGAGACTGGCCGGATGGGCAGCTGGCTTCTCGGTCTGCACCGGCGCAGTTTCCTTGGCCTTCGGCTTGTTATCCGAGCCAGCCTTCCACTTCTTGAACATTTAATAGCAATTGTGCAACTTCGTTTTAGGGAAACCAACAACTTTTCGTACTGACTAATGTTCTGATACTGCGAAAAGTTTCACTGCTCCGTCCCCTCCTTTCTCACCCCTGGGCAATGCGGGGTGTGCCCCCCACAAAAGTGATTGAGCCCTGGCGTTCGGGTTTGAAAGTGGTTTTTCGAACTGGCAGAGGATAGCCAATGCAACGTTGCCGGTAGGCTTGGTTCACACGACCGTAAATATACCAGAGGCATCAAGCTCAGTTCTGTTACTTCTGCGGAGCCTATTGGTGTTGTGGTGGCAAGCATAGCGCTCGTCGTTGCACAGATCGGTGGTACGACCCAAATAGGCAGTGGTGCAGATGCAAATATCCCGTAATAACAGGGTTATGCAATACAATCGATGCACAAACATGCACTATTGTACCGAATGTACAGGGTTTTGAATAATGCCTTGTGTACATCCCAAAAAAGTCACTTCTTAAGAATGATGCGGTGGCTCAATGGTAGAGCTTTCGACTCCAGTTGGAATAACAGTGCAATCGAAGGGTTGCAGGTTCAATTCCTGTCCGTGTCATATCTACTTTTTTTTTTGGTTGCCTTTTTGATTTAAAACGACTGCTGATGCCATAACGTATATTTTTCAGTTCACTTTCCCAATGATTAACAATGATTGTTGGAGATTACTCCACATTCCATATGGTCTGCCATACATACGCATCGTTCTCATGTGTATGGCCTATCTTGCCATTAAACAGAACTTTCGACGAGCAATCATACCAAATATCTAATTAGGACAATAGTATCATTGCCAATGTCAATCTCATAAACTCAATCCTATGATTAAACCAATTCGAGAAACCCATAGTTATTGATCTCAAATTTCAGTAGACAGGTTATGAAGCCCGGACCGTTTTCGATCTGCAAACGACCCCCGTTGGAAGTCTTCAAATCAACACGTATCAAATGGACAACAACCAATCCAACAGATCCAGCACAAAAACTTTTTTGATCACCTGAATATCCATTATACAATGGTCGTGTTGGCAGCATCGATTTGTACGCGCAGCGGCAAGGCCATCATATCACGGCAATTCCGTGAGATGACAAAGGAGAGGGTTACTGCGTTATTGGCCGCGTTCCCTTCGTTGCTGGGCGATTCTGCAAAGCACCAACACACTACTGTCGAGGACGAGCATGTAAGATACGTCTATCAGCCTCTTGAAGAGCTTTATGTGGTTCTGATTACAAACCGTCAATCCAATATCTTGCAAGACATCGACACGCTTCACCTGTTCACCCAGACGATCACCTCTTTGTCCAGGAGCATTGATGAGCGCGAGATCTTTGACAATTGCTTCGAGATCTTGAGTGCTTTTGATGAGATAATCAACTTGGGCTACAAGGAGAATTTGACTACGGCACAGGTGTTGACCTTTTTGGAGATGGACTCCCATGAGGAGAAAATCCAGGAAATCATCGAAAAGAACAAAGAGCTTGAAGCCACGGAAGAGCGTAAGCGTCGTGCCAAGGAAATACAGCGCAAGGAACTTGCTCGGAAGAACATGGAACAATTTGGCTCCGGGTTCGGCGGCGCTGGCTATGACAACGGTTCTGCTTACCTAAATCAGGCGCAAACGCCGTCGTACACTCCTACTCCTTCATTGCAACAACATCAGCAATACGCTGAACCAGCACCACAGAGAGTTGCTCCTCCAAGGGCCCATGGTCTTCAACTTGGTAAGAAGCCCGCTAGACCTCTTGATGGTGTCTCACAGCCTCTTTTGGTAGAGCCTTTGGCACAGCCCGTGAAACGCCAACAGCCCCAGGAACAATCACCGGTAAAGGAGAAGACTCCTAACAACGGTATATTGATCACGATCAGTGAAAAGGTCTCGGCACAAATCACCAGGGAGGGTGAAGTCAAACAGTCGGAAGTCAAGGGAGATCTGCAACTGCGTATAAACGATGCTTCTTTGGCACATTCGCAGATTGTGCTTGATTTCGCGAAGAATCCTTCGACCCAGTACAAGACCCATCCATTTGTTGATAAGAATCTGTTTAACCGCGACAACAAGATCGGCCTCAAGGATGCTACCAAGCAGTTTCCTTCAAACGACCAGAGTCTGGGTGTTCTAAGATGGAGACAGATTTCCAGACAGGAAGACGACACCTCATTGCTTCCGGTTACACTTTCGACCTGGGTCAACAACCACGATGACGGGACCATTGGAGTCACCGTCGAGTACGAGCTTCATGATGGGTTCCAGAAGGAGCATTCCCTTGATGAAGTGTATCTGTTGGTGCCTATCACCCAGGCATCTCTCAACACTGATGAAAATGACAATGTTCAAATGACTTTTGTTGAAGATGGTGTTCTCTTCAAGATTTCGCACGTGGCCTCCAAGTTCCCATCCGGGTCATTCGAGTTTGTTGCACAGGCCGACGACGATGAGGTGCTCTTCCCAATGGAGTTGCGCTTTGAATTAGAGAACAATGTGGACAATCTCAGCACCGTTGCGGTTGGCTCGATTGTGAGTTTGGGTGAAGACACCGAAGGTGAGGAGCTGCCCTATGATCTGTACTACAACTTGTCTACCGAGGGTTACTACGTTGTTTGAAGCAAATAAAATTCACAAGAGTGCACTAATGAATGTCGTAATCTTAAAAAACTGAACCGTTGAAACACTATAAACTGACACCAATAAGCAATTGTCATCACCCGAAAAGCCTACCAGACAGCCCTCATATCTTATATGTCAACCCAGGCAGAGCTATGGTGAAATTTAGTCTGAGATCATGAGAATCGTTAAGCTCTCGGAGTTGCTGCAGAATGATCTTCCGAGGATCGCAACTACTATCCGTCTCCTTGACATGGGTAATGAGAACATGTAAACCGTCTAGCGGGTGGTAGGCTGCTCCAGACAGTAGCGAGCATTCTTTAGCCAGAGTGACAAATTCGCTAATCAGATGGGTCGGGGTCATATGGCCAAACAATGGTACCGTCTTGGGGAGATTGTAATTAGAGCATTCTATCACTACCGCACGCAATTGGCCGCTCACAACCAAGGGGGCTACTTCACGCCATATGCGATGGTTTCGCGGGCTAATTGATGTTGAATCTGACTCGACATCTCCGAAGAAGAGTAGTTTGGAGGGAAAAGAAGATTCAGAGTCAGCACTGGCTCCACCATCATCTTTGGGAGGCTTCAATGTTATCAGATAAGCTGAGCTCTCAAACATCTCATCCTTATGCTCATGGGGAATAATACCATGGGAAATCACAAAAGTCTCCACCCCAAACCAGCAGTTGAGCTGAACCAACTGCTCAGGCTCCAACTTCATCAGCGAAATGGATGACCCCGTGTGAGCAGCCGTAAGATCAGGCCAAACCAAATCGTTGTAAAGATGGTTTTGTATATTGTCTATTGCAGAGGGAATGGAATATATCTTCTTGGAGCTGGTGAGCGAAACACGGCGCGGCCGAGGGCTGTTAGAGGTGATCACAGGCTGTGAGAAAGCAGGTGAGTTGACCAGCAACCCACTCACATGATCGATGTGGGAATGAGTGATAAGATATGCCGATATCAAGTTGAACAGCTTGGAAGCGTATTCGAAGACACCCATGGAAGCAACGGCCTCTTCCCGAGGATTTCCAAACGGCACCACCGTTTCGATGCTAGTGTAATCCGAGATTTCCAAAGAATCTTTGTAGTAACTTAAAATGTCAATGTCGTCCTTTTGGAGCTGTGAAAGCCGATTGCGCAAATGCAGCAGCAATATTTCACAGAATCCAGATATTCCAGTACCAGCATCCACACACAACAAGCAATCGTTCATCTGGCCGTCTAATATCTGGTCGAAAGTCAAACCCGAAGGTTTCAACAAGAATGCACATGTTTTCCCATCAGCAGGTCCACCAGAGGATCCGAGGACAGTCAGATCAAAGCTGGCCATTGTAGCACGGCGCCTGGCTGCAAGTTCAAGCCTTAGATTGCCTCAGATAAACCAGGACGCGGCGATGTTCTAGCAGAAGCGCGTCCGAAAAAAATATATTTGGAAAACAACACGAGAAAATTAAATGCAAACCCACGATAAGTCCTGTTGTGTCTCCAGTCCGAGTGAGTGTTGCTGTTCGGAATGATTCCGCACAGTGTGCAAAGCCGTGGAGTTTGGAGACCGAAGTGGAGAAGTACAGCACTGCTTGGATGAAAACTCTGAAACAGCAGTTAGAGCCTCAAAATAATGCGGCTCCTTTGGAAAAGTTCACAAGACTGACAATTCGAGCCAGTTAGCATGTAGGACCTCAGACAGGGACAAATATTGGAGTTCTTTTGGGAAGGAAGAAAAATGAGGGGGAGAAGACTTAGTTTGAGGCAGCTGCTGGCTTTGCTTTGGCGGGAATTGCTAAGAAGCGCTGATGAGGTGCAGCCCAAAGAAAAACTGAATCCGCGCACGGGATCCCGTTGTGAAATCTCTAGACAACTCTGGCGAATCCGGGAAAAAAAGCTGAAGGTTAAATTTACGTTGCTTATTAGGGTGCGGAAAGAACCTAATTTACGTGCTCGGAATGGGGCTGGCTTACAGGCATATGCTGCTACGCGCCGTAAACAGGCGCCAGTACGCTCGATGAGTACCCCGGACTAGTATTCCAGAAAAAAATAATCGCTCTATCTATGCTCATCAGACATTATCAACAAGATATGTCAATTCGGATTTAGTTTCTACATATTTTTGGCCGCCGTGCCGCTGGAAGCTCGCCTATTCGGTTCAGCCGCCGAAGGGTTCCAGAAGGATATCGCTGTGTGGATTGTTCCCTGATATGCATCTCTGGTAATATTCCGAGGTTGTCTCTTCGCAGACTTCCAAGGCCATCCCGAACAGTTAAGCCCTTGAGCTTTTTGAAACTCTGAAATTCTCATACATTAGTTTTTTGATATTTTGAGTTTGGATTTGCGAACTCCGACCAGCTCGCATGTCTCTGCGAGTGTGAACTTCCGAAGCTGGCGGTTCCATACTTAAGCCGTCGCTACTTAGCAGACATGCTTTCTCCCCAGCGTGCTGGTAGGTAGATATTGCGCACTCTCTTCTATGATTTCTCTGCTGACTTAGACCCAAATTCAGTTGATGTCATGTCGAATGGGAGGCTGATGGTAGTAGCCATGCCGCTGGAGTACGCATGGAAGGTCCTCTGGGGATTTCCACTACACACTGTCCTACGCCTCACGTTTCTTTCTCTTTCTATTTTCTTTTTCTTTTCTTAGATTTCATCCCGATTTGTCAAAATCCAGATTAAACAACTTGAGTACCATAACCCTTGATATGCTGTGCAAACTCCCACTTCATGTCCTCGCACCTCACGTCCTTGGTGATGGTCACCTTCTTTTCGGCATTGTTGTCAATTCTGCACAAAGAGTACTTGTCCAAAGCTCTAGCATCTCTGTAGTACAACACCTTCATACACTCCTTGACTAGCTTCTCGGCCTCGTCGAGCGAGATATCAGCGTACTCAGCCTCGAAATCGCACTTCTGTCTCAGTAATGGTATGGCCAGATGTCCACCAAAGCCCGTTGCAACACATGCAGATTCATATGTAACTCCCAGAAGATCCACGTATCTCAGGATTGGCTTGTCGTCACTCAACCCAGCGACTACGCACGCGTTCCACAGAGGGTTCATCTTGGACCTCCTGTTGTAGAAGACACGAGACAGATATTCGTGAACATGCTCTGCTCTCAGTGCAGAAGTTTCTTCTTCGTAGCTTTGATCAATCTCTAACTGCTCAAGCATCCTCTGAACCTGTTGGAGATCACTGATGTCCCCACTCATACCAACAACAGTGTTAACACCAACCTCCACCAATCTCTCGATATCATCAAATCTGGCTAGCGAACCATATGATCCCAGATTATCGGCTGCCATTATAATTCCGTCCTTGCACTTGATCGCAATGACAGAAGTTCCTGTGATTATCGGCTGTTGAGTGTTCATTTTGGGGAAGGCTGAGACGTTGCCAGCATTGGCGATGGCGTTGTTATAGGATCCGTAAGTCTCATCAGAGGGGCGGCCCCATGAAAATGGATCGTGATTCATCTTGTGATAATTAATATGATATTAAAGCCAAGAAACGGATCAATTGAGTTGAAGTTGTTGCAACCTGATCTGTAGACAATGTTCCTTTCTCTGGTCAGTGGCGTTTAGGCCAGGTCTCCAGAGAATCAATTGGGTATTACACGCTATATCCAAGAGCTGTTCCTGTTCAATTCAAATAGAGCCATTCAAATACGGAGATAGCAAGTTACGGATCAAAGAACATGTAGAGCATGATTGGACGAAACGGTCCAAAATGTCCAGAAAAGTACAAAAAAATAATTCAACGTATTCTTACGTGATATGTCTATAGGGAGTCATCTCAAGCGCTTTGCGGGTGCCATGTGTTTTTGTGATCACATGTAAATGTAGTGGTTCTTTCAAACTAGCACCTCTCTGATGTTTCTGATTGTTAGAAGATATATTCGGCACCTCCAGTGTTCACCTCGTCAATCTCCAGCTCCTCGATGGCAGTGTATCTGAATCTCTTGGACAGCTGTGCTCTGGACTCAAATGCAATAGCACCGATAGTTGGTGCAGAAACCGCGGCGGCTTTCTGCGTGGCTGACCCCGAACCTGGCATCAGATTGTTCGGAGCACATGGGTGTGGATGGCTTCCAGTGTGAGCTAAAATGAAGGGGTTAGTGGTCGTGAAGATAAAACATCGGTGATTCATCGGAGCCGAGCGATGGCCCTTGTGGGCAGCAATTTCAACATACGAACTATTGGGTGTGGACCTCCAACAAACTTGATAAGAGGCACATATTTGGCAAGACTGAGGTTAGAAGGTCTCATTTTGTAGTGGATATTGTTTGCTGTAGCGTGTGCAACGTTCAACAGTGTGGTAAGCAGTTTAGTCTTGGGTATTGCCGGCAGTAGAAGGAAGGTCGTGCGAAAAACTCAATTATCGATATTAATTGTTTACAGTAGAACATTGCATCTAGTAGACAACTGTCCAAGTCTTAACGCTAGTGTATCTATTTCAGTTTTTAATATCCAGTTATGGCTTCGGTGGATTCCTTTAGCGATGACGTATTATCTGAAGAAGGATCGTTCTCCCAGATCGAACTGCCCAAAATACACAAAACTCCCAAGCACGAGTTGCAAGAAAGGTTTGACAAAGCTGTCAAGGCCAGAGGAGAGAGCTTCAGTCCCTCGCCCAAAAAGATTTCACGACCTTTGTTAGATAAGACGAATATCAAGGCTCCCGATTTTGCAGGTTTTAAAAAGCCCGAGAGAAATTCTGAGCAAACATCTGCAGCTGACTTACAGCAAAAGACGAAGTATGAAAACCCTGTGGTTGCCGCCCATATGTTGTTGTCCACGGATGCACAGAAGATGAACACCCCTGTGTCTTCTCCGTTGTTTACAAAGGTGCGGAACCTTCATCCAGATCTGCTTCCTAAGTCGCTAACTGATCCGAAGTCAGAACCGAAATCGGAGCCCAAACAGGTCAGGCCAGAGGAAAGCTTCAAGAACAAACCGGATCTCTCCAAGTCCGCTTCGCAACCGAAGTCAAAACTTCCGTCACTGGATGAAGAAATGGACGCATTAGCCGATGAGCCTACGGAGGCCACGGAATCATTTGATGAAGATAGCGTGAGAGTTCACCAACACATTTATACACAAAAGATGGGATGGCGAAGAATCATCTCAGACCCCGCAATTCCATATGTCTTGTCCCTCTATCTGCAGCTCTTTTTCAATATCGTGCTGGTATCCATGATTGGCTACTTTATCTTCTCATTTGTGTCAACAGTGAGAGCAGATGTTGAAAACAAGATCGAGATATACGCAACCGAGGTGTTGCAAGAGACAAGTCTATGTTCGCGCGAGTACCTTCGCAACAACTGTTCCCCCGGGAAGAGGGTTCCGTACTTGGAAAAGGCCTGTATGGCATGGGAGAGGTGTATGAACAGGGATCCAGCCTCTGTTGGCAGAGCCAAGATTGGGGCTGAAACGTTTGCAGAGATCATCAACGGTTTTGTGAAACCAATCTCGTGGAAGTCGATTTTTACGCTGTTGTTACTAACAGTTGGCTCGTTAGTCTTCACAAATGCAGCTTTTGGATCATACCGCAATTTTTCGTCAGACAACGCTCATCCTCCACCACATCCTCAATCGCAGGAACAGGAACACACACAACAGTACTCGCCCGTGCGATCTCCCAGTCGGTCATCTCCAGTTAAATCTCAACCGCTTCTGAGAAACACTCCAGCCAGTATGGTTCCTCCAACTCCTCATCGTGCACCAGTGACTCCCAGAGGCTCGAATGTGAGAAGGAGCGGAATGCGGTTTGGGTCAGCTCTTCGTTACCAGGAAGCAGAGAAACAGATCAACACTAGTCCCATATTGAGTTCCCTGGCTCATAGGCAAAATCATCGCTACTAATGCGATCTGCCTGCTCTCAAAAGAGCTATGTTTGATGTTGTATAGACCAAGATGAGCCCGAAAGCTCAACAGTTAATTTATGCTAATGTACATTACTTAAGATTCTTCCACGAGACTCTTTCTCCATTCCGCAAATTCTTCGGAGATTATGGTGCTTCGAATTCTCTCAACGTTCTCTGAGCCATTAACCTCTTTGAGAGTCAAATACTCCCTGTTAGTTTCAAAATCGTAGGACAGATTCCACACCTTCGTCTCATCATCTGGAATAGTCTCCAACAACCAGTTAACAAAGCCTCCGTAGAACTTTAGTGAGTCCATACACTTATTGACTGGTTTCTTAGTACTAGCAGCAGCGGAAGTGGGTTGAGGATTTTGGAAGGGACTATTTTTCAGCAACACAGGAATGTCATCAACTTTATATTCCTCGATAGACCTCAGTACCAGGTTATCGTCACGGTAGCCGTACACCACCTTGCGGATTCCAATCAAGAAGCTTTGGGACCAAGTCTTCAGCAACTTCTTCTCAAAGTTCTTCACTTGTCCTGGATGTTGTATTATCTTGGATGTCTTAAGCTCCAGATAGTGGTCTGCTGGGTTTGGGTTGCCTTCGAGTGGGTCCTCCGGGTCTGGTTTGCAATCCCACACACAGTCTATCTCCCCACCAAGAAGCATCTTTACCTTGCCTATTCCAGTTCGCACAACCGAGCAATACTGCTCACGAGGCGTGATTGGTTTCTTATTTCTGGTTTCTATCTCCTTTCTCGTACAACGGGCCCAAGGCTTATCCAACGTGGCGAGCCGTTCAAATTTGTAGCCTGTGTAGACGAGCTTCTTGAAGGATTCGTCTCTGGACTCCTCATCCTGGATTTCTTTCAAAAGATGGTCCCTGTTTTGACGAATTATCAGTGATCCATCGAACTTGATAATATCAAGATTTAAAGGCTCGTCTTTGCCGGTGTGTGGAACAGTCATAATCTTCCTCATCACTCCTCTCCATGTAATGATGTCAACTTTAATCTTGCCATATTGCTTTTCGTAGTTTGCAATGCTTTCTAACAACGGTCTCAGAGAACCTGGATCCTCTTCCTCAGCCTTCTGATACTTGGTATATCCACCAATTAGGTCAACGCCCTGAGGATTGTTGAGTTCGCTGTCTGGGAAGTAGTAGTAAGCCAAGTTGGAGTTGTCAAAGGTCACTGTCCCATCTGCATGCATGGAGTAGGCAAACAGTTCTTTTGGCTGCTTCAAAGCATTATCTTTAGACCGAAGACTTATAGGATACACCTTCGCTGACATTATGGCTTGGTATTATCAAGAGGCATTCAAGTCTTGAAAACTAGAGCTTTGAAAAATGTCTAGCGATAGGGCGTGCAGCGTGCTAACCACGTACTGAATTATCCCGCACACTACCACAGATCCATCGGACCATCGCCGGTTTTTTTCCCACATATTCAATCCCAAGTAGTTTTCTTGATTTCCAACTCAAACCTCAGTTCAGCCATGGCTTTTGAGTTGAAGATTGCGGCAAAGTCACCTTTGGTGGACTATGCCTCGTTGATTGCTGCTACTACGGCTAATGCGAAATCTGCTACCGCCGTCAAAATCGAGTTTGTGGATGACAAGACCGTTGATGGTAAGGCTTCTGCCTTGCTGGCGTCAGGTGACAAGACTTTTATTTCAACAGCTGAAATTTTGAATGCTCTTGCTGACGCATTCCCAGCTGCCCTTCCTGCGAAGGAAGAATCTCAAGAGTGGATCACTTTGTCGCAAGATGTACTGTCTTTGAAAGACTTCAAAAAGTTGTCTGAAGGCTTGGAGAAATTGGAGACCCGCTTGAACTTCCGTTCTTATCTGGTTGGTTATTCCATCAGTATGGCCGATGTCGCTGTTTGGGGTGCTTTGAGAGCCAACCCACTCATGGGTTCAGTTATCAAGAATGCCACCTTCATCAACGTTGCCAGATGGTACACCTTTGTCGAGACCTTCCCATCTTTCGGTGAGTCTGTAGTGTCCATGACCAAGTCTGTTGCTGAGTTGCGTAAGCAGGCTAAGATTGCAGCCCCAGCGAAGAAGGAGGGCCACAAGGCCAACTTTGAGATCAATCTTCAGGATGCGAAGATGGGTGAGGTCGTCACGAGATTCCCTCCAGAGCCTTCTGGATACCTTCACATTGGCCACGCCAAGGCTGCCATTTTGAATAGATACTTTGCGGACATGTACAAGGGTAAGATGATCATCAGATTCGATGACACCAACCCTTCGAAGGAGAAGGTTGAGTTCCAAGACTCTATCATTGAGGATCTACAGCTTTTGGGTATCAAGGGTGATAAGATTACATACTCGTCCAATTACTTCGACAAGATGTATGAACTTGCTGTTCAGCTCATCAAGGAGGGTAAGGCATACTGTGACGACACACCTCTAGAGAAGATGAGAGCAGAGAGAATGGACGGAATAAAGTCTGAAAGACGTGACAGGACCATCGAGGAGAACTTGCAGTTGTTCACCGAGGCAATGAAGAATGGAACCGAGGAAGGTTTGAAGAACTGTGTCAGAGCCAAGATTGACTACACATGTCCTAACAAGACCATGCGTGATCCAGTCATCTATAGATGTAATCTGACTCCTCACCACAGAACCGGTTCCACCTGGAAGATGTACCCAACTTATGACTTCTGTGTTCCAGTCGTGGATGCTCTTGAGGGTGTTACCCATGCCTTGAGAACGATCGAATACCGTGATCGTAATGCCCAGTACGACTGGTTCCTGAAGGCTCTGAACCTGAGAAAGGTTCACATCTGGGATTTCGCTCGTGTCAACTTCGTCCGTACTCTGCTCTCTAAGCGTAAGCTGCAGTGGTTCGTAGACAAGAAGTACGTTGGTAACTGGGATGATCCAAGATTCCCAACTGTCAGAGGAGTTAGAAGAAGAGGTATGTCTGTGGAAGGTCTGTGGAACTTCGTCATTTCTCAGGGTCCCTCGAGAAACATCATTAACCTTGATTGGAGTATCATTTGGGCCATCAACAAGAAGATCATTGATCCAATTGCTGCAAGACACACTGCCATCGATGCTGAGAATGCAGTCAAGGTCCACTTAACCAATGCCCCAGCTAAGACTGTTGAGAAGAAGCCCAAGCACAAGAAGAATCCTGATGTTGGTGTCAAGGATGTCATTTATGCTCCTGATATTCTCTTAGATCAGAGCGATGCAGTTGCTCTTGAGGTTGGAGAGGAAGTTACGCTGATGGACTGGGGTAACTGTATCATTGAGAATGTCAACAAGAACAACTCAGGAGTTGTCACTTCCATCGAGGCCAAGCTGCACTTGGAGGGAGACTTCCGTAAAACCTCGAAGAAGCTTACTTGGCTCGCGGATACTGATGACAAACTGGAGGCTGATCTGGTTGATTTTGACCATCTTATTACCAAGGACAAGTTGGATGATGGTGACAACTTTGAAGACTTCTTGACACCAGTGACAGAATTTCACTCCAAGGCAATTGTCGACTTGAATATCAAGGACATGAAGGTTGGCGATGTCATTCAATTTGAAAGAAAGGGTTACTACAGACTTGACTCGAACAATGATGGGAAGTTCATCTTCTTCACCATTCCAGATGGTAAGACCGTCAACAAGTACGGTGCTAAATAAGTTTATTTAGGATGACCCTTCGACAGAATAACGTACCTAATCACAACTTCAAACGATGTCACTAGTAGCATCAGACCAATTGCAACAATCAGAATCGTAGTGATCTTATTCATGGTTTTTTCGGCAAGCGAATCAGCAATGATATCAAAAAACTCCAAAAACACCTTGCATCTGTCCTCAATCACCTCCACACGTTGTTCTATCTCCAGGTACTCCCTGATCGCAGAATACAAAGGATCCAGGCCAGGCTCAATCGACCAAAAGTAATCAGGAGTATCCAAGACATTTGATGAAAGGTTCACTGCGTTTCTAAGATAGAACAACTTTCCCGTTTTCATCAACAGTTTCTTTCTGGTGTAGTTTTCAAGCTTTCCCGTCAAGGCCAACGTCTTTGGCAATTTGGAGATCGAGGCAAGAATTCCAGACATTTTAGATTCAAATATTGACAGTTTTGTAGACTGGGCGATGGCATGTGAAATTGCGAGCTTGATCATATGGTCTCCAGATTTCAACGTAATCATGTCGTTATAGATACGAGGAGTAGCGATATCCCTGTTGTACTCAAAATGGAACTCCTCTGTCTCGATGTCCTGCTCTCGAACCGGCTTTATTATGAAACTGATGTTGCGTACCTTTTCCTCCTCATTTCGTTGAGAGTGCGTTTGTATCAAATTGTCCTGCTCATCATCACCAGAGCCACTCTCATCGTCATCCTCTTCGTCTTCATCATCGCTATCACCAAACTCGCCCGGCTGTATCTTAGCGAATACCAGATCAGCAAGCACGTTTTTCTCATGGACTTCGCTGAAATTCCAGAAAACTACCACACCGTAGTCGAAAATGAAGATCTCCGCATGTTTTGACAGATCAGGAACACTTCTCGATGCCGGAGACCTAGACCCGCTTGAGTCAGCACCATTGGAAGCTGACGAACTGGCCTCAGCATGTGCTCCTTCTTGATCTGCGGCAGCTTGAGGGGTATCCAATAAAACTTCGATGCCTTCTTTAGTCTTAATTTCCTCTCTCGACGTAAATGTAGTTTCAACCATGCTGTCCGTGGGGCTTTGAGATGCAAAGAATTGAGGCTCATAAGGGTCAAAATTACTCGATGATAAGTGAGGCGATATCGCATGTCCCTCTTCTTCGATAACCTGAAGATTTGAGTGTTCGCGCTCAGGCGGGTGAGGTTTCGTGTAGTCAACGCCAGAAAAATACTCAAAATGGTGGTCTTTCTGCTCAGACTTGTTGATGAAATTCTCCATCAACATGTTACCTTTTTGCATCTTGAGTGAGTTGTTGGATTGAACCCTGTAACCATTTTCACCCGGCAATAACGGGAGCGAATACGGAATATACAGCACTTCATCGTACACTCTTGGGGAAACAGAATGGTGTTTGGCAAGGAACTTTGAGGTCAACTTGAGGTCAAAACCATCCGCAATCAAATAGGCAGTAACTCTCGAATATTCTTCTTCTCTCTGTTCTTTGGACATCTGCTCGGCTTTCGTCCTCACATACAAGTCACCCGTGAAAACATTCTCTGTCGTAGAAGTCCGGTGATACTCGTCAAATGACTCTATCTCGTGATCTGGAATCATGACCAGTCTCTCTGAAGTTTTCGACGTACGCAGAGGAAGGGTCTTTGCCAACTTTGGAATCGAGCCCGAGGGCAATCTCTTGAGACCTGGTTCATATCCATCGTCCCTTCCCATCGACCTGTATGACCTGGGTCTTCCAGCAGAAAGAAGACCCGTTGGCCTTTGTCTGGAAGACGGAATATCGCTTGTGTTTGAAAGTAAGTTCGTAACACTTATATCACTATACTTGGAATGGTTTCTTGTCCTATTTGGAATCTTGTAGGGCGACACCGGAGTCTTTGCCCCGGATGGATTGCGCTGGGAATAGGAGTAATGATGACCTGCAAACGGCGCTTTCGTTGTGTTTTTTCTGGCATCTGTGACCAGAATAGACGGCGACCGTTTTGCGGTCGGTCGCTGTGTATTTTCAGACATTGCTGACAAAGGGGTTCAAATCTGTGTCCTCGCAACTAATATGTTTAGTATATGTTAAGCTGTTTGAGCCTCAGCTGGTCTGTTGTACTCTTAGCGACTCACATGTTAATTATAAAATCTATTTGAATGTTCCACGACCTGACTTCATTATTGGGGTTCATGCACGACCCTTTGTTCCCGACCCTCCAGCTTCGACAATCAAACAAGTTGCTGTTTTACTCAGTTAACCAACTTCAGCAATAACAATTTCTTTCAACAATGTCCGATCTTGAAGCCGATGAAGAAGACCTTTTAGCTCTTGCCGGAGCTGGAAGCGAATCTGATAACGAGAGCGATGATTATGAACCAGAGCTAGCCACCACGGAGAAGAGGTCAAAGTCACCGTCGGGGTCGTCCAAGCGAATCAAGCTAAGTGACGATGATGAAGACGAAGAGAGCGATGAAGATCCCGAAGGGGACTTATATCCACTAGAAGGAAAGTACAAAAATGAGCAGGATAAAGCCGAGCTTTTGGCGATGGATGAAGTCACCAGAGAGTCTATTTTGTTTGACAGAATCCAGGAGGTTGAAAAATTCGGCGAACGCAAGTATCTTGCTCTGAGAGCAAAGCAGAATCAGATCGAGAAGAGCAGAATAGAGTCTGACGGAACCAAGCAGGATAAGCGACTGAAAACCAGCAAGCTGTCTGAGTTGAAGAAACAGAGAGAGAAGAAGTCGAGAAAGGAAAGACAAGGCAGAGATGACTACGAGGATGACGAAGAAGAAGAGGATGATGAAGAAGAGGAAGAAGATCAGTATGGACAAGATGAAGACGAATACGGCTATGATGACGACGATGAAGTCAGTCATCAGCGTGATGAGTCCAGGAAGATGAGGGAGCTGGTAAAGGAGAATTTGAAAGAGGCTGGACTTACTGCCTTGAACACCGTCAGAATAGGAAGGACTCAACTCTCTAGGTTTTCATGGTACCCTCAGTTTGAAAGTGTTGTTTCTGGTGCGTATGGCCGTGTTAATGTGGGAGTTGTTAAGGGAAGATCCCAGTACAGAATGGTGAAGATCGAGGGAGTAAAAAACGGAAAGGTATATTCGCTCCAAGGAAAAGCCAGCAATGTATACATGGAGATTTCACAGGGAAAAGAGACTAAAGCGATGGCGATGACCTATTTTTCAGACTCTCCAATCACACCCGAAGAGCTTCTTCGTTACAGAAGAAGAATTGAAGAGTCACACTACAGCTGGCCCACCATTGGTGAAGTTAAGGAGAAGTATGAAGAGCTAAAGGAGATGAGTTCCAAGCCTCTCACTGATGACGCCATTAACCAGATGATTGCCAAGAAAGCTTCGGTGCATCCATCTTCCATAGAGAAAGAGGACAGAGTCCTGAAGATGACCAACCTCAGAGAGAAGCTGGCCGTGGCGATTGCTAACAACGACGCTGAGTTGTCCAGTGCTTTGACCAAAGAACTCAAGCAACTTGATGGTACATCTGAGGAACCTATCCAGGAATCCTCAGCCATCTCCAAGGTAAACGACAGAAATACCAAGCTGAATAACGAAGGCATCCGCAGAGCTGAGATGTTGGCTGTTGAAAAGAGAAAGCAAGATCTCCTGAACTCGGCCAAGACAGCAGATCCTTTCAGTCGACTGAGAACTACCACCAGAATCTACTACTCCAGTGATGACTCAAAGACTCCTGCTTCAGTCGAGAAGCCAGAGGATGGCACCGAAAGCGAAATTAAGATTCATCTGGAGGAGAAGCAGCTGGAAAGCACTGACCACAAGGGCTTGGGGTTCGATGATCTTGTGAAGAGAATCGAATTTGACATACCTATTGAGATTTAGGTCTATATGTACAATAATTATAAGAGCACTTTGTGCGTGAGATTGTCTGAATAGTAACTAGAAGAAAACATACTCAGTCAGAGACTTCTTCTCTTCGTCTGACAAATATTGGTAGATCGTCTCAAAATTGTACTCCGGTTTCGATGCAAATTGTTTGAAGAATTGTTTCAAGAGCTCCAGAGTATCTTGATCAGAAAAAGCACTGTGTTCTTTTTCCTCGTCGTCGTCTGCAAATGACTGGAGTTTCTGAAACGAAGGAACTCCAACATCATCCAGATCTTCCCAGCCATCATCGTCATTTTCAGCTGCTTGAGCAACTTTGTTAGGATCCATTGCTCCCTCTATAGCGTCATCCACATTGTTCTGCGATTCTGACTGAGATTTCAGTTCTTGAACAAGCAGCTTTGTCATCTTCACGGTAGCTGGTATCTGAGAATATCTGGTTTGGTAGTTCTTGGCCATAGATCTGGTGATGATAATGTTGGGGTCCACCTGCATGGGCAATGCGTCACCATTAACAATGAGATTTGAAAGTCTTTCATCGTTAAGGTACAATATTTGAGTGAATGCCTCGATGTTTTTCACAATTTGAGCGTGACCTGCGACAATCTCAAAACTGTCGAACCACATTGGCATCACCACCTCGAGAGCAGTTTTCGGGGCATTTGCTACCGAGACCTGAAACCCAGACAAAAAGTCAATTGTTTGACGAGTGCTATTGACCGCCAAGTCGCAAAACACCAATGTAAGACTGGCTATGGCCACAATGTTCTTTGCGGCTATCAGTCTAACCGTCACTGCTTTCAGGATTTCTTCAAAAAATTGACCCATGGCTGATTGGTCTTGGAACTGGTGAATGAGTGCAATAATAAGGTCACCCAGATTTGCAATAGCCGAATCCCCGAGATCGGGTGAAAGAAACTTTGAAATGATTTTGAGTAAAATTTCAAAGCCGTTTGAATCACCATCACCCTCTGAGTACTGAGCAATCAACCTCGAGGAGCGTTCCAAGAGTTGAACGTATGTTTCCGATACGGACTGCAGCAGCTGGTCATCTGATGTTTCGAATGTGAGCTTCGAGATTATGGGAAACACCTGTTCGAACACAGGTACTGGCATCTGGCCAGACGCATCCAAACGGGCTTCTTTCATGAAAATGGTCAAAATATCGAGCGCAAACACCAACTCTGGCGAGTACTCAATGTTACCGTTTGTGGAGTTTATGGTATCCACAAAAGTTTTCAAAAGCGGACTCAAACCGGCATCGCATAGCGAGAGGTACTGCTGCTCTTCTGAACCATGGAGAACACTTTCAATGCATTCTATAGCATTTTGGGTAATTGAAAATGATGAGGCGTACTTCAACGAAATATCATAAATCAGACCAATAGTCTTTGAGTCTAAAGACGTATTGTCGATGTCAATGGCATTCTTCAGAGTTTCAAGCAACATGATCCTGGTATCCTCTTCCGAGTCGACTAATAGCAACTCAATCAGCTTCATCAGAGCTAGCTGATGATCTCTTCCAAGTCCTTCCTCCGGCAAGTAGGGTAAGAGATATGAAAAGCCGATCAAAATTGAGCACTTGACAATCTCCATGGAGTTTTGATCGAAGAATGATGATGCTTGCAGATAAGAATTCACTGTGCTCAAAGCCAGATCTTCAGAAGACTCGCTCTTGAACTGTTCAAAAAGCCTGGGTATAAAACATGTAAGTCTTGCAAAGAAAAGCTGGTCACTCATGCTTCCACCAACTTGACCAGCTGAGGCTGTCAGCATGCTGGAAAATCCAGCAACAAGGCCCTCAAGAGAGAGCTCTGGACCTGTTGTTGGAAAGTCGTCGTCGCTTAGAAGGCATGAACTCATGAGAAATAGATTGGCTTCTTTAGTTTTCCAACTCAGGGAATTGTTCTCAGCATCATTCTGAAAGCTGGTTAACAAAGTTTTGAACATTTCCATGGCAGAATACCCTGAAATTTCTGATACGGCAATCTGCACCACATCTCTGACATCCTTGTATATGGATATTTCAGTTTCTTTCGATACAAACTCATTGAAATCTTCGTCCCAGCTTTCGATACAGTCGTCAGTGATTTGCGACAACGCTTGTAAGATGGCGGAGAGAGTTTCAACTTTCGAAACACGTTTTTCTTGGAAAATGAGAGGGATCAATGGAATCACCACCATAATCATATTCCTGACCACATCCTTCGGCTCGATGTACTCTGTCTGGTTGCTTTGAAATTCCTCCAAGTCTGGAAACTGGAAGTTAGGAGAGGAGTAAATGCTTGAGACTCCCTCCAAATAGTAGAGTATCAGGTCATAAAACATTTGATCGAGTTGGTCAATTAGCTCTCGCTGGGAACTGCTGAATGCATTAACAATGCTGCAAGTGACTGAAAATATCTCTGTCAGATACGAGATGTTCAAAAGACTTGACAGCTGATTCTCAGGTTTTCCCGGAACTAATAGTTCTCTAAGAAAACTCAATGCTCTTGGAACAAACGCCTCGATGAGCGCCTTTCGTTGTGGAAAGGACCAGATGTCTGCGTTCTCCATCTGCGAAACGCATGTCGCGAATAGCTTTAGCGAAGCAATTTTGACTAGTAAAGGCGTTTCCGGGTTCACTAGCAACTGCTCACAATTCTGTAAAACGACAGGTCCTACCCCTCCATCGAAAAACTGATCCTCGTTAACCAAATCATCAAAAATATCACGAAGAACACTCAGCGAACCCAACTTCAGATTGACTGACTTCTGACCTTCACTAAGAACACCAGTGTACAAGTCGTCCAACAGAGTTGGCCATTCATCCGGATAATCAACTGCGGATATTTGTACTATCACATAAGCCGCACTGTTCCTTATTCTGGAGTCTAGATCTCCCAGCAGCTCCATTAACTGAGAGCGGATGTATGTTTTAGCATCTTGAGCAACCGGAGGTCCAATAAACGATCCAAATCCTAGCGACCAATGCTGTGGAACAAGTCTGCGAAGATGCAGCAAAGCAGCCTGCCTAAAAGGCAAGTCAATCTGTAATTGGGAGCCGATACTAATCAAGCTATTCATCACCATGGATGGCTCTCTTCTTGAAAGGTCAATGAAAGAAAGTTCAGCCTTTTTTCTCGTGTCATTGTTGGAATCCGACTGACTTTTTATGAGGCCCAATAACTCAATTTCACTCATTGTAATCTTTGTGGCAAAGTAATTTGTTTCCCAGTGAAGCAAAACGTTGATACAACCTCCAAACTGAGGTATCGCGTCGCGACGCATTTACCGAGGGTTTTCCGAGACAACCGACCCCGGATGATTTAGTAAAATTCTAGGCACCTTGCTGGAGACATTCTCATAGGAGGAGCAACATAGTTGCAGTATTCAAACAAATATCAATTATAAATCACATCTATTGGCATTGGCTTCAACATATTCTAGTTATTTTGTCAGAATCAATCATCATGGAACACCATTCCTGCTCTATCCGGTTTGCCCTCGACTACCCTCGGTTTTGACCAAGGGGCTCACAACGACTCTTTCAAGCCCTCGCGGATGAACTCTTCAAAGCCGGATAATCTATGTAAACTTTCACATAACCACTCACGCTCTGATTTATCTAAAGAAAGAAATGACAGTTGCAGACTCTCATGACACATTCATCTCTGATGAAGACGATGATTTCTGGTATGTATACAAACCATTAATACTTGAGTGTACACCGACTACTTGTCATGAACAGCTACTAACTTCAAATCTGCCAGTCCACTATGTGTTGAGGAATTTGACATATCTGACAAGAACTTTAAGCCATGTCCATGTGGATACAAAGTTTGTCAGTTTTGTTACAATAATATCAGACAAAATCCGGAACTCAACGGCAAATGTCCTGGATGTCGTCGGGTATACGATGACGCCAGTGTGGAGTATAAGGTGATTTCAGCCGAAGAATGGAAAATGAACCAGGCCAAACAGGCGAAGAGGGAACGCGAGAAGAAACAACGTGAAAAAGAGAAGAAAGATGCGGAACAGGCTTCTAGACGCCATCTGGCTGGTATGAGAGTTATTCAGAAGAACCTGGTGTACGTGGTGGGACTGAATCCCCCTGTTCAATCGGAAGATCTCCATTCAGTTCTGAGGTCTGAGAAGTACTTTGGCCAGTATGGTAAGATTCTGAAGATAGTTGTGAATAGAAGAAACCCCAGTTTACCACCTACTCACCACGGAAACGCTGGATTCGGCGTATATGTGACATTTGCCCGCAAGGAAGATGCCTCACGCTGCATTGCTGCGGTAGATGGATCTATTTCAGATGGTCGTGTTCTCAGAGCTGCTCACGGTACTACCAAATACTGTTCGTCGTATCTCAGAGGCCAGCCATGTCCAAATCCTAACTGTATGTTCTTGCATGAGCCAGGTGAAGAGGCAGACTCCTATACTAGACAAGATCTGTCTACCAGACAAGGTCTAAAGATGGAAGAAAGATCTGCTACTCACGGACTTATTCCACCTCCTCCAGAAGAGGAAACTGAGGAAGATGATGAAACTTCTGCTGGTGGTTCCCAGTCGTCTGCTTGGGGTAAGCATGAGGCTCCGGCTTCGACTACAAGATTGTCTGCTTCTCCTCCAGCGTTGCTCTCGAATGCCAATGCCTTCCCTTCATTGGCTGAAAGCGCAAATGCAACAGTTAGTAACCCTACGGCCAAGAAGGTTACAAAGAAAGATCCACACAGCTTGCTTGGCGGTCCTACCAACCCTTTCTCGAGCGCTTTCAAAATTTTCACCGATGCTGCGAAGACTTTGAACGGCGATTTCAGCTACAAACTCACTCCTGAAGTTGAGAAGAGTCTCGGATACTCGTCGGTTCCTCTGTTCCATTTCAGCGCAGATGTCGAAAGTACGTCGTGCCCTGTCCAGGCTGAGAACCAACTCTCCACTCTGAAGCTGGTTGACTCGTTATTGTGTGCTCCTTTTGTGAAAAATTACGGTTTCACCAGAAATACGGGCTCAGCAATTGCTGCTGCCAAAGAACAGGAGTTGCGCCAACATCAGCAACAAACTTCGACACAGCAATTCTACCAACCTCAACCCCAAAGAGCGCAGCAGTTCCAGAATGTGTCTCAGCAGCCTCTGAGCACTACTCCAGTCCAGCTGAACCGCGTGCAACTCCAACAACAGGTCATGCCTAACCAACATACTCCCATTTCCAACCATGTGAACATAGCCAAACTGAAGGAAATGACCAGTTCTGCGACTCCTCCTCCGCCAGGATTGTTCACAGGCGTTAAGGACAACAGCACCACAGCCTCGGCAGAGCTACTAAGCCACTTGATTGGTGGAAAATAATGACCATTTATGTGACTGTATATTTGAGCTTTGCATTACTCAGCCATTTCGTTCCAGCCAATTGGTGGATAAATATGTAAACGAATCTCTAATTGACCTTGGGCAGTACAGGTAATTTGGACTTTTTTGAAAGAGTAGTGTGTGAACCAATTACCTCAACTGCCAACGCACACCAAACAAACACATGGATTGGGCTTATTGATCGTCGATCTCGAGATACTGGATCGTAATCAATTCTCCGTATCAAACGTTTTGAAAGCTAGGAAGAAGTGGATACTAATCGTGTTTGATTGTTGATTTCTCTTGCCTTAGGATGTATGTTAATTTCTTTGTTTGAAAACACGTTGGTGTATGGACCTCTACGTGTCGACTCAGATCATTGATCGAATATCGTACTAACTGTTACAGATTGAAGAGACCTCTTATGACGGACGTTGCCTATACTTTGATTTCCGAGGTATGTTCAGATGATTTTGCAAATGCTTGTTCCTCCTTATTTGCTCGTTACTAACCAATATTGAAACAGCCAAACACGGCTGGGAAACCGTCCCAGCAGGACTTCAAGTCCTTGCTGGAAAAGAGTAAGGATGACATCAAAATCGACGCGATGAAGCAAATTCTTATCAGTATGGTCAATGGCGATTCAATGCCTGATTTGCTGATGCATGTTATCCGTTATGTCATGCCTTCGAAGAACAAGGAGCTGAAGAAGCTGCTTTATTTCTACTGGGAGGTGTGCCCAAAGCTTGATTCTGATGGAAAGTTGAAACAAGAGATGATTCTTGTCTGTAATGCTATTCAGCATGATTTGCAGCACCCAAACGAATACATCCGTGGTAATACTTTGCGTTTCTTGTCGAAGCTGAAAGAGCCTGATCTTTTGGAGCCTTTGGTCCCATCGTGTCGTCAGTGTTTGGAGCACCGTCACGCTTATGTCAGGAAGAATGCAGCGTTTGCCGTGTTCGCAATTCACCAGGTTTCAGAGCATTTAATACCAGATGCTGCCGAGTTGATTGCTAGCTTCTTGGCAGTTGAGACAGACTCTACCTGCAAGCGCAACGCTTTCATATGTCTCGGAAGATTGGACCGCGAGCAGGCTCTGCGCTACATTCAGGATAACCTTCCCTTGATATCCGCTTTGGATCCACTTTTGCAGATGGCTTTTATGGAGTTCATTCGTCAAGACGCTCTGCAGGCCCCAGATTTGAACACCCAATATCTCCACATCATCTCGGAGTTATTGGACTCCTCGAGCAACACTGTCATCTATGAGGCTGCTACTACCTTGACTATCTTGTCAAACTCACAGCCTGTTGTTACAAGTGCTGCTTCCAAGTTCATTGATCTTGCTATCAAGGAACCTGACAGCAATGTCAAGCTAATCGCGTTGGAGAGAGTTACTGACTTGCACAAGAAGAACCCAGGCATGTTGGATGATATGTGCCTTGAGATATTGCGTATTCTCTCCGCTCAGGCCATGGATGTACGTAAGAAGGCTCTTGACTTGACCCTGGAACTTGTGTCCAGCCGCAATGTCGAGGATGTCGTCAAGCTCTTGAAGAAGGAGTTGCAAAAGACAGCCTCCTCCAACGAAGAAAAGACCAGCGAATATCGTCAACTACTCATATCTGCAATTCACACTTGTGCGATCAAATTTGCTGAGGTTGCAGCGGGTGTGGTTGATTTGTTGCTTGAGTTTATGGGTGAATTAAACAGCACTGCCGCTACTGACGTGATCACATTCGTCAAGGAAGTTGTTGAGAAGTACCCAGAGTTGAGAAGCTCGATTGTTCAACGTCTGGTTGCCTCCTTGAAGAACGTTACCAGCGGAAAGGTTTATAGAGGCTCTCTCTGGATTATTGGTGAATACTGTACCGATGAGAAGGATATCCAAGATGCATGGCGTCATATTAGATCGAGTATCGGCGAAGTACCAATCTTGGCTTCGGAAAGAAGAGCCCAGAATAATGGCGAGGAAGTTGAGGAAGAGTCCAAGGAAAACGGGCATCATGGCCCAGTGGTCTTGCCGGATGGTACGTACGCCACAGAAAGTGCGCTCTCTACTGTGACAGCTACAGCTTCAAAGACGTCCCAACAGACACCATTGCGTGCTCTCATTCTCCAAGGAGACTTCTATTTGGCAGCTGTGCTTTCTTCTACTTTGGTCAAGCTCATCCTCAGATTCTCAAAAACCTCCAGCAACACAAACATATTGAATGCTTTGAAGGCTGAGGCTATGCTGATAATGGTTTCGATACTGCGTGTTGGCGAGTCTAATGTGGCCAAGAAACAAATAGATGAGGACTCTTCGGAGAGAATTTTCTCTTGCGTGAAGTTCCTGTCAGAAGAGCAGAAGGACGAGAAGCTCGTTGAGTCCGCTTTCTTGGAAGATACTAGAGAAGCATTCAGGGCCCAACTTGACCTCGAAGAAAAGAAGAAGGCCGAGAAGGATGCTCTGGATCTTCAACAAACTGCTCAACAGGCCGATGATGTTATCGTCTTCAGACAGTTTGCGAAGGATACATCTACCGATGTTGTCGCTGAAGATCTGGCATTGGCTGCGAACTCGTCGATCAAGCCACCTAGCCTTTCATCAAAGCTGACGAAGATCACTCAGCTGACTGGCTTCTCCGATCCTGTTTATGCTGAGGCTTTTGTCCAGGTCCACCAGTTCGACGTTGTTCTCGATGTGTTGTTAGTCAACCAGACTACCGATACATTGAAGAATTTGAGCGTCGAATTTGCAACCCTGGGAGACTTGAAGGTGGTTGACAAGCCAACAACTCACAACATTGGACCACACGGTTTCCACAGAATTCAAACTACTATCAAGGTCAGCTCGGCTGACACCGGTGTCATCTTTGGTAACATCGTCTACGAGGGACACCATGCCAACGACAACACCATTGTCATTCTTAGCGATGTCCATGTAGACATCATGGACTACATCAACCCAGCCAACTGCACGGAAGCCACTTTCCGCAAACTGTGGAATGAGTTTGAGTGGGAAAATAAGATCACCATCAAATACTGTCACATGCCTACTTTGAAAGACTACTTGGACACTTTGCTGAAGGGCACGAACATGAACTGTCTGACCCCAGGGGCCGTGATCGGCGAAGAATGTCAATTTTTGTCTGCAAATCTCTACGCAAGATCATCGTTCGGAGAAGACGCTTTGGCCAACTTGTGTATCGAAAAGACTGCTGATGACAGGATCGTGGGTCATGTCCGTATTCGTACTAAGGGACAGGGTCTGGCCCTCTCGATGGGTGATAGGGTCGCTGCCATTGTCAGGAAATCTGACAAGCCGCCTGTTGCTGCCGTATGAATATGAACCAAAATCTTTTTAGTTAGATAGCTACTGTGGTGAATTTAACAGTACTTTAGATGTTTTGAAAATAACAATTATAAAAATGGCCGCCTCGACGAATGAGGGCTCATCGTTAGGTAAGCTCCCCCCAGTCTGTCACAATAACTGTGTGTCATTATGGAGATGCATATGAAAATATTTAGGCTGGCTTGTTCGTTTACAATCAGAAGACGTTTCTCCAAGTAAGCTCCATGGTTGAAGAAGAAGAGCGTGTTGCTAAGAAGCCAAAGATGTCAACAGAACAAAAGCATTTGCAGATTTGCACACATTCGGGCCAGTTTCATGCAGACGAGTCGCTCGCAGTCTACATGCTTAAGACTTTACCAAAGTTCAAAGATGCTACGGTAGTCAGATCCAGAGACCCAAAGGTCTGGGAAGAATCCGATATTGTGGTTGATGTTGGTGGTATTTCAGATGAGGTCAAGTTTTTTGACCATCATCAGAGAGACTTTGAAGGGACTTTCTCCAGCAAGTACTCCAGCAAGCTGTCGTCTGCTGGGTTGATTTACAAGCACTTTGGTAAGGAGATAATTTCCGTCAACTTGGAGCTCAACGCTGAGAAAGATAGCGAGAGCATCGACCTTTTGTATGAGAAAATTTACAAGGAATTCATCGAAGCCATTGATGCCAACGATAACGGCATTTCGGCCTATGGTAAGGATGCAAAGCCTCTGTTTTCGGAGAAGAACTTCAAATTGGCTTCTGTAGTGCAGCACTTGAACCCATCTTGGATCAACGACCCCAAGGATGCTGATTATGATGCTGCTTTTGCAAAGGCTTCCGAATTTATGGGCATGTTTTTCACCAATGTCTTGAACGACTATGGTAAGGCTTGGTTACCAGCCAGACAGTACGTCGAGAAGGCCGTTGCTGAGAGCACCAGCATTGATCCACAGGGTAGAATATTGGTCCTGGACAGGTTCGTTCCATGGCAGGATCATCTCTTCACAATTGAAAGAGAAACGAAGAAGAAAGTGGCTCTTTATGTGCTTTTCGAGGACACCTCTGGAAATTGGAGAATTTCCGCCGTTCCAGCTGCCGCTGGATCTTTCGACAGCAGAAAAAAGCTGCCAGAGCCCTGGAGAGGTGTGAGAGATGATGCCCTCTCGAAGCTCACCAACGTCGAGGGTTGTGTTTTCGTCCACGCTGCTGGATTCATTGGAGGAGCCAAGACCAAGGACGCTGTGTTGCAACTTGCCAAGATGGCTGTCGACTACTAAACTATTGGAAAGTGGGTGTATGTGTATAGTATAATTGCTAGCTTAGCTATTCGTCTCAGAAGTGAAATTTAAGTAAATTTTCAATCCGGTTTCCCAATTTACCCACACTTTATTTTTACCTCTATCAACTTTTCACAAATTTTGGCCTGAAACCTTCACGTGACACGAAACGCGTTCACGCAGGCATCAACCCATTTACCGCATATGGATAACGCCAACGAATTGTCGAGGACAAGATTAAAAGGAGCTAACACTGGCTAAAATTTGACTTTTCGATTCGGTATTCGGATCTGATTGGCTAAAGAAGCTTCACTGATAGATTGCGAATTGAGGAACAGCTTGAAACTGGTATGTGGATCGGAATGCGGGACCGCCTCAAAGACAGGTCCCAAACTGTCGGGTGTTGATATCTGGCTGATATGGTACTAACCACTCAAATATAGTTTTTTTTCGACAACAATGAAGAAGATCTGGGCCAGGAAGGATAAAGCAAGACCATTGGATGAAACCTCTGATCTTGGAAACGGAGAAGTTTCTGATGCGGCACAGTATAGATCATTACACAGGTTGTCGTCAACGCGATCACTGGCTTCTTTTGTTCGCTCTGACAACTCGCGTCGCAGGTTAGACCAGCCGTTTAAATTGCTCAATGGTGATCTAGAGGATGACAATGTATCTCTGATTCAAGAAAAAGATGAAGATAAAGATTTGGGCTCGCTAGATCAACGTACTAAGGGGACTTCATTGGGAGGGACGACTCTCAGTTCCAACACCAACACGCCAAACCCCAAATTCTACAAGTCATCTTCTTTTTCATCTAGCAGTTCGCATCTTGCAAATTCATTGAAGCGGAATAAAGCATCTACTGAAAAGTTGGCTGATCAAAGCGAGATTTCCAGAGGCAGTCTGAACTCTCTGGTGCAGCCTCAATGGGACGGGGACTTGATCAAGGTCGGTTGGTTGAACCGGTCTTCATCTGGAAATGATGAAAATGGTGATAACATGAGACTCTGTCGAGCAGAGGTTAGGGGATCCTTTTTGTCGGTGTACAAACCTCCTCCAGAGCTTGCCTCAATAAAGGCTCTCAAGCTTTCCCGAGCAGGGGATCAGGATTCAGAAAACGGCTTGAAGGGGAAGGAAAGCTCAGAACGCAAGGACAACAACGCCTCAGAACGTAGCGTGGTCGAGGATTCTGAGCCCCTTTTGAATCATGCCGTATCCTCTGACAGTCTTTCTGTGGATGGGAGCAGTCTCACTACGCTGAACATGCAAAGTCGATCCAACCGTTCTCCTTCGACTAACAAGAGCGTGTCGATATCTTTGAACTCGGAAGCCAGTTCTGTTTTCCTGACTTATTTTAGTTCGGGTTTTCCTCATCCTGATGTGACATTTGACAGTCGGACAGGGACAATTCTCAACTCTACCTTGGAAGGGTTGTGCCACTCCATATTATTCAACACCTATGAGAGTGAATCCGAAGATGGCGACGCCGACCTTTTGAGTAAGAACTTATTGGGAATATTGCCATTATTTGATGACATACTCCTCGCCATCAAGTATTTCGTGGTCTATTCGGACACTTTCACGAAGAGCAAACCCAGAGATGACAATCGCACTCTGATGGACGAAGACGTCAGACAGGTGATCACATCAACCGAGAATGCCGCTATTCTGGCCAGACGGTTGATGCTTGTGGTGACATACATCAGAGACACGTTCTCAGGTGCCTTACTTGAAGATGCCATATTCAAGGCCATTTGGGACCTGATGTTATCAATCGACTCTCACCAAAATAGCGATGAACTCAAAAAATCGATACATCGCAAGCAGCAGCAGCTGTTACGGCTCAGTGATGGGCCTCTTACAGAATCTGTTAACGCGTTTAGTGGTGACTACTTCATGGGTTGCGATCCGGTCTTGATGGCGCATTCGATACGATCCATACATCTTGAATACCGAAACACATGGAGCCCGCAGTCAGACCCCTCGCTTTTGATGGAATCGAACAATGAGAATCATCCTTACCATCGCAAGAACCCTCTAGTTTTCAGCTTTGACAAGGACATTCATTACGTTAGTGAGTTACTTACGCAGCATCTTTTTGTTGATGTGGTGTATAGTAAATCGGCTGCGAAGAGAGCAAAGATACTCACCAGATGGATCGAAGTTGCCTCGGCATTAGACAGTATTGGTGATATGGTGGGTTGGCTGGCTATTGCCACAGCTGTATGTTCTCTTCCGGTCTTGCGATTGAAAGAAACGTGGGCTTTGGTTGACGCCAACATTATCGACGACCTATCAGCAAACTGGTCTCCTGTTGTTTCCGAACTAGACCGCCGTTCTCTTATCAACGCTCATAGCCATAGATCCACCTATCATGTGATTGTTCCTCAAGGCATGGGAACATCCTACCCTAAGGAGAGCGTGATTCCACATTTTGGTGATCTGTTGATCAAGAAGGCTTCACCGGTGTCGGTTCAACAATGTGAGAAACGGCGAAGAAGGCTTGATGTTTCTTTCCAGAAATGGGAGGAATATTGGGCTAGCATATCCAATTCTGAGCCTTTAAGAGTGATTATTGAACCTGAATCTCCAGCAATTGTGAAACAGCTCAAAGCAATGCTGAAGCTTCACTCTTCCAAAGAGCCTTCCAACATCGAAAGAGTGATGACTTTATCTTTACAAGTTGAGCCATCATTTGCAGGTCAGTTCCACGAGTTCCATAATACCTCGAGAAGTCCTTTGTTTCTTGGTTCCTACGCCTCAGTGATCTTCCCTTCCCCGTTGGATAAGTACCAGATATATGACCAGAGTGCATTGATAGGTGCCATAGGTGGAAACGAAAATTCAAAGAGTATTGCCGTTTATGACAACTCTCTGTCGAACCAGTCAAACGTTGTCAAGTCCGACGAGAATAAGGATGTGCTTGCTCCAGCTGCAGGTTATCTTGGAAGGACCCAATTCCTGAAAAGCATAAGAGATCTTTTCAACATTGGATCCTCTGACTTCCATGTTGGCGACGAAATCGTTTTCAAGACCATGTCAGACGCGGAGGCTCTCAATGACCTCCAGGACAATGAGAAGGAGAATGAGCGCGAAAACTTACGTAGCGGAACAACGCATGTGAGAGGACTGGAAGGCGTTGATGGCACGTCTAAACGTGACTCCCTGTCAACTATGAGGTCCAGGTCCCGCCCTTCTAGTATCCTCTTTACTGAGTCCATCAATACGAAGAGATTCAGTAGTTACTCTTCCAGTGGGTTGAATTTGGATGACATTGGTATGCTCAATCTGACATCCAGCAAACGTCAAGCGGAGCCTCACTCTGTGGAGATTTTGACAAAGTCTGCCACATTGGATCGTCTGATAGATCTTCTAGTTTTGACATCTTCGATATTTGCGGCAGAAATCAAGAAAGACGATGTCATACCATATTTGAGCTCAGACGTTGTTTCTAATGTGGTGAACTTGCGCATGGACAATGGTGTATATACAGTGACATTCTTTGCCACATATCGTGGGTTTTGTTCTACATCGTCTCTTCTCAAAGGACTGATGGCGCGTTTTGTGGGTGCCCAGTCTGCTGCTCAATCGATATCTCTGAGAAAGAGTATCTCAGGAGCGTTCAAAATGAGTGGCTATCCTCAATGGCAGTCTAAAAGAGACGCCAAGTCGGATGTGATCATTCAGAAGTACACCTTGCAAATTAGAATCGGTGTTTTGGAGGCCTTGCTGATTTTAGTGAGAGACCATTTTGACCACTTTGCAAGTGACTTGGAGGCGAAGAGGATCTTCACAGAGGTTTTGAGAATCATCGATCATGAAGCTGTGCTTTCGTCGAGAAATTTCTTGGATCAAAGCGGAGGTAAAAGTGAGGATTCTGTTCAAGTTGAACTGTATCACGAGAAGATACTATTGCTCTATAAGAAGCTAAGGCGCTCATATATCAGGCAGTCCTACAAACCGCTTCTTCCCTCCGTTGCCATACCCCAGTTTCCTGAGAGCTCTTCTATTGTGCCGTTGGATGCTCTACTGTCTGACAATAGTTCGAAAATCAAAGGGTTCATCTCAAGCATTGACTCAATTATTCATGAAGTGTTCATTCAAGCGTCCACAAATGATTGGCTGGATACATTTGATGCTTTGGAGATGCAGGCAACCTACTCCCTGACCGGTCTATCTCAGTATCAAATGCAGAAGCTTAAAGTTCCAGAGGATGAACTGGCCATATCGAACGTATTTTCTTGGATATCCTCGTTGGTGGCGATCAAAGGTGCAGACAGAGTCAAAGTCTTGAACGTTCTGCCTTCGTCTGTGAGGTCAATTATTGACCTCTACTCGAAGCTGAAGACATATTTTAGTCTGCAATTGTGTGACCCCAATATCACTAGAGATGAAAGAGTAAAGAGAATGAGGGCAGCATTGTTAATGTTGACGGTAACCAGATCCAGAATGAAGGTACTGGATCTCTTCGACCCCGAGGATGCTCAAGAGATTGGCGTATCTCCACATGTCCCTTCACTCCTGGAATCTGTGATCGTTAACACCATCATAAGCCCCGAGTCTAGGCTGTTTGCGCATTCATGGGTCGCAGCCGCGGAATCGTTCAATGGAGGAGAATATCTAACTGCGGTTGGATCACTGCAAGATCTTTTGCCGGCTGAAATCCCTACAGAATTCACTAGTGGATCCACACTGACGGCATGTCCTGGTTGGCTATTGGAGAGGCTGGTTGAGATTGCATATTACATACCTAATATGTCAGTGGAGAATACGAATCTCATCAACTTTGACAAGAGGAGATTTGCATATAATTGTGTGTCCAATATCGTTGATATGGTTGCACTGCAAAATAGAGACTATTCGGATGATACTGTTGACTTTTCGTTTGTTTTCGGATTGAACCCCGAGGGATATGGCAAAAAATTGTTAGTTGAGGCTGCTTCCCGAGAGTCGAAGGAGTACATCAAGGAGGGGGCATATAAATATATCAGATTGTTTGGAACATTGCTGGATGAAGAGCTGAAGATTCTTTCAAGAGAGCATGCGAAGAAGGTATTTTTGAGCAAGCAAGAAGTCGAAAAAGACCGCCTTGGACGTCAAATGAGCACTTATAGGCCGGTCAGGCCAGCGAAGGTAACTCCTCAAATTTCATCTTCAACAACTCTTGCCAGTACGCTGAGAAAGAAGAGCACAGTTTCAACTCCAACCAACAACAAGTTTAGGTTTTCGGGGCTCATTAGTCGTGCTGCAAAGCCTTTTACGTTTGGGTCTACGAACCCCGAACAAGTCGTCACAATAGACGAGCTTCCTGATGCTGCGGACTTTTCTGATATCAAGCAAAAGCCTTTCCTCCATGTATGTCTGAAGAACCATCTTGTGTTCCCGGTGTACCATATTCCCTCGTCATTCAAGATTACCAGTGCTAATTCCGATATCACTTATCTGTTCCAAGCAATTGATGAGAAGGACAGAGAAGACTGGATCACCAAGAGCAGCTATTCTGCTAAGCACTGGTTTTTCTCCAAAGCCTTGGTTGCACATGCCCCTCCAACACAAGTTTTTGGAGTCCCGCTGGAGTACATTTGCGTGAGAGAAGGATCTCTAGTTCCACTTGTTCTGGAGAAGCTCATGACAGAGATAGAGATGAGGGGTTTGGAGGAGGTTGGTATCTATAGGAAGAGTGCTTCGCTGACGGTATTGAACTCTATCAAGGCTGAGATTGATGCCCATGGTGACCTGAGCATGGAGAATCATCTGGTATTGGATATCAACAACGCTGCCGCATGTATCAAAGTATTTTTGAGGGAGCTTCCAGATCCACTTGTTCCTGATGAACTGGTGGTTCGGTTTGCCGAAGCGAGAAAGCGCATATCTGATGTCGACGAGAAGTGTTTCTCCTACACACGAATCCTTGAGTCTCTTCCTTTCCATAACTACCAGTTTTTGAAGCGACTTATCAGTCATCTGAGAAAAGTGGACGAGTACAAGGAGTTCAGCAAGATGAATGCCTCGAATCTCGCGACGATTTTAGGTGCTACCTTCACTGAGGGCTCTGGCCCAGACATAACCAGGCAATACTTTGGAGTGATGAGTTTCGTTTGCGAGGATATGATAAACCATTACGAAGCCATTTTCAAGGTTTAATTTATTGATTTAATAGGAATGTGGAGCTAAAAGTCTGATATGCATTGTAGGTGTAGTGTGCATGGCCAAATAAAGGAATCTGCCCCATCGCAGTTCTATGGGGCGGCGACCTAAATCTGGTTTGCCCCAGGTTCTTGTACTCCATCCAAACAACAGAGTGCCTTATTCCAGTTGACTTATCAGCCCTGATGAAGTTGAACTCCGGGCTTAGGCTGCTTGGTTTGCACCCTGGCATTTTATTGGCAGGCAATGGCAGACTCTCGATTCGCTCGGCCAATGGCACTTTGGCTCCCAGGCTTGCTGCAAGAAGGTTCTTACATCAAGACGGAATCATAGAAGAAGAAGATGTGGGAGAAGATGAAGGTGTTGAAAGCACAGGTGTGATTCAAAAGAAGAATGAGGAGACTTTGCTGTTTTTTGACAAGCTACTGCCCGTGCGTACGTCCAATTGGGATTTGAGGCAATATTTCGTGAGGTTGTTTACCGCGACAAGTGAAGAATCACTGAAGAAAAGAACTTTGGAATTGGCTTGCGGTAAAGATGGTGTTTTATCCGACTTGGAAATGACCAGTTTCACCCTGATCAACAGAGATGGTGGAGCATTTGTGAAGTTTCGGGTCCCCGAGCAATACACTCTTGCTGAGTTCAACAAGAAGATCACCAGCAATGTTGCCAGTCTTTCTGGAAACGGGCTGCTCCATATGCTCACCCATAATAGATGCTTCCCGGTGAAAGGAATTCCATGGATTGAAGATCTTCGAAGGTTTGCTACTTCAAAGATAAAGGTGTCATTCAATGGTCCCCAGCTCACCCAGGAGAACATGTATCTGTTGTTTCGTCGTTATGGTATAATTGAGGATATCCAACCCCCTGCACCTGACTCAAAGGAAGTTCCGTTATCAGCTTATGTCACATTTAGGCAGACAAGGTCTGCAATTACTGCCAGGCATTGTGTCACGGGTCTGACTGTTGATGGTACCACAATCCATATCCAGTACGAACCCCGCAAGGAGAGAGCCTCTTTATCCAGCTATATCTCTGGACACCCCAGAATAGCCATTCCTGTGATCATCGGTATTCTCGCTACTGTGGCTGTTCTGATTTTTGACCCTATCAGAAACTTCTTTATCCGGGAGAAGATCTCTCAGAAGTATTCGTTGTCTAAAAACGGCTGGACAAAGCCGCTATTCGACTTATTTCAATCAACTACAAACTCTATGAAGAGCTTGATCTGGCAACCATTGGCAACTCAAGGTGCCAACGAGGTTTCAATCACAGGCTTATGGTCGGAGAGACTGGAAAAGGCAAAACAGATGAAGATTTGGCTTGAAGAGAACGTTGATACGTTTATCGTGCTTCAAGGACCTCGCGGTTCTGGTAAGAAGAGTATGATCGATCAACATGTGCTCAATGGCCGTCCCAACACTTTGGTTATCGATTGCGAAAAGTTGATCAAACCTCGATCTGAGGGCAAGTTTTTGAAGACGTTTGCTCAGGAGATTGGGTACTTTCCGATATTCTCATGGTTGAACTCGGTATCTTCTTTTGTGGATTTAGCAGTGCAGGGTATGACAGGCCAAAAGTCTGGACTAAGTGAAAGCAAAGAGTCTCAAGTCAAGAACATTCTTAACGTTGCGGCCAATGCAGTCAGAGATATAGCCTTGGAGGATTATGGCAAACTGGATTGTGGAGGAGACGATGCGAACCACCCACTAGTCAAGGAGGATGACTATTTAAGGCAGAACCCCAATGTCAAACCAGTGATAGTTATCGACAGGTTCCAGTCTTCGAGACGGTCCCACGACCCTAATTCGTTCATTTACAGAGAGATCTCAGAATGGGCTGCAAATCTCATATCCATGAACGTTGCCCACGTTATCTTCATCACTGACGATGTAGGCAGTCTTCAAACTTTGTCGGATGCTCTTCCATCACAAGTCTTCAAAAGGTGCGTTTTGGCAGACGCTTCAGAGAGCTCTGCTATTCAGTACGTTTCAAACCAAATTGGTGGGGATGTCACTACGAGCTACGAGAAAGACTTGACCGAAGCGATTGCTCCATTTGGTGGACGTATGCTTGATCTGCAAATGTTTGTCAGGAGGTTGAAGAGTGGTGAACAGCCCAAGGAGGCTCTGGCTGGAATGGTGGATCAAACTGCCGAGCAATTGTCGCAAGTATTCACGGCGAAGAAGGACAGTTATGTGTGGAACTCTTCTCAAGCTTGGTTCCTAATCAAGATTCTGGCCTCTGAAAAGTCGATTCCGTGGGACAAAATTGCACTCCACCCACTTTTCAAGGCGAATCCATACGAGATCCTCAATTCGATGGAAAAAGACGAGTTAATCTCCATTGTCAGAGAGACTGGTCTCGTGAAAGAGATCAAACCTGCCAAGCCCATCTACAGGGAAAGTTTTAAGAGTATGGTGGAAAATAAAAGGGTATTCTCCAATCTCGAAACGGATTATCTGACTTCTCTCATCAATGCTGAGACTTCAAAGATTGCAAAGTTTGAAGCTGAGCTTGAGAAATTTAAGGATGTCGAGCCAAAACTTTTCAAGAAGCGACTGCAATACCTTGGTGATAAGATTGAAGCCAGCACCACCATTATCCAAAATTGCGAAGGGCAGATAAAGGCTCTGTCTAAGTAAGACCTGTTAATAATAATAAAGAGCCTGAAATACTACATTACGAAAAAAAATCAAAAAAAAAAATTGTTGGGAAGATATAATGGATCCTAGGAGGTTCGAACTCCTGCCTCTTTCGAGATCCGATCTTGAGTCGGACGCCTTAGACCACTCGGCCAAAGATCCTACCCAACGACCGTTTTTGTTGCAGGTTATCCCGATTCCGGATTGATATGCAGATGAAACTATTTTCACGAGCTCAACCTTTTACTTCAATTTCTATTTAATTTTCTAAAAAACCCACTTGGTGAACTTTTGAGATAGTCTTATTTATTTGGGTAACTCACTGTCAATTTTCATGCAATTGGAAAGCATTGAATTATGCATAACACATTTTAGGTGAGTTCATATGTGCACGAGTGTAAGAGTTTCACAGATAAATTACAACACCAATTGATAAAATACAAACAGCTCTTCGTTGAGTGTCTCATAATCAGCCACTCGCCCTTAGTAACGAGCTTTCACAATAAGAACCAAACCTGTTCTGTTGGAACACGCTAGAGTCGCCATAATCGTCAAAACTACGAGGCAAGAAGAACGAGGGAGAAAGTTAGTGTTCAGAACTATTGCGTTGAACTATAATCAAACTATTGTCACTTTGACACAAGTTTGAACCTCTTTTATGTTTCTTTTAATCAAACTTCATCAAAAATTTAGGATTTGTGCGGCGTGACCACGGTTAGTACACACTCACACTACATGTGTTTGTGTTTTTTTCGCACACTTGTAAAGTGATAAGTCAAAAGCTTCTGATTTGTATGTTTTACAGTGAGATCCTTGCCTGATTAGTCGGTGTGACCAATTCTAGATCTTTATTTCTCCTCTAATACTGTGTTTTTTTCGACGTGATTCTTATTCTTCAGGAGCAAGTCTCTGTGCCGAAAGATGACATCTCAATGGAGGAGTAGCAGCGATGCAAAGGCAGAACTGAATGGCAATAGCATTCATATCAGAAAACGAGAGGTGAATCCATATAGCGGCGCTTATGGGGTTCAACGCAAGTCTGACACAAAGTTTGTGGATTTCACTGGGTTTGCCCGTGGTTCGTCACAGCAGAGCTTTCCGCCTCAGACGAGGTTCAACAAAGACGGTTCAGTGCCGTTTCTTGCTGACGACGGATATGTTGATTCGTCAACTCCTAAAAGCTCTGCAGAGAAGAAAACTGAAAACTTCCAGCAGGATAGTCCTTCAGCTTATATCAACAAAGGACTATTACAATTTCAGAGGTTCTTGGCGAGACGGACGGTGAGCAATAACAGATCCAGTTATGTACCTCCACGTCGTATACCGTCAGGATCGTCCCCGTTATTTCAGAATGTCGACGATACATACATTCTGCCTGATGAGCAATATTTCGAAGATGATAGCTCTGTTTATACACTTGACAAACGGGTCATTGATGCATCCTTAACCATAGGGAACCAGACTCTGAAAATTCTATGGTTGATACTGAGGTTTTTGGTGGTTGTCCTGTTTGCTCTGAAGGACTCTGTCCTAGGCAGAAGTACTGAAGACAAAGAGGAGGAGCCTGAATTGGGAGCTGGTAGTTCGTCGGGTGCACAGGTACCAGGATCTTTTCCGAGGAAAGTTTCACTCTTGAGCCGGCTCGTCTCAGCAGCAAGCTCCTCTCCAGTGGTGGCTAAGAATACTGAGCTATACGATATAGTGGAACAGCAACCCAGAGTTGATCAGACTCTTGATAGGTCCAATATTTTTGACCGCCATTCCTTCTCTCGTCCTTCCGATGGATATCTGTACGATGATGCCAATGACAGTATGGTGGTATCCTCGTTTGTTTGGGATCAGAAGACCGAACCCAAGGCTCCCGTAAGAAAATCAGAGTATGGAAGTAGATTCTTCCCTTCCAAGTTTGTCTCCCAAGGAGAACCGGATATCGAAGCGGACTACTTCAAGAAGGTGTTCAATAAGGATGGCTTGTTTGAGGTAGATCTGAGAGGAGTCGCCGATTTCAAAGAAAAAAATTACAAACAAGGTTCTGAAACCTCTATCAACAAGTTCTCAGAGTTTTCAAAGAGACTGAGAAGTATGTTGCCAGATTCCCCTCTCAAAAAAGAGGAGCCTACTACGTATCATGGTGACGATTGGATGATCACCGGGGTGTCTCGGAAGGAACCAGATGTGATCAACTTTGAGGAGGAGTTTAAGGCCTATCAGGCTGTAATGGAGCAGAAGAAGAAGAGACAAGAGCTTGTGAATCTTGCCAGGTTGAAGGAGTCTTCAGTGGTGAAACCCCTTCCAGCAGATCGCTTGCAAATGGTGAATCGTTTTTGGACAAGCCGGGACGAGAATACTGTTGTTTCTAAGAACTTCGGTGTTACGGTAAAAGTGGTGGACTTCTTAAGATTGAGGAATGGTAGGTGGTTAAACGACACTATTATGGATTTCTATTTTGCCATGATGGTGGACAGATCACGTTCCAGCCAAGAAACACGTCCCCTGCCAAAGATGTTTGCCTTTACCACTCATTTTTACACCACTCTGGCTAGCCGTGGATATACATCTGTTGCTCGTTGGGCCAAGAAGAAGAAGGTCGATGTCACTGATCTAGACTACGTCTTTGTCCCTGTCAATGTGGGCACTTCGCACTGGACTTTGGCAGTGATAAACAACAAGAAACAGTGTTATGAGTACTACGACTCACTGGGAGCTTCCAATCCAAGTGTTTTCAATAACTTGGCTGGTTATATGGTTGACGAATCCACCAGAATTCATGGGTCTGCAAGCGCAGACTACCACAGTTGGAAAGGGTTCAACATGAAGACTCCACAGCAGCAAAATGGGTTTGATTGTGGTGTGTTCACCTGTACTGTTGGCGAGTATCTGTCTAGAGGGAAACCATTGACGTTTTCTCAGTCGGACATGAAAGTTTTGAGGGAGAGGATGGGTTACGAAATCATAAGCAGCGAGTTCATAAACTGATAAACGAAGCGTTCAAGCAGTCCAATATAGAACATACTATATAGAACAATCTGCCATCACCTGTCTATTGTGAAGCGTGTTCAGTCCTGGATAATTGCGCTCTATACTCCATGCGTACTCGTAAAGAACCATAACACTGTCGATCTTTGCTTCACCGTGGGCCTGCTCTCCCATCGACCATATTCTCTGTCTGAAAAATTTTCTCTGTTCTTCTGTAACCGCGGCCAGTCCAGATATTGCAAGCGGCCAGAACATGAGATTTCCTGTTGATCCAGAACTATCTCCTGCCTGGATTGTGGATGATCTGGCGATTACAGCCATTACATCCTGCTGAATCTCAGGGTCTGTCTCGTGCACTTGGGGTCTCAAAGTCTTGATCAACAGTATGTGCATTGCGTGTTTGACCAGATAGGCATAATTTATGGCATATTGAAAGTAAGGCGACTTGTGGGTATTGTCCTCAAACATTTCCCAGGACTCTAGTTCGAATAAGAGTGCAGTTCCCGTGGATATTTGTTCGGGTGTCGGTTCCATGGTTCTGAACAACCACTGTATCTTGATTGCCAGGGCAAAAATCTCAATCGCACATCCCATCAACGGGTTGTTAGCCCAAGGAATTTCACTTTCAAAAAGAGGCGTCTCCAAAATCCTGATCAGCTCGGATGCGACATGAGAATGGGGAAGCAATTTCAGCATTTCGTCGGAACAGAAGAGAATCGCAACAGTATAGTGATACACAAATGACTCCAGCAACGACCTACCTTCAACTGTCTCATGTGGTGGAGTTCTTCCCATCCCCAACGTTAGTTTTTTCTTTAGAAGCTGCTGTCTAACCAGACTTGCTCCGAACTGTATGTGCTTCACGATGGTTGTTGTTGATGTTCCCTTCAGCTTATCCAGTCCAATCATGAGCTGCACACCTCCAAAAAGCCATTCCTCGTCACCTTTGACATCGCCGCTAGCCATGAGGGACTTCAAACCATTCACGTATCTTTCTGAAAACATCTGCCGTATGGGCTTAAAGGACTTGTCGTAGTGACTCGCGTAATGTGCACCACATGCCATAAATATGTCGAGCAGGGGCTTGTGCTCGGAAGCCATTGGAACGAGCGTGTTGTGTAAACAGAATCGCTGATCTGAATATGGCGGTAGAATGATGAAGGCATAGTCGTGTAGAAAGTGGAAAAGCGCTTTTGCTTCGAAATACTCCAGATCCAATCCAGGTAACCAATCCTTATAGGTCTTTATGGGAGAGAACGACAGTGACATTTTCATGGGATCGACCTCGTTTGACTCCTCATCTGAGCTTGAATGCAATCCCTCGTATGGATTGTAGTCTTGGTAGAATTCCACTGGAGTGAGCATGCCACTGTTTTGTATTTCTATTGTGTTGGGTCTTTTCTGGTCTTTGATTTGATATAGAGACCAGTCGTCTTCTTCTTTGACTTCCATTAACTTCGTGTCCTCGGAAACTGGTCTAATGACATTTTGAATGGTTATCGTTTCCGGTAATTGCTGCAAGGTCTGGTCAACCTTGATGACAATATCACGGTTTGCTTCCGCTGCTAGTGCTGCTCTCTTCTTTCGAAATCTTCTGTCCATCTGCTCATCCGCAGTGGGCCAAACGCAAACTGTATGTGTCCTTGAACATCGGTTGCACAAAGGATGGGCCTCATCACACTTCTTCTTCTTCTTCCTGCCTGTAGTACGATAAATGCGTTAGTAAGGTGTCTTCAACAAAAAGAGCTATAATTGATGACATACAGGGCATGCACCCAATCTTGCTGCGCAGTTTGGCTCGAGCATTGGGCATGATTAAATAGAAATTTTCAGGGCAAGATAATCACAATGGCCACAATATATCTGCTGTATTAGCGCCATGTATGGTTAGGCTACTGATTCAGTAAGGGGAAGGACGCCTAGTCAAGGGCAGCACCGCATTAGAGACGCACACCGTCAAATTCGGAATATTGATCATGGTACACGCCAGATCAAATTTACACTTTATTATAAGAAAAGACTCTTATCTGAGTCCCAATCACGGAACTAGAAAACCTAAAACAATCAGATGTTATGTCAAAAGTGCAGAAATTTTGTCTGACCTTGACCACAAAAACTCTTGGCCTTTTTTGGGTGTAGCATGAAGCTATTGAGAGATGCTCTGCTGAAAAGTTTCAGTCTTACTTAATAACTCCGCTGTTAACGGTTTAATGAGGTTTAACCATTATAGTTGCGCTTAAATGTAGCTTGTTTTATTGCTGCATAGATAATCATGCCAAGTACGTATCAGTTCGCGGTTAATATGCCAAAAATCAGACTACTCCGGCCGTGTTTTCTTATCTGGCGTTATCTGCACTAGATATGGTTATTGCTCCATTCAGAGAGAGTCGGAATAGGGCCGGTGGTGGCTCGGAAAACTGTATTCTGGGTCGCTTAATGAGTTGATCCAGCTCTAAATTTTGAACTGCAGACACATTGCAAGCACATTATACCATTATTCATCCCCCTAATACTTTAGCTGAATTTGGGGCGGATATTGTCTTGTTAAGTTGTTAATTGCCATCTATTACTGTGTTAGTCTCTAAGAGAGACTACTTTCCGACCCCCCGATACTAGCCGTACTGATATCATTTCCCGATGCGGTATATGAAGCGCTGATGCATGAAGCCATATCGTCTTAAGGTGTCCCGAGAACCTCTCCATATGGCAAATCTGACAGAAATCCGGGATCAGTATCGAAGCATGTTTGTAAAATTTAACACTATGTGATCTGCTTTTGAACAATCGCTAGACTGTACCGCGCCAGAAAGTAGGAGTTTTCTGGGTGCGCCGAAAGAGCACCGCCCTGAAACAGATCAGCCTTCGAATTAAGATCAGTAGGTATCAACGAGCGCTTACGTGCCCTCTTTGGGGTCACCTACTTTTGATAGGAAATGATTTTCCGTCTGACAGTTGCCATCTAAAAATTCTCTTTTGTATTTTTGGAAGGGGTGGAATCACAATTGCGATAACGACTTCTCGGAGATGCGCGCGCAGAACTACACCCGATAAGATTTGTCTCTTTACTCTCTTTCCTATAAGTAGGTGATTCAATACGCTCAGAAGTCTTTCGGTTTCTTGAATCCAACCGTTAGCTCAAGTTCTGACTTTGTTTACAGTGAAAAGATGCACATCAACACCGAAGCTATCCCAGGCTCTGTCCACCTGGTGGACGAGTCTGGTGATCTGGCCTACGCCATACATGAGAAGGAAATCGTGCTTGTTCCCACTCCTAGTGATCACCCCGATGATCCCCTTAACTGGTCAAAACGCAGAAAGTATCTGAACATGTTTTGTATGGTGCTTTACGTGATGGCCCTCGGTGTTTCTGGTTCCGCTGTGTATTCGGTGATCACCGACATCACAGAGCACTCCACTCTGACGGTCTCGAATTTGAACACTGGTACTGGTGTCATGTTTTTGTTCTGTGGTTGGGGTAACTTGATCTGGCAGCCAATGGCACTGCAGTACGGTAAGAGACCTGCTTATCTGTTCAGTGTATTGGGTGTCACTTTTTCCACATTGTGGGAGGCCTATGTCAAGACCGGACCTCAGTGGATCGGATCGAAGATCTTGCAAGGATTTTTCGTGTCGTCTATTGAGTCCCTTCCTGAAAGTTCAGTCGCTGATATTTTCTTTGAACATGAAAGAGGTAACTGGATGTCTCTGTACGCTCTGGTCCTGTGTGTTAGTAATTACATTGCTCCTCTCGTTGCTGGATTCATCGCCCAAGGTATGCAATGGAAGTGGGTCATCTACTGGACCGTGATCTTCGACGGACTTTCTCTTATTTTCCTCTTCTTTTTCTGGGAAGAGACCAACTATTTCCGCCCACACATTGCGCCAGATGACGAGATTGTTGAAGACGTTTCGCCAGAGATGAAGGTTGACGAGAAGTCCGCTGCCAATGCGGTTGTTGGGACCGCGTCATCTGGCGATGAAAGTGGGACTCCGGCTCCTACGTACACAAAGAAGTCCTTCGTTGCCAAACTCAAGCTGTTGGACCGCTCTCGTCCTTTCATGCTTTGGAAACTTATAGTCAGGCCTGTCACCATGCTCAGATTCCCTGGTATCGTCTGGGCTGGCTTCTGTTATGGTTCGTCGCTTATTTGGTTCAACGTTTTAAACGGTACTGCTTCCACCATCTTCAGTGCCGATCCTTACTACTTCTCCACCTCGATGATTGGTCTGACATATATTTCGCCAATCATCTTCTGCTTCATCTTCAGTGTCTACGCTGGTTGGTTTGGTGACTGGCTCAGACTGCGTATTGCTCGTCGCAGAGGAACTGGTATCTCTGAGCCAGAAGACAGATTGTGGCTTTTTGCACTCTATCTTATTATAGCTCCATGTTCTCTCATTTTGTGGGGTGTTGGTGCTTATCACAAGATTCACTGGATCGGGATTGTGTTTGGAATGGGTCTTCTTGGTGGTAGTGCGTTGCTGGGCTGTGCCTGCTCCGTTAACTACGTTTACGAGTCCTACAAGGATTTGAGTGGTCTTGGTATCGTTTCTGTCATCCTTATAAGAAACACAATGAGTTTTGGCATGAATTATGGTATCACTCCATGGGTTGATAATCAAGGGCTGAACAAGACTTTCATCGCTGCCTGTGGTATCTCCATTGCTTGTAACCTCACCTTCTTGCCTGTGGTCTACTATGGTAAGCGGTGGAGAAACTGGACCAAGGCAGCTTACTGGACTTACGTCCAAGATGCCATTGACAATGGTATGGTTCATTGAACGTGAACTGTAGACTCTTCTCTAATTTTCTTTATTAAAATACAATTCGTTCGTAATTTGTCAGAGTGTCAAATGCTACCCCGAAAAGTAGAATTTTTGAGAATTTCGCAAAATCTAGAAACTCCAAATATCAGAAGTACAAAAAAAAATCAAAAAAATCTCAGTCATCCTTTCTTTATCATGATTATTGATCACTCTTTGGTATCTTACCCTGCTTACCAATTCCTGAAAGACCAGAAAGCTGTTTAGAGAGATCCTCGATATCAGCAGATTCCTCTGTTTCCTCCTTGGTTTCCTCCTTGGTTTCTGTCTCTGTGATACTCGAGGCAATAGCTTCGGATCTTACTTTTGCTTCGTCGATATTGCTTGAAGTATCGGATTCATCATCATTGGAGGTGGTTTCCACCAATCTGCGAAGATCGTCCTCCCATCCACATAACCTAGCCAATGTCTCGGCAACCTCGTCGATATCTTCAAGAGCCAGAACATCGGTCTTCCTTGGATTCTGCTTGAAGTCACCACAATGCTCTTTGTTTATCAAAAGACGGATAGCATTAGCCTCAACCTCAGCAGGTAAAGACGCAAAAGGATATACGGTCAGTGATGTTCCTGCTACTATCGCCAAATCGATCTCCTCAGAGTCATCGTCCCACAGATCAAAAAAACGAGCCGGAAGCCCTTCCCCAAAAAATACGATGTCGGGCTTGACATATCCTTTGCATTTTGCACACCTGGGAATACCACCACTGGCCTTGTCGTCCATCTGTCTCTTAAGCTCTTCGGACGACATTTCGGCCCGGCAATCTATGCAATGGTTGGTTGCAAATGATCCATGCGCCTCGACGATATACTCATCTTTAACACCGGCTATTCTCTCGAGGGTGTCAATATTTTGCGTGTAAACCCTTTTCAGTAACTGCTTATCCTGAAGTAGTCTGATGAAGTAGTGAAACTTGGTGGGTGAAAACTTCCCCGGATATAGTTCCTCAGCCAAAGTATAGAAGGCCTGTGGTTTCTTGCGAAAATACTCTATATCAAATACTGCCTCAGCGTATGGCAAGCTGAGCTTCTGGAGATTGCTGTATAAACCAGTTTCAGGAGATCTAAAGTCTGGTATACCAGCCTTCGTGGATATACCTGCTCCGCACTAAGAGCTGTTAGCAGTCTGTAGCCAACATTCCAGTTTGATCGAATATACTCACCAAAACCACCACCCTAGGCTTCTTCTTCTTGGTAAGCGTGTTGACCACACTCTGAAGTTTCTGCTCCATATTTCGCTGAATATTCTCTCCAAGTTTCTTGAAGATTGGAGTTAGGAACTAAGGCTGGAAAAATGGGGACGTCCAGGCTGAGATGACCTGGAGGCTGAACTGGGTAACCGGCCTGCTATTAGGGCATCGCTCAGAGTTTTCATGGTTTGTCATAGAAGCAATACCCCAGGTACACCAGTGTCCACTATTATAGATACGATAATTCGAGATGAAAGTAAGTGAAAGCCTTTCAAATTACCAGGGAATAATCAACAATCATTAACACGATTATATTTAGCAAAGATTGACGTCTCTGGACATAAAAATACTCGTATCTGAGGCTGAGAAATCGCTGGCTGATTGTCGCCTCCAGAACATCTACACACTAGCCAACAGCAATAGGTCTTATTTGCTGAAGTTTGGAAGACCCGACCTAAAGGTGAGTCTAATCATTGATTCTGGATTCAAATTCCATACCACCAAGTTCCAGAGACCAGTTACGCAGCTTCCATCAAATTTCGTGGTGAAGCTCCGTAAGCACATCAAGTCGAAAAGGCTATCCAATGTCAAGCAGGTCGGGGACGACAGAATTGTGGTTTTCGAATTTGCCAATGGATTGAACTATTTGGTTTTGGAGTTCTTCAGTGCAGGAAATATCATTTTGCTTGACGAGAATCTCAAGATATTGTCCCTCCAAAGAACTGTCAGCGAACACCAGGCGAACGACAGATACGCGGTGGCTGAAACATACCAGATGTTTACGAAAAGTCTTTTTGAGGAGAATTCTGTGGAGAAGACCGGATATCCCGAAATAAGTGCCGGGGATATCAAATCCTGGGTCGAAGAGACCAAAAAAAATGTTGACGAGCAGAAAGGTAAGGTCTACTCGATTCACAAGCAGCTATTCCTCAAGGCGAGTTACCTGTCTTCAGATCTGATACATATTCACTTGATAAAGCTGGGCATAGAATTCGGAGCCAGTTGTTTCAGGCTTCTGGAAGACGAGACTGTTCTTCAACAGACCACTAAGGCTTTGCACAACGCTTCTTCCCAGCTGGAGGAACTGGTGAACACCCCAGCTGACAAATTTCAAGGTTACATTCTGAGCAAGAAGAATCCTTTATACAGGAAGGCAGAGATTGAGAAAGACGAATCGTCAAACTTGGAGTACATTTACGAAGAGTTCCATCCATTTGAGCCCATCCACAAGGTCAACGACAACACCAGAATCAGCACTGTGACGGGTTATAACAATACCATTGATGAGTTTTTTTCCACCATTGAAACCTCAAAGCACTCGTTGAAACAACAAGCCCAACAGCATAATGCCGAGAAGAGACTACAGCAAGTGAAAGACGAAAACGAGGCCAAGATCAGCAAGCTTACCGAGGTACAACAGCTCAACTTCAAGAAAGCAGAGCTGATTGTCATCTATAGTGACCTGATTGAACAGTGCAAAAGTGCTGTACAGTCCTTGCTGGATCAGCAGATGGACTGGAAGAACATTGAGAAGTTAATCTCGATCGAGAAGAATCGTGGAAGTGAAGTTGCGGCTATGATTAACCTTCCGCTGAACCTGAAGGAAAACAAGATCAACGTGAATCTACCCGACTCGTTAGCAGACGATGACCACGACGAAAGCGACGATTCCAACAGCTCGGAGTCAGAGTCAGAGTCAGAGTCAGACTCTTCGGATTCAGAGACGGAAGAAAAGCCAAAACCAGCCCACAGCAAGAAAAACAGCCAGCCAACTGTAAGTGTTTCCATAGATTTGGGGTTATCAGCATATGCCAACTCAACTAGCTACTTTGATGCCGTTAAAGTGGCACAAGAAAAACAGACCAAGACAGAGAAAAATGCGAACATGGCCCTGAAAAACACAGAGAAGAAGATTGCCCTTGATATGAAACGGTTAACCAAACAACAATCATCTCAAGTAAGTGGTGGTCAGACTGGTCTAGTCCAACTGAGAAACAAGTTTTGGTTCGAGAAGTTCTATTGGTTCATCTCTAGCGATGGGTTCCTATGTGTTGCTGGGCGCGATACGGCCCAGGTTGACTTGCTTTATTACAAATACTTCAACAACTCAAACGATGTGTTGGTATCCAATGATCTGGATAATGCTTTGAAAGTTTTCATCAAGAACCCATATTCCAACAAAGACATACCACCTACGACGTTCATTCAAGCGGGGGTGTATAGTTTGTCAACCACAAAGGCGTGGGATAACAAGATCGTGACCTCACCCTGGTTTGTCAAGGGCGTTGATGTATCGAAAAAGGACTACGATGGTACAATTTTGCCCAGTGGAATGCTCAATGTGGCAAGAGAACGTACGTATCTACCTCCTTGTCAGCTTGTTATGGGCTTTGGGTTGTTGTGGATAGGTGATGACGAAACAACAAAGAAGTACAAATCTGCGAAGAAGACCAGAGATAGTGAGCTAGAGCTCAAACTGGTAGATGCTGAAAATGGAAAGCAGACAAGAATTGACGAGTTGAAGGAGATGGTTGCAAAGATTGGTGCTCCCACAGAGGAAGATTCAAAGATTGGCCAAGAACTTCAGACTCATGTTGAGGACGACGTTGAAACCATATCAGAGTCCATCAATTCGCTGGATTTGAAGCCACCAGGTCCTAACGACCAGATTCAGAGCAAGATCCGTGGTAAAAAAGCCAAGCTCAAGAAAATAAAACAAAAATATGGTGATCAGGATGAAGAAGAAAGAAGGCTGAGAATGTCTGTTCTTGGTACTTTGAAGCAGGTGGAGAAAAAAAAGTCTACAGCTGAAGCAGCCGAGTCTGCTGATACAACGGCTCCTTCTCGTCGCCCTCCAAGCAAGAAGATCCAAGAAGCCAATCGTTTGCGCAAGCTGCTCGAGGAGCTCGAACAAGATGACGATATTGCACAAGAAGACGGTGAAGAATCAGAGGTCAAGATCGGGGAGCCATATTGGGAGACAATTTCAGGATTAATCGCTGCCCCTAACAAATCCGACAAGATTCTGGATTGCATACCCGTTTTCACACCCTGGCCAACACTGAACAGATACAAGTACAAGATCAAAGTTCAGCCGGGGAATAACAAGAAGGGAAAGTCCATTTCAGATGTTATTGACTACTTCTCGAGATCGAATATCGCGCAGGCAAAGTCTGAGCCTGAGGACTCTGCTGAATGGTTTGACAAACAGAATCTCGTTGCTCAAACCAACCAGCAAAACGCTCTGATGGCTATCACCCCAACCAAGTTGAAGATTGTATTACCAGGAGGATCGGACTCCAAGTCGAAGGGTAAAACAGGCAAGAAAAAATAAACCAGTCATCTACATGGCATTGTATATATTTATGACGACTTCCAACTAGAGCTTACACAAAAGACTTTAAAACCCCTGCTGTAAACGTTCAGACACCTTCGACTTGGCAAATTGGAAGGCATTGAACAGACCCTTTTCACTCAAATCAATCTTGATGTTCACATCATCGGTTGGAGCTTTGGTCACTCTCGAGGCAATCACAGCAGGGTCTGTTTCCAGTATGATACCGTCATCCGCAGTCTCATCAACAGCAAGAGATACCATATCGTAGTTCTCCTGGATCGATTTCTTGTCGATGGAACTCTTCAACACAATATCCAAAGCACCGATGAGGCCTTGTAATGTTGTGTATAGTAACGCTTCGTTCTCGTTCAGCCCTCCAGTGAGGTAGATTATGACATCCGAGTATTCTTTGTAGACCACTATCTGGTTTTCGAACAGTATGATGTCGCCATTCACTTTTTGGGTTTTCTGGAACAAATTGGCCTCGAAAGTGGCCTGCTTCTTGTCTTGTCCGGCAAGAGAATCAGGATCGGCTTCTCCGTGAGGTGGCTTGTAGTACTTGGCAAGTAGCCTCTTTCCATCGTTGTCCAAAAATATGATGGAGTTGACGGTGTATAACGATATGTTTGCAGGCATTGTATCGGTATATATATTCTGTTTTCAAACCACAATTCAGTTTGACAAGTGTGAATTTAGGTGATGTCCTCCATATCGAAAACACGTTAGCTGGCATCGATTTCAAAATCCAACTTGGTGGAAACACTACTGTTTTTTTCAGGCCCCACTCACCTTTGACCGTTGTTGATGTGATAAGAGTACGAGTATTGGGTGGGATAACACGAGAATCCCTCAATTAATTTACCGTTATGTCGAATGAGGAATTTTACTTTGCGCTTCTGAGAATATCGATAGCACAGGTAAGTTGACCTTGAAAAGAAATGCACGGAGGGATTGCCTGATATTAACCTTTTCAGTTACTACGGTCACATGGCTTTGACAAATGCTCCAACAAATCCTTAGACATACTTACAGACACATATATCAGATTCATGCAATTGATTGTGAAGAATATGGCCAAGCTCTCAGAGACACGAGGCCAGGGTATAGATGACGTTACGATTCAAGATCTTGCTGAAGCGCTCGTGGAAGTAAAGTTGATACGGCCGTCCTCAAAACTGGATCCCTACGATTTGTCCCCTTTCAATGCCACAGGAGTCGAGAACTTTGAGAAGTGGTTTCTGAGTGCAACCCCAGATAGAGCTAGAGAGGTTGCAAGACCCAACAGGGAGATAGCAGAAGATATAATAAAAGAGAGTCTGGGCTTCGGGGAAACATCTGTGAACAATTTCAAGAACATATTGTCAAACAAGGCGCCTGGAACTGAGACTACAAGCCAAGTAGGCGAGATTGTGGTGGATGAAGATTGGATTCAACTTACATTGAGAGGGCAGCTAGACGGCAAGGATACCAGATTCAAGGGCTCTGTTCTCGTTGATTACTTGCCGAAGACAAAAGAGGCTTCCAAAGAACCAGGTCCAAGTTCCACATCACGCAAGTTATCGAGGCGAGCAAATCATGACTTTTTGGTTCTAGGTAATACCCCAGAGAACTTGATTGATCACTTACCTTACATCAAAGAGTCTGACTCCGAGAGTGAGCCAGATGAGTTTATCGAAGAGTTAAACGGAGAATCAAGTGGAGGCGCTGAAAATCAAGATTCCATGGATTTTGAATGAATATAATGATCACAATGACTAATAAAGGGAACATTTATTGTAGAAAGCCCAATGTTTAGCGACAACTTTAGCCGAAACAGTAAGCACACTACCACGCTAGCATTTGCTATATGGCTGACCCGAGTGACCATTTGCCTAATAATCAAGAGAGCACTTAAAAGCCATTACTCCGCACAGGTTTGCAGCCTCAAAATGTTCAAGCTTATTCCCAAGTTTAAGATGACCCGGTCTCAGTTTGAGCTGGCTAAAGTAGGTAAAGAAACTACCATTTGCAGTCTTCGAAGGATAACTAACACTCATAGTTCACATTCTATCTGTTAACACCCATAACTATCATGTACTACGTGGGTATAGATACAGACAAGAAGTTCAACGTTCCTGGATTCTGGCCAGACCCTGCTACTCTCAACAAGATACCCAAGGAAAAGTACGAAATACAAGCGGAACTGGCTAGAATGAAGGAGGCTAGGATAGAGAAGAGGAAGAGATTGGAAGAAAAGGCCAAGGCTCTGGGTATTGATCTTGACGACGAAGAGTAATAGGCTGGTTTATTCACTAAGAAGTTGAAAAATTGAGAAAAATGCACTAGGAAGCTGTTGGAGTTGTGCCGGTTCTATCAGGCAAGGTACGATTCTCTGTACATAAGATTGAGCTCTCCCCCCTAGGAGTTTTCAAGACCGACTAATGAAATAAAAGGTTACTTTCAAAGAAAGCACTGAGTTTGGGCTATATTTTAAACATGTTGAACCATGTTTCTAGTAGAATTTTTGATAAAGCCTCCTACTTCTATCTCGAGCCTCCCATGTCTGTCTACTTTCACTGGGACTGGCACGTCTCATCATCAACTCGGTACATGCTCATTCTCCTTTATAAGCAGTCGTAGATCTCATACGATCACCCAAGAACACATCCAATGGTAGGTAGAGAGTCCTGATTTAATTTTCGCATTCTTAAACTCAATTACTGACTTATCTTATAGTCGGCACAAACTGCCAGTCCTCTGCCTCAGACAGAATCCACAGGCGCCTCTTCGGTGCCTATGACCCTCTACCAACGACTTTCAGAATCGTCACATCCCATCTGTTTATTGTTTTTCGTGGGGATTAGATTAATTTCGCTGCTGGCATACTTGTTTGGCCTACTCTTCACCAAGAACTTCATTCTAGTGTTCATCGTGGTGATGTTGACTCTTGCCGCAGACTTCTGGAATGTCAAGAACATCAGCGGAAGGCTAATGGTTGGACTAAGATGGTGGAATGAAACCAATGAGCTGGGACAAAGTGTCTGGGTATTTGAAACTGCGGATCCAAACAGATATATCAACCCAATTGACTCCAAAGTTTTTTGGATTGCACTATACGGAGCACCAGCCTTCTGGATCATTCTCGGAATTGTTGCGATCTTGAAATTTGAGTTCTTATCGCTCATACTGGTCGCAATCGCAATATCCTTGACTACGATAAACGCCATGGCCTTCACCAAGTGCGACAAGTTTGGAAAGGCCAATAACATTGCGTCCAGCATGTTTGGTAACGTTTCCGGAACTATCTTTAACAGACTGAACCCTTTCAATTTCGGATAAGACAGGACAACTGGAATTGGGTTACAGCAGCATTGTATAAGTAAAAAGAGTATATGATCCTTTTGATTCTCTCTCACACTTCCAGGTCCACCTCGAAGTTCAGTAAGTCAGAGCTCTCACGATGTGGAGCGATTCTTATAACAGCGGTCTTCATGCGAGCCGCCAACAGGTCACGGATTGCCTGGGTTCCGTCGTCGGCATGGTTCACTTCTTCAGTTTCATTCAAAGCATGTGCATCTTCATGTACCCTTGGAATACGATAAGGAGATGACACTCGATATTTCAGCTTGTGGAAAAGATTCTGAAGTCCCTTCATCTTTGAGTACGCACTCAGCTCTTGTAGTCCGGTTGAGTCGACCTTCTTTTGATCCTCCTTAACATTTTGGAACCATTTCCGGATTACCTGTCGAAAAGTATGTAGTCGATCAATTACAACAGGCTCAGCAGTTAAGGGTGTATTTTCATGCGAGGCCCAACTGTATGATCTGGCAGGTTCATCACCCAAACCAGATGCTTCCGACCTGGTATCCGATTCAGGTTTCCTAACAGGAATATCTGCATGACTTTTAATGCTCTTTCGATTAGCTGGTGTTTTTGAAGAAGATCCCCTCAAGGTGAAACTTTGTTTTTTGTCTTGAACGTTGTCACCTATAAAAAATGAAAGTTAGCATTAAGTGGAAATCCTCAAATTTCAACAAATTCTTACCAGAAGATTGCGTAACTTCTTCCTCTTTTACATTGCTTTCAGGAATTCCTGCCGTTGGACTTCCATATGCATCCAGTATATCATTGACCGTAAACGCAGATGGTTGCTCTGAGTAAAGCTCTCCGTCATTCGGGTTGGTGCTGCCTGCCACAGTCGAAGGGGAGCGCGATGGCATCTGGGAACTTGGTTGATGTGTTTGGTTTTCTTTTCCAATTGAAGCCTCAGGGTCCCTTTTTTGAAAGGTTTTGTTTCGAATGCTGTTTTGCCGCGTGTACGTATTGCTGGAAAAAATAAATCGTCTTGTTTCACAAAAAGAGATAGCTGCAGAACATTATACAACAACTTGGCGTGTTGTAGTTGAGGCATTGTTGTGCGGCTTTGCACGACCATACTGACTTCATTAATCGGCCCATGCAACGAACTACTGCTCATTTAAACCTAAACCATTTTAATGCGCTTGCGACTTCCCAAATATAAAAACTTTCGTTTTTGAAACATCACTTTCGCGATGTGCAACATCCTCAAATCTCAGTCTCTTTTTGCATCATCTTCAAAGACCGTTGAATGAAAGCAAGGTGCGTGATCTTTCCAGATATCTGTTTGGCAAGGCCCTTCCAAAGATGGTCTTTCCCTAAAAGCTCTGACTCAGTCATCAACGGCCTTGTCTCATCTGCAAATCGAATCAGAGTGTCACTTGCAATTTTTTCGTGAGTATCAACATCAAAAACATAACCCTTGTTTTGGAGATCTCTGTACCTAGAAGACACCTGCAAAACCTCCGAGGAGATCATGTGCAAGATCATTTTGTTCAATCTTAAGTCCATCTCGTTGTTGAAGGATATATTAAGAAGAGCGTTTTTGAGCCCCGGAATCACCACACCCTTTGGAACTCTTGTAACGATTGGGATTGCATCCATGGTCTCACTTGCTTTTTGCATCAAAGCCCGGATAAAGTGTGGACGATCCATGGAATAATCCAAAAGATAATCCCATAGTTCTTGATCACCTGCTGATGTTGCAAACATAATGGCTTTTTCTGGATCCTCTAGCTTGCCGACAATCAACGAAAGGGCCTCTTTATCCTGTCCAACTTTGTGATAGAGATAAACAAGTTCGGAGATACAATTTTTCTCTAAGCAAACAGAAATGGCAATGTCGATGTCATAGTCTTTGTGCCTCGTCAGAAAGCCAAGCAGCAAACTTTGGTTGAACCAGGCATAGAGTTTGACCATTTGATTCTCAAACTTCTTCGTGAGCAAAGTATCAATCTTGGAAAGCTCCTCTAGATAGAGGTAATTGACAATGTCAAGATTATGCTTTTCCATCAGAGACACAACACTGTCGGGAGATATTTCTTGAATGTTATTCACCAGTAAATGCACTCCCTCAATCAGCTTTTCGTGCAATTCCTCCGGATCGTTTCTCTGCTTCTCTGAATCGGTGAGGTTCATTGTCAAAATCTCAGGGAGCTTCTCGAAATACTTGACTAGCAAGTGATGATGACTCAAAAAGTTCATGAGGGATGGATCCTTGAGTATCAGAAGATGTTCCACACAAAGCTCTGGCTCATCAGATTCCTCACAGAGACGAATATAACACCAACGCAGTGCAAAAGCGATCTCAGAGTCCAAAGTGTCATCGACAGAGTCATCATAATCACTGATTAAAGTTTTCAACCTGTCACGAATATGGTCCTGATTATAGAGAGACATACTCCACTTACCAAAGATCTGAAGAAACTTTTCAAAGTGACGTTCATCGAGAACTGATATGAGGTATTCCGTATATACCTCTCTTCCGATTTCGGAGCCATACTCTTCATAGGGTATCAGATCAATGATGGCATCACAGTGATGACTTTTGTGATATATCCATAGCCAATTGTCCCACTCTTTAACTACTCTGAATCTCACCTCTTCGGAAATATGATCAGAAGACGAAAGAACTTCCTGCAGGAAAACAGCTGCGGATTTCCAGTTGCCCACCTCAATGAATTTGTCAACCTGTTTCAATCCTATGTTGAGTCTTTCAGTAACAGCCAACCAAGTTTCACTCATTTTCCATGCTTCAAGGAACCTTCCTCTTGAAACGTACCAGGCTAGTTTGTCATGAATGGTAAACTCTTGCACTATGACACCGTCGTTGGCTGAAAGAAGAAACCATCTGATTTTATCCTTGGCGATATGATGATGCAGATGGTAGTCATTCAATCCAAGGTTGGATATTATATTCAAAGGAATCTCCTCTATTGACAAGTCAGCCAGTGAAATACTGTCGACTATCTTCAACTCTGGAGGCTGAGATTCGTAGTTTTTCCTTCGTGCAGACCTGCTCTCGCCATTTAAACCTGTCTTCAACCTTGGGGGTACATAATTTAGCAGCATAAGATCATCATTCAAACTCGAAATCCCAGAAATAAGAGTACCGCTGAGATCAGCCTCACGTTCTATTTCTATCCTCCTATCACTCGTGCCCCTAAATGAAGCAGCTGAGACGAAGTTTGACAGGTGTGTTTGAGCATCTGCATCTATTGCAACACGGAAAAACCAAATATGAGATGCCCAGGCCACTGCAAACTGATTAACCTCAGTGAAGTGAACTTTGGGCCAATACAGGTCTGGTCTCGGAAAGTCTTCTGGAAGATCAACATGCAGCAGCGGAGTCTTTGTAGATATCTGCGCAACAGTGATACCTGAGTCATTTGTCCATAAAATTAGATCATCGATGATCTGTATACATGTAATGGGTCCCTTCCCAGAATCAAAGATAGTGTCAGTTCTCTGGCCTAGCCAGTTCTTTGTGGACAAAGTCACATTTCCTGCCATACCTCCAGAGATGAAAGCCTTAGTCGTTCGGTATTGACGGTCGAGAACAACAGCATGTATAGGCCTTTTGAAATCAAAAGCAATAATGTCATTCTCGTCTGTAATCGAACCAATCACTACTGTACCATCCATTGACCCACTGGCAACAAATTGTCCGTCGGTATGAAGGGAAAGCACCGAGGCTCTATGTGCCTTATAAGTGCGAATAGGTGTGAAGTCTGGTTTGCACAGATGCACCATTCCAGAGTGTGTAGCAAATATGAATACGTCATCATGAAAGTGGCATGCAGAAAGAGCGTCTTTGGTGAAGAAACGTGGGGGTAGTTTGGTGAGTCTAGTATATCGCAATCTCGGAGGCTCAGCATCATCTTCATCTTCATCTTCATCTTCATCTTCATCTTCATCTTCGTCTTCGTCTTCGTCTTCATCCTCGTCTTCGTCTTGATCTTCATCATCATCATCATCATCTTCTTCTTCTTCTTCTTCTCTTTCATCGTCCTCTTCATCATTCTTTGTATACTCGTTATCATTACCTGCACTCAGGTCTCCAATTGACTGTTTTTGATCTGATGCGTTTGGCGAATCGTTATCGCCAGGCGTGTTAGGCGTGACATGAAGTGAAGCAGTCTCGTCATTGGAGACAACTTTAGCCCCAATGAGTTTATCTGGGCTATCAGATGACACTGATCGCTCCAAGGTTACCCCAGGAGGCATTTTACGAGGAGTTTGGAGTAGGCGCATATAACAAGAGCGTGGAACGTAACACATGAAGTAGGTGAGGCTCCCACATTTAAGTAGTGGTGAACTCAATCTGTGTGGAGTCGGTTTGAGAGCTTGGCCTTGAACCAAAGTTTGAACTCAAGCTTCAGCTTAAGCTCAAGTAACAGTCTGACTATAATACCATGCCCCGTTCTGTGAGAGGCACTCTCGTGACTTGGTAAGAACTTTCTCTTCGAATGCTACCATATTTTATTCTAACATGCCTAGTGATCCTTCGATCAGAGCATTGATCTTGAAGATAGACACCGTCAGCAGGTCTATAGTCATAGAGGAGCTCGATGAAACACATTTACTGGTGGACCAGAGTCAGGTGCCTTTCCTGAAAAATGAGCTGAACAAGCTCTTATCAGAGAATACCTACAATCCGCTCGATGATGAAAATTTGCCTCAGTAATAACCAAGGAGTTTCATGTTTTATCACTAGTTGTACATGCTCTATGAAAGCTGAGGACTTACTCTAGAGCAAGCGTGCTAACATCAGGGTCGTTATCGAAAATGTTCCCATCAGTGGTGCTGGTGCTGGGTTCTCTAAAATGCTCTTCATTCTGGAACATCTTGGAGACAACCTCGCTGAGGAACGAGATGAGAGTGTCAACCTCCATCAAATTGCCCTCATCGTCCTCGAGGGCTCCATGGACGATTGCTGCATTATAGAACCGCTCATACTCTTGAATGATAGCTTCCTGAACACCGTCGATTAGGTAACTGACAACCCTGGGGTCTTGCACGAAGGTCGATATCTGTGGCTTGATCCGTGGAAACTCTATTTCTAAAGTCTTCTTGAACTTGGTAGCAGCTTCTTCTGCATCCGTTGGGTCTGTGCAGTCAGCCAGTGGCTGTATGATCCTCGTCTTATAGTCATCAATGAACTCATGAACAGCGGTTCTTAATGCCATTTGCAACTCCAATTTGGCATCGATGACATCATCCACAACACGAGGAACAGAACCAAGTGCCAAACTGAAAAATCCACCTTCGTCTCTGGCAGCCCCATAATGTTGCTCGATAGACTGCTTGTCCCTGCTGCCTTTATAAAACTTTCTGAAAAGCTTTTGTAATCCGCTGAAATCCAAAGACGCTTCTCTTCTAACATGTTCTATATCCAGATTTTCAATGTTGTCCTTGAAAAAAACCAAATTCTTGATGAGATAAAGCTTGGAGTCAATTGACGAATACGTTCCTGTGAGCAGGCTCGAAAAGTTGTCTCTTATAGACAGAAGCACCAGATGAACCACTGAGTTTGCCAAATCGTCAAAAACCTGTGAGCCAACCAGCTGGTAGATCTTAGTCAATAGCTTGACTGATTTGACAACCGGTGGGTATATGGTTTGAGACGAAAATTGATGCTCGGAATGACTCACTGAGGAAATGATTGTGTCCGCTATGGATTCAGTGTCGTTGTCTCTGCCATTCAAGCTACCAGTTACGCTTCCTGCGATGCTATCCAAATCATCATCTGGCGCAACACTGGGTGCCCTTCTGCGGCCAATGGAGAACTCTCTTCCAGTCTTCTTGTAGTTGACGACATTTTTGTCAATGTAGGCTTGCACCCGAAACACCAGTCTGGATTGCACATCCTGCAGAATTGGTGCCAATAGCGACTCGATCTCTATATGTTCTGAGTTGGTGTGTTCATGGTGGTACATGCCGCCTATTTGAAGGCTGCGTTCAGACACAGACTCGGATTCATCGTCTGAAAGGTCTGTTTCCGAGTACTTTTGCAGTAAAGTGATGAGCTCACATAGATCACTGATGTTATTTTCTCTGATAATCCGATTTCTCATCATGTAGTACAAGGGATCAAGTACAGACTCAAACCACTTGTTGATCATCATGACATTATTAGCATTATCAGTTCTTTGGTCGTCCGTGACAAAGAAGATATGGCTGAAGACATCAAACTCTCTTTCTAAAACTCTTGAGAAGAACGCAATGTTTCCCTGTGCCAGTTGCACTAGCGACCTTGATCCTGCAATTGAAGTTTCATTGTACGCCTGAAGCTGCGCATTGATGGTATTGCTGAGCAAAGAGCTTCTGGATTTGAAATATTGACTATAGCAATCATTCAACAGGCCCAGGTACTCGTCATAGTTGGCCACTGTTGCACGGGTGTACAAATCTTCTATCAAAGGCTGGAGATAGCTGCAGTCTTCTTCAAACTGGTTGTACATGAAGGCATCCACCCTGATAGATGTGGCTGCACTGATGGCCCCGCGGATCTTATTTTTGTTCTTCTCTTCGTTGACCTTTGTCTGGATGTTGAACTCAACATTTTTGAGTGTGTTGATAATGTAGTTTCTCACCAGAGTGAGCGCTCTCACCATGCATTGCTTGAATCTATTTTGATAAATTTCGATTTCTCTGAACTCTTTGGCCGCAGGAGACTCAACAAAAGTCAAACACTCATCCAGTCTCCTTAGTATGTTCTCCTGGAACGATTTTCTCATCACAATCGAACTGCTACTGGAAGTGTTCAAACTTTTCACAATCGAGTCAAGGGACTCAAAGTATTCGAGATTCTTCGAGATGTCTTCATACAACCCTGTAAGCCTGTTCACCTCCAAAATCAACTCGTTAGATTTCGTCTGAAAATCCACCGTTTGCAAGGTGACTTGGTCGTATTTTGTCAGCATCGAGCTGAGATTCTCCACTATCACGTCTGCCTCCTTCAGAAACCGTGCATGCTCTTTGTAGGTATGCGAAATGACATCTTGAAATTCCAAAAACTCAGCATTGTCCATTTTGTTGATTGCCTCCTCGTCTTCGTATGATATGAGAAAGTCTGACTCCACAGATTGCACCTGATTTGTCCATAAGTAATTTGTTTCTGAGGTGGTGAATGGGAAGGTGAAAGATGAGGCCTCCATAGGTGTAAGCGTGGGTTCGAATTCGCTCGAACCTAGCGATTTCGTTCGAGTCCTGGGATTAGCGATAGACTCTGTATCAAGCTGTATATGATCCTAAAGAACGTGAGTTAGAAGTTATCGTAAATATGAGTCTCACCAAATTTGACCTACCTCCATGAACGGAGCATTCGATGCAATTGATTGTACCATCGAGCCCCTTCTTCCCCGAGAAGAAAAGGAAGTATCTGTCACAGTAGATCCTCTTCTTCTCATGTTGAAAATTTAAATGCTGATATGGATGATGTGGTTGTGTATTGTTGGAGAAGATACAACTACAATGTACGTGTTGGAGATGATAGAGTGCAACGCCGGATCTGCACCCTTCCTGATGAGACCCATTTTGGGCCAATATATTGGGCTATGTACTTCAAAGCGTATGTAATTTAAATGATTACCACTGAAGTATGCCTGAAGTTACTTCAGGATTATGATTAGGCACACTGTAATTAAAGTTTGAATACTGTCTCTATTGACAATTCCGCCAATTTAATGCTCGATTAATGCTAGTGTTCAGTGGGCTTCCATGCATCCTCCACACACTGGAAGACCCACCTTTTTCCTGGATTCAGGCAAGAGATACGTGCACTGTCCTTCTCCAACTGTTGCAAAATAGTGAAAATTATATGGTTCAACGTTTCAAAGGAAAGCCTCAAAAATGGAAACCTCCTGAGCACTTTTTTCAAAGGTAGAGATCGAACAGTATGTCGTATAACTCTTCTCGAATTGCCTTTCTCTTTATTCTCCTTCCCGATCCGAAGCAGCCTATCGCCGAGATATTGCACCAAGACATCGAAATAGTCAAACAATTGAATTTTGTTGGCTCGCCGTATAAGAATATGCTCTAATTCGAGCTCGTTGATGGCCATGTCGAAGGCGTCCTTTTTGAATGTGGGGCCAGCATCCAACAATTTATTCTTGCAATCGACATATAGATTGTCTTCGGAGACACAATTCTCCTCACTGGCCATCAAAATTTCTAAGACACGCAATTTTATGGTGGATGTTGGGGAGAAGTTACCGTAAAGTTTGGATGGTGTAACCGACACATTCAATCCCAACCTCTTCGATAGAACGTCCTTCTTGAATCCAAGGACACATCGACGCCATTCACTCAAGACCTGCAACTCCTGATCAGTTCGCTGTCGCGTGATTTGATATGCTCTCACGACAGGAATTCCTTGAAGGAACTCCGCAACGCCGCAAATTACCACCAGATCTCGCAAGTTGAGTACCTGGAGTATCTCTTTTTCAACCCTAACAGTCACGGTGCTGGAGGAATCATTGAGTTCGAAACCAACTTCAGACTTCGATACCACATAACCAGTGATGGCCACTTTGTATATGGGAATGTTTCTAAGTAGGGCCCAAGGCTCTTTCAGCCTTGCCCCATATATAGCAGACACAGGCCGCATGACGCGTATGTCTTTGGTGAACACTGGACAGAACTCTCCTGTTAGAATAGTTGGCGCCCTATAGAGCACACATGGCTCATAGTAGGGCTTTCCGTCCACTTCAAACCTTTGAGACATCAGCTGTTGCCCAAATCAAGGAAGATACCACAGATAAAGACGTTGCAGTGAGTTTGTGAGGAGGGTCTCAAAAATAGCGTGTCGAAACCAATGCGGCGTAGATGATAGCCGACGGCCTTATCCGCAGTGTTGCTCAATCTTTCACACTAGCATCTAACCCCAGCATCCAAACCGAGATAAAAGGATTTGAACATTGTCCTCACGATGTCATCGACGCCTATAACATGCCACATATTGGATACCACTCGCGGCCGTCCTGCTTCGGATGTGTTATGTGAGATTTTCAGCCTCGCCAGCTTCAATGAGCCAACACCGTTTGCGACAGCCAGGACCAACGGCGACGGTCGTATACCTAAATGGAATTTCAGCTCTGAGGTGAGCAAAACTTCGCTGGCACAAATTGGGATCAATGACGACTGGGAAGTCCTGAAAGCGGGAGTCTACAAGATCAGATTTCATACCAAAGAGTATTTCCAGGAGATAGCCTTACAGGAGGATGCCACAGATTCCACTGGCCGTGCAAGAACCTTCTTCCCATTCGTGGACATCATATTCGAGGTTGCTAGTCCACCAGATCACCACTATCATGTTCCATTACTGCTGTCCAATCATGGCTACTCTACTTACCGTGGTAGTTAGAAGCCTGACTCAGTGAATCCAGCCATGACTATCCTCCTTTACAGTTCTAGTTTTGTATGTGCAGATCATATTCATATACAGTTTTCTTCATCAGTCATCTATTTACATTAGAATCCAACGATTTCCTCGAAAAGTTTCTGACATGGAACCGTGGCATTCAATCTGGCACACAGCAGGTAGGCACCACTCAATTTTCTATGCAGACTGTACGTCTCTTCTGGAGGAGGAGACAATCTTTCGTTCAACATAAGACTAATGTTTCCACGAACTCTGTCCGTCACTGTTTGCTGTGTGAAGTTGTAGGCATTACCGCTGTTATCCTTCGGAGCAAAAGGTTCACCCAAGACCAACATGGAGTCAACATGGGCCTTTACCATGGCCTCAGATTCAAGACCCGTGAGGTAACCTAGCTTGAGAGAGTAATCGTACGCACCCTTTCTATCCTTCAAGATAGCGGCCCGAAGACACCCAAGATAGTTGTCAATAAACTCTTTGCTATATTCTCTCGAAGCACCGAAGTCCAATAGCTCTATTTTGTTAGTGCTCTCATTGCAGAGGAAGTTGGCCCAATTGGGGTCCGACTGCATAAATCTAAACTGCGCAATTTCCATCAGACATAAACGCATAATGTTGGTAGCGATCCAGTCCTTTCTCTCTTGGGACCAGTCGCCTTTCACGATCTCTGTTCCCTTGAGTCTCTGCATTGTCAAAACATGTTCTCCACTTAGTTCATGGTAAACCTTGGGAACCACGAATACTTCATCATCTTTCAGAAGCTCCCTGAAGCGATCCAAGCTCTGAGCTTCTCTGATGTAATCACATTCCCATTTCAGCTCCATCCTGGCATTGTCAACGCTATTTTCGAGGAACAGGCCTGGAGGCAATAGTTTAGAAGCCGTCAGAAGCAATAGCAGATTATTCAGATCAGAATCAATACTATCGGCAACACCAGGATACTGCACTTTCACAACAACTTCTTCCAGATCTTTGGTGATGGCTCCGTGGACTTGGCCAATCGACGCCGCAGCTATCGGAACATCTTCAAAAGATGAGAACATACGAACCCTCCAGTCATCGCCCAGCTCAAACTTCATCACCTTCTCCAATTGACCCGCAGGCATATAGTGAGCATTGTTTTGCACCCTAAGCAAAATCTGCTGGATTTCTTTGGGCAAGACCGAGGAGTCTTGGAATGACAGCATTTGGCCAATCTTCAAGGCCGCACCTCTCATCCTGCTGAACTTCTTAGCCATTCTTTCGATGTTAGCGGGCGACAACATCAAAGACCCAATATCTGGTGCAGTTCCAGAGGTGGCATATTTCTTAGCACCTTCAGCGGCCATGTTAAGACCAATTCCTGCAGCCAGAGCACCATAGTGAAACAAACGTCCAATACGGGTGCTTGGAACAGCTGATTGGCTCATTTCAAACTCTGGCTTGACCGCCTCCCCAATAACTTTGGGCTTCTTGAAATTGTCTTCGTTCCTTATACGTGACATAGTATGGAAACCACGCTCATTCTTGATCGTCTTGCTAGCGGATTTGGATCTTTTTGACTTCGATGGATGCTTCGCTGCCGTTGCTGCCGCTACCACAGACTTCTCATGAGCAAGCTGATAAATGTCCGGAACAATTTCAGAGCCCTGGAACTCCTTCACTCCCTTTGCTTCATCCGACTTGGCCCGAAGCTCCTGCCACAATGCATTGTCGTTCCTCAGAGGTTGGAGAAGTTTCGTGGTTTTCAAGGCATCCTCCACCTCTTTGGCCACAAGACCCGATGCTTCACGAGCAACCTTGATGGCCGACGAAGATATCGAGAACAACTCGTATATGCGCCGGTTCAGCATTAAAAACACTGCTCAATCGATACTTAACTGCCCCAGATATATTGGAGGAGATAAGCCAAAGTGTGGTCCTCGAATATCTCATCCCAAGGACGTGATCACATGAACCCGCACCCGGCGTATTCTAGAGCACGAGCCCATCTCAATTTTTTTTATCTTAGAAATAATCTAGATAGACTCTAACAAGAAAGCACATCACAAAGCAATTCTCTTCGTTTTCAGCAATGGAAAGACCGTCCAAGAAATCACGCACGATAGCTTCTTCTGTCCCAGAGAAAGCTGCGGAAAAAGCTGAGGCGGAGTTGGAGGCCCACCCTCATGCTCCTTCTGAAGCTGTCCTTGAAGTTCACGATGCAGGCGAGTTTGCAGGCATGACAAGGCACAAAACTACGGCCCAAGAGGCCCAGAAGCTGGAGTCGGCAGAACTCAACCCCTTTACTGGACTTCCATTCACGCAAAAATATGTGGACATCCTGAAGGTCAGGCGAGACCTTCCTGTGCATGCACAGAGAGACCAGTTTCTCAAGATCTTTCAGTCCACTCAGATCATGGTATTTGTGGGTGAAACCGGTTCCGGTAAGACAACACAAATCCCTCAGTTTGTGCTTTATGATGATATGCCTCACTTGAATAAGTCAATGGTTGCATGTACGCAACCACGTCGTGTTGCTGCTATGTCTGTTGCTGCCAGAGTGGCTGATGAGATGGATGTTACATTAGGTGAAGAGGTTGGTTACAGCATTCGTTTCGAGAACAAGACAACTCCCAAAACTATCCTGAAGTACATGACAGATGGTATGCTTTTGAGAGAGGCTATGGAAGACCATAATCTTTCAAGATACTCGTGTATCATCCTTGATGAAGCCCACGAACGTACTCTGGCCACTGACATCCTTATGGGTTTGCTGAAACAGGTAACCCAGAGAAGACCCGACTTGAAGCTAATCATCATGTCTGCTACTCTGGATGCTGAAAAGTTCCAAAAGTACTTTGAAGATGCTCCTCTCTTGGCGGTTCCCGGCCGTACATTCCCTGTGGAGATCTATTATACCCCAGAATTCCAGAGAGATTACCTTGATGCTGCCATCAGAACTGTTCTGCAAATCCACGCCACGGAGGAGGAAGGTGATATTCTGCTCTTTTTGACGGGTGAAGAAGAAATCGAGGACGCTTGCAGGAAGATTTCTCTGGAAGGAGATGAACTTATCAGAGAGGAGTCTTGTGGCCCTCTTAAAGTGTATCCTCTTTATGGTTCGCTTCCACCTCATCACCAACAGAGGATTTTTGAGCCAGCTCCTAAGGCTGTCAGGCCTAACGGAAAACCAGGAAGAAAAGTGATTGTTTCCACCAACATTGCTGAAACATCTTTGACTATTGATGGTATCGTGTACGTGGTGGATCCTGGTTTCTCCAAACAAAAGGTGTACAACCCAAGGATCAGAGTCGAGTCTTTACTTGTATCACCAATATCAAAAGCTTCCGCCCAGCAAAGAGCTGGTCGTGCGGGTCGTACGAGACCAGGTAAGTGTTTCCGTTTGTACACTGAAGAGGCTTTCAAGAAAGAGTTGATCGAACAGAGCTACCCTGAGATTCTCAGAAGTAACCTGTCGAGTACGGTCCTAGAGCTCAAGAAACTGGGTGTTGATGATTTAGTGCATTTCGACTTCATGGATCCTCCTGCCCCAGAAACAATGATGCGTGCCTTGGAGGAGTTGAATTATCTTGCATGCCTTGACGATGAAGGCGAGCTTACCGCACTTGGAAGACTGGCATCGAACTTCCCATTGGACCCAATGTTGGCCGTGATGCTGATTGGATCGCCAGAGTTCAAATGCTCTGAGGAAATTCTTACCATTGTCGCCATGCTGTCTGTGCCGAATGTGTTTGTGCGTCCTATCTCTGCAAGAAAACAGGCAGACGAGAAGAAGGCCTACTTTGCGCATCCCGATGGTGACCATCTCACCATGCTGAACGTCTACCACGCTTTCAAGTCCGACGAGGCTTACGAGATTGGTCTGCACCAATGGTGCCGTGACTACTTCCTGTCGTACAGATCTTTGAAGAGTGCAGAGAATGTTCGCGCTCAGCTGCAGAGGATGATGGAACGCTATGATCTTGAGTTGGTGTCAGTCGACTACGACGACAGGAACTACCACAACAACATTAGAAAGGCATTGGCCTCTGGATTCTTTATGCAAGTGGCGAAGAAGAAGTCTACTGGAAAAGGATACCTCACTGTCAAAGATAACCAGGAGGTTTTGATCCATCCAAGCACTGTGTTGGCCCACGACAGCGAGTGGGTCATCTACAACGAGTTTGTCTTGACCTCTTCTAACTACATCAGGACAGTCACCTCCGTTAAGCCTGAGTGGTTGATCGAGTATGCCCCTGCATATTACGACTTGAGTAATTTCCAGAGAGGTGATGTCAAGCTGAGTCTGGAGAGAGTACAGGCAATGCATGACAAAAAGAAGGAGCTCAAGAAGCTGAAGAAATCGAAGCATTGAATGGACAGGTTGTAATATATTATAGAAAATAGTACGACATCTCACACGTCTGTATTTGTATATGACGAAACATATTTTTGTACATATATATATGCCTATATATCGTTTCTGCCATTTTCGTGCGCATCACAAATGTTCAACCACTCACAAGGATACCTTTGTACATTCCTGAACAGAAAAGAATTCGTTTTTTCAGTCATAAATTTCATATTTACTCTTTCAAGGACAAAACCTTTTCGATGGCTCTAACCACGGTTGGAGTGTCTGGGAAGGCAAAGTCTTCGAGCTCCTTGGCATATGGGGTTGGAACTTCACATCCAGTGACTCTCTCCACTGGAGAGTCAAGGTAGTCGAAAGCATCAGTCTCCATGATCTGAGCACAGATCTCGGAACCGACACCGAATGCTGGGAATCCTGCCTCCACGGTGATGACGTTGTTGGTCTTCTTGGTGGTAGCAACGATGGCGTCAACGTCCAAAGGTCTGATGGAACGCAAGTTCAAAACCTCAACGGAAACACCGTACTTCTCCTTGACGATCTGGGCGGCCTCAAGACAGAAGATCAGGTTTCTGGAGTGGGAGATCAGAGATACATCGGTACCCTCGAGCTCGATCTTGGCCTTACCAATTGGCAAGACAAAGTCTGGGGAAAGGCACTCCTCGGAGACCTCAAACGAGTCACCGTACAATAGCTCATTCTCCAAAAAGACAACTGGGTTAGGATCTCTCACGGCAGCCTTGAACAAACCTCTGTAATCCTCGGAAGAGAATGGGGAGATCACCTTCATACCAGGGATCTGACCATACCAAGAGGAGAAATCCTGGGAATGTTGTGCAGCAACACCAGCAGCAGCACCGTTAGGTCCTCTGAAGGTGATGTTACAAGGCTGCTTACCACCAGACATGTAGTAGGTCTTGGCAGCGGAGTTGATGACATGATCGATTGATTGCATGGCAAAGTTCATGGTCATGAACTCACAGATTGGCTTTAAACCAGCTAAAGCGGCACCAACACAGAGACCGGTGAAACCCATTTCGGTAATTGGAGTGTCGACAATTCTTCTTGGACCAAACTTGTCCAAGAGACCTCTCGAAATCTTGTAAGCACCGTTGTACTGGGCCACCTCTTCACCCATCAAGAATACGCCATCATCACGGTCCAATTCCTCAGCCATGGCCGAGTTCAAGGCGTCTCTGACAGTCATTGTGGTTGGAGCAGCAGCAGAGGAGGCAGGTCTGACCGGGTGGTTGATTCTCATGGCCCTCGCGGCAGAAGACTTGACCGCAGACGAGGCCAAGTTTGCAGTTTTTGCAATTGACGAAATCTTTTGAGCCATTGTTGAATTAGTGGCAAATGCGACTCTAACGATTGGTACTCTCACCTCTAAAATCGGTGTGTAACAAAGACTTATTGTTTCAAGAGGAATGCGAGAGCTATAAGGCAAAAGTCCTCGTTCTTCGAATAAGGGGACCGGTGGAAAAGCGGGCTGCAATCGACCGGAGAATAGTGCGTTCGATAACCAGAATTTGGGATCACGTGACACAAAAATAGTGGATTGGCGTGCTTCCTGCGATGGCCTCGGACGATCATTTGATCTGTTTGCCGAGATATGATTACTGCGATAACACGAAAATAAAATGCGCTTTATAATTTGATAACATTTTGTTGACAGAGATTACTGTGGCCCTATTCATCACTCTCATTGATGGCTTCAGGATACCTCTGCCCCTCTTCCTCCTCATCACTCGTATCGGGGTTGGCGATGAAAAGTTTCAAGCCAGGCTCTGAGGGACGGTAGGTGAAAGTACTTCTTATGCTGGACTGCCTGTTCAACCCATTGGTGCTGTTCGCCGGCTGTGCGGTCTCCAAGATCGATCTCCCGGTCTGTAGTTTCCGTAGTTGCTCTCCTGGGGTTTCCACAGTTGGCGGTGTCAGTGGAGTAACTATTCCACTGCTAACGTCATCATCGTCATCAACCTCAGAAGCAAGTAGTCTGGGCTTCAGCGTACCATGTTTGATATCAGCACTTGACAGAATACTCTTCCTCCAACTGTCGGAAGAAGACTTTGAAAGAGTCTTGGTGTGAGTCTTCGTAGCAGATGAATGTGGTCTGATAGCAATGGGCAAACTCGCACTTTGCTTAGACTTTTCGCTATACGCAGTTCCAGCTTTTTTCCTAAGAGCAGCAACATACGCCGACCTAATACCCAGCCCATCTGGCACATGCCCGGTGCTATTTGCTACGAGGGTGCTCTGCTGGGAGTCACGTGTAAGCTCAGTCGCAGTAATAGGGATTTGCTGGCGTCTGGTCCGTGGAGCTCCATTAACATCAACCAGTCTGTTACTTCCTGATACATCAGCTAGGGCATCGGTACTTGCATAAGTAGGATAGAAACTCTCCTGGGAAGGAGATTGGTCTCTACTCACTGCATAGTCACTGCCATGTGAATAAGCAGGCTCCGATTCAATGGCACGATCGTGCGCACTAGCATCCTCTGATGTGGTCGCACTGGAAGTCATATTGCGGACAACCATCTGTTTCGGTAAATCCTCCTCTTCATATGGAGAGTAGAAAGGAGATCTAGCAACGAAGTTCAAATCGTAATCTTCGTTTTCATTGCTATCGCTGGATTCCACAGTCGCAGGCAATATCTGACCAGCAATGTCAGAGCTCTCACTGGGCAATTTGGGCAGAGGAAAAGGCTCACGCACTGTTTCCTCCAAAGGGGAACCAGTCCCCAAAATCTTTTCCATGGAGTTATTTCTGTCCAACACCGAGTCTCCAGAGGAAACCCGAGTAAATCCATCTTCATCGTTGCGCCCAATGTTAACGTTAACAGAGCTGTTATCGTCGCGGTACAAAGAGCGGTTATCCACCATTTCAAGAGAAAGTCGTCTGCGAGAATATGGGCTAGTGTGGACAGAATCTGCAGCTTGCCACAGATTTTCGCCATATGGCTCATCAATAGACCCATTATTCAGTGAATGCAAACCCTCGTTGAACTGCTTGGTATTTGGAATGGGTGCCAATGCATCCTCCGCTTCACCTGGCCTATAAGGTGGCACATCGAAGTCCCTCTCAGATCCCTCAGACTCTCCCATCTCGTAATCTCCAACTTGACTCTTACCATAGTATCGTTCTTCGTCGGAAGATACAACATCTGCATTGGCTATGGACAATCCCTTGATCTTCGGCTGGAGATCCACCCCAAACGAGGACCCAAGCTCTCCATTAGGCGACGGCAAAATTGAATTGAACGAGGGCTCATAAGAACCACGTTCATCTTCGCGACTTGTTAACTCCTCGCTTGACTCTACTGGTTCCCCAACATCGTAGAAGACGTCCTCATCTTCTGCCGAAGCAGTTGTAGCGGGGGAAAACTGCCCAGTTTGCGCAAACGCAGGTCTGGGCAAATCCACACTCTCATCAGTCATGGGGATATCCACAGAGGTAATCTGGGCAATCACTGGAGTAGCATCCGATTCCGTCGCAGCATCGTCAAGATGGATACCTAGTCCTGAAGGGGATATCACCTGGTCTAGCGGCGAACGCAATTGGCCAGCATCAGACGATGGGAATTGGCTGCTCGTCTTCAGAGGCGAATACTCGCTGGAGGATACCGTCAAGTTGGAAAACGCAGCAGCGCTGACATTGGCTTCTTTCAATCGCAGCAAAGATATCTCATTATCCAACGAGGTCATAAGATCACCAAACTCTGGATTACCTGCTGAAACCTCTCGCTGTTGAACCGGAATCGCCTCAAGGCTATTGCTGGAAGCTCCAACATCACTATCGATCACCACGAACTGTCTTGGGCGTCTAGTCCGTTTCCTGGTAACACTAGTGTTACCAGCATCAACTATATATGGATCCATGGACTCATGTTGCGGTATTGAGGGCATCTGTGACTGAGGACGATGCAAGGGTTGTGACGGAGGTTGTGACTGAATTTTTGGTGTCTGCGAGGTTGTCTGTTGTCTGTCGCTTGGCGGAGTCGAAAGCAGCGACGAGTAGCGTTGGCTAGACCCATAGGTCTGGCTCGATTTTCGCGGCGTAGTCAATATGGGGCCATCGTCTGTTGGCAGATTGATAGTTCTGGTGGGAGTTGAACCAGATGGAGGCAATGGGATCGACTTCCTTCGTTCTGGCTTGGACGCGGTCTTTGGCGTCGTTTTTGGCGCAGGCGATGCTTCCGCACCTGGGGCTCCGAGTAGAAAAGAGGTCGCCTTGAACATTATAGAGGACCTCTTGCGAGAATTGTCCTTTGGAGGCATTTTGAGGACTCAGGAAACAACCAGGGTTCAATCTGAGGGCTAGGATTGTTGATAATTTCAGTTTGGCTCTTGTGTGGTAAAAATAGCCATCTGAGAAGCTCAGATTAAGAAACACGCCAGGAACAGTCAATAAAGACGGCTAGAATCTCCCGAAAAGCAGAAAAAAGCAAAACACACGTCCAATTCAGTCTGAAACAAAATTCAAATACCCGAAAATCACGCAGGATCAATGAGAGCACCAAACAATATCGAACGCAACATAGACTCTCTTGCGAGTCCAGCTATTCCCATGTGTGTGTCAGGACTAGATTTGGGGAAGAGGCCGGGTAACATCCGAGATGTGGAAATCTGGAATTTTTTTTTCAGTCCAGATGGCCTGTACACTTACGGATGAGATTTTTCCCCGGTAAACACAGAAGAATAAATAAGACAGAATAATGTCTAAGAAGGAAAAGACATCTTCCAAGGAGGAAGGAGAAGACAATTACGAGAAGAGGCTGCCGGCCCTTCTTCCATTTGCCCGTCCATTGGCACCAAAGAAGCTGAACAAGAAGGTTTTGAAGACGGTCAAGAGGGCCTCCAAAGCTAAGCATGTTAAGAGAGGTGTAAAGGAAGTTGTGAAAGCTCTCAGAAAGGGTGAGAAGGGACTGGTAATCATTGCCGGTGATATCTCCCCTCCAGATGTGATTTCCCATATTCCAGTGCTCTGCGAGGACAGTTCGGTTCCATACGTCTTCCTACCATCTAAGGAGGACCTGGGGTCAGCTGGTGCCACTAAAAGACCAACATCGTGTGTGATGATCGTACCTAACGGCTCCAAGGGCAAGAAGGTTGACGCTAAAGCCGCTTCTGAATACAGCGAAGGGTTTGATGAGATAGTGAAGGAGATCCCTTCGTTGTAACTAGTATCACATAACGTTTCAAAAAATCGCTTTTAATTATCGGATCCACCAGTTTATCAATGCTGATTGTATTTACAATGATGGCTGTTTCTAATAAATATTTTGGACACTTCTACTGCGGAGTGTTCTTCAGCTGGGTTTTCACCCATCCTTCAAGACCACCCTCGATGATGATGTCCTGCAGGTTAGTTCCCAATTCACCAACTTTCTCCTTCAAAGCAACGTTTCCTGCCTCGTCTGTTACTGTGACAGTAGAGGAGGTGACGTCCCATCTCAGCTTCCATCCGGTACGTCTGGTCAGCTCTTTGGGGGCATCAGCGTACTTCTTTCTCAGCAAGTCAATCAACTTGGGCAATTCCAACGTCAAGAGAGCATTGTTGATAGAGTTTCTGAAAAAGATGTTTCCAAAGGAACCTGCAACCACAAGTTTCATGTCTCTGGCAAGTATGCACGTAGCGGCCTGTTCTCTCGAAGACCCGGTACCGAAGTTGTAACCACTCACAATGATATCACCGGCATTTGTCTTTGAACCAAACTCGGAGTCGTAGTTCTCCATGCAAACCTCAGCCATCTTCTCTCTGGGAACATCGTCCTGATAAGTGTACTTACCTGGGTAGATACCATCGGTATTGATATTGTCGGCATCACAAAGAATGAGCTCACCTTCTATAGAGCTTGGGAATCCTGGCAAGGTCTCACCAGCAGCAACCTCCTCGGATTCGCCTGCTGGCTTCTCGTTGATGGTGATAGTTTTCTTGATATCTCTAAGTGGTTCAACAGCTTTACCCAACACTTCCTCGGGTGCTCCAATCTTGCCAAGAATGGCAGAAGCGGCAACAACCTCTGGGGAGGCCAAGTAGGCCAAAGCATCTTTGCTTCCCATTCTACCCTTGAAGTTTCTGTTGGTGGCAGAGATACCCACCTGACCAGGCTCCAGCAGGCCAGCACCCAGACCGATACATGGGCCACAACCAGCAGGAAGTGGAGTGCAACCAGCCTCCAAGAGAGTACTCCAAGCACCCTCGGCCTCGGAGTCCTTCTGGACCTCGGAAGAAGCAGCGGCAATGTAGAATTCAACACCTGGGGCAACCTTGTGGCCCTTGACAACGTCTGCAGCAGCCTTGATATCACTCAAACGCGAGTTTGTGCACGACACGAGGTAGGCCTTGTCGACCTTGATATTCTGGGCAGAAAGATCAGCCAAAGAAGTGGAGATCTTGACGGAGTTTGGGCCCGAGATGTATGGCGACAGCGAGCTAAGGTCAACCGTAAGAGTCTTAGCGTAAAATGCGTCTTGATCGGCCACAGTGGCCTCGGTGGTCAACCTCTCAATTGTGGTTTGGTTTATTCTGGGGTGATTTGGTCCAACTCTGAGCAATCTGTTGGTATACCAGTTTATCAGAGTTTGATCTATTGGGAAAACACCCGAAAGAGCACCCCATTCTGTGGTCATGTTGGCAATGGTAAGTCTGTAGTCAACAGACAATTTTGAGACAGCCTCACCGGTGAATTCAATGGCATGGTTGAGCACCTCGTCGTTGTTGAACAGACCACAAAGAGCGACAATCACATCCTTACCAGTGACTCCATCAGGAAGCTCACCAACGAGCTCAACCTTGGCCACGGGTGGAATTTGCCACCAAGTCTGGCCAGTAGCCCAAATAGACGCGGCATCTGTTCTCACGATGGGAGTACCAAGGGCACCAATACCACCGTATGTGTTTGAATGAGAGTCAGAGGCCACAGTCAAGTTACCTGGAAATGCATATCCTTCTTCGATCATAATCTGGTGACCGATACCTCTTCCAGCAGGGTAAAAATCAATTCCCTGAGAACGGGCAAACTCCTCGATGTTCTTGTATTTGGTCAAATTCTTCTCAGTCTTGTTCTGGACATCGTGGTCCAAGGTATTGACAATCTGCCTGTTATCTTTCACCTTGGAAGCACCCAAACCCATGAACTTCATGGCAACGGGCCACGAGTTGTCATGGGACATCACATGTGCTGGTTTGATAGTAACATAATCACCACTGTGGACCAACTTGCCCTGGGGTAACCCAACAGCGTACTTCTGCACAATCTTCTCGGTATAATTCTGACCCAAGGCTATTGAAGATGAACTCAATAGCCTCTTGCTGAAAAGGGCCCTCGAGCTTTGTAAGCGTTTGAAGCTACACGCAGATAACATCCCTGGAGCCAAAAAACGGAAACGTAGGAAAACCCGTTGTTGTAGTAGAACCTGTGGTGCATTCAAATCAGTCATATTTTTCATGGTTTTTTGGCCGGCGACGGTGGGTCACGCACGTCCTTTTCGCCTGAAAGCGGCGCTGGATATGACTGAGAGATGTCGGTCTGACCAATGGCGGCGTCGCTGAAAGTCAGCTACCATTTATGAACTGTCTGGAATTTAACAATGTTTTGCTCAGCTTTGTTGTATTCTAAGACGTTTCCATGATTTTTTAGTTTCAAAAAAGACGAAAATATCGCAAATGGTTTGCGGTTCATGGTTTTCAATTACAAATATGTGCGGTGATGAAATGGGTACAGTCCACGACTATTTTAGTACTCGGTGAGGCTTCTCAATAAGGATGAGGACATACATTCATTACGACTACAATTCCATGATAGGACGCCAATGAGACCGTCCAGGAAAAGCATTGAAGTTAATAGCCTCAAAGAAAATGGTATGTGGTTGGTGGGTTTTGTATAGCGCTTTTTGCAACTAACAAATAGCAATAGGACGAAATCTGTTGTATGCTATAGACTCTCACTCTACGGTGTTTCTGAAGCAGTTCAGTTGTTCGCCAGAACTGATAGATACTCTTGCGCACTCTGCCGCTCATGCACGAATTGTGTTGGTTGATACTTCACGAGATAGAATAAATCTCATTTGCCAACGATTAGAGGAAACTCACTGGAAACTCATTTCTGGTTCCCGGTGGGGGAGCTTGATGGTCTCCAAACTCGGTGTTCAGCTGAAACTGATAGATTCAGACGCTTTGTGTCTGCAAATATCAAAAGGAGAGATATGGAAAGATGGTCTCTATGTGGTTTGCAACTCCCAAGCTGGTTCTCTTTCAATGGACGTTTTGGTTACTATGCTCGCTGCCAAACAGCGTGAATGTGGGTTGAAGGTACTGCTTCCAGAGTCTGTCCACTGCGATGTAACGCTTGCCCACGACGTATTCAAGGATGATTTTATACATCTTACTATAGAAGGGCTGAACACTGCTTTTGTTCAAAAATATTTTCTTTCGAAAGCAAGCTCGAGTCTTTACAGAGATGAAGTTGTGTCATGTATTCGTCATCAGAGAGCTTATGAAACATCCCGCAAAGCACTAATATTTGTCCCAACACTCACTGAGATTGACTTCATGATAGAAGAGATTTCCAAAGGAGAGGTGAGGCCTCCATCAGTCTATGTCATCGAATCCGAACAGGATGCCGGTAAACTTGGGCAAGTGCTCGATCAAGTCCAGGAGGAGAAAAACTTCTACATCCTATTTGTTCTCGATAAGCACGAAGTTATTCAAACCATGATATTAAATTTGCGTCTTTCAGGACTTGCTTTTGAACTGTTCGATTTTGCAATTGACTGTGGTGTGCACTCTATTGATACATACAGCATCGAGACTCAGCGAGAGAAGACTGTGACTGTTTCATCATCGAGAACTTCAATTTTCCATAAAGTTCTTTTTTTTTCGGAAATTCAGGCCAGGTCAAATTATTTTCTTTTGCTGACAGAGGAATCTTTCAAGAATGACCTGAATCCTTTACTTCCTGAAAGACACCACAAATGCCTGCACACGTCTTTGCTCTTGCTACAGAAATTTTACGGTAGAGATGAGGCTTTTTATGCATCAGCATTTGTTAAGACAGCTTCAACAGCTAGGGTGGCAGGTAGTTTGGCATATTTGAAGAGTTCACGCACATGCAGCGCCAGCAGTGTACTATGGACAGGTTTCCCGTGTATCCCTATTGCCGATGAAAACTGGTTGTATATGGTGGAATCTCTGGATTTTGCACTGCAGGAGTTTTCTCACGCTATTTTTGTGTGCCTCGCCAAGATTGCGAGTTTGATATACGCGTTTGATCAGCACCCCGTATCCAGTGAGTACGGTATATTGTGTCAGCGATTGAACGACAGGGATATGGGCAATCTCAGGGCAAAAGAAAGTGACTTTCTGACGATTCTTAACTTGTGGATGGAATGGAATAACAAAAGTTTCCGACGTGGTAACTTCAATAGAGGCTCGGTGGTGAAAAATGGCATGGAGATATCAGAAACGTACTTCAAAAACATTGTTCGGACCTATCCGTCGCACACGGACTCCAACACACCAGACGAATTGTCGAATGATGTCTTCAAATGCCTGACCTTTGGATTTTTTGCCAACCGTGCTGTCATTACTTCTACGCTCCCTTTATATGATGAGTGGATCATCAAGTTTAAGCCGAGCGATGCTGATGGCACCGAAGCTTACTTGCCTATTGCGATTAGGGAGCCGAAAAAAGATGCCATGCTTCTGAAAGAAGGAAATATTTGCATCTTTTTCAGGCTTGATTCTAACCAAGAAACTCTTTTCCTGGGAATCAATCAGCTAGGAGACGATCTAATCACCAGTGCAAAAGCCGCACGCTTTTCATTTCTGAGGGATGAGGTAGTGCTTGGCCGAATGTGAAAAAAATTTAGTACTCCTAGGATCTCTCAGGAATGATTTTTTCATTAGGCTCTGTGAAACAAACTGTATAATATTAACGACAGATATGACGACTTCTGCAGAGAAAGAATTGTAAGTTCCGAAAATTAGTCACTGTGATATGGGGACCCCTTGGCTAACACAATATGCAGAAAACCTGTGACGGTAGAGAAACCAATTCCTGTCGCCTATGACCTGGGCAACATGGCGGTTTTCGACCCAAACCCTTTGGAACATACAAAGCTGACTGATTCTAGCGAGGTCAACACGTATTTGAAAGATGTGACTCGTGACAATGTGCAGCTTTTACTTAACCAGATCCTGTCTCTTCCATTGAAGACGACCACTGATTCCTCCAGCGGTCAGAACGCAACCATGACGCTAATCAACTTGCCAAACCCCTCGACTCCATTGCCGAGAGAAAAGGCTATTCCTAAGGCCAAAGAGCCCACCAGATGGGAATTGTTTGCTGCCAAAAAGGGAATCAAAGCTAAGGGTAAGGATGGAAAGATGGTGTACGACGAAGATGCCGGCGAATGGGCTCCTAAATGGGGTTACGGTGGAAAGAACAAGAAGGTGGATGATCAATGGCTTGTGGAGGTTGAGGATGAGGTCAAAGATACTAGTAAAGAGCTGATAGATCCTAGATCCCTCAGGAGAGACGAAAGGAAAAAGCTGATCAAGAAGAATGAATTGCAGCATAAGAGAAACCTTCAAGGAAGGAAATAAAGCATCTGGTGAAAAAAGGTTATCGTGTGTACGTTTTTTAGTTTGACTACTTAGTGTTTGTCTGAAATCGTAAAGTTTACCCGAAGCTTTTGGCAAAATTTCGGGCCTCACTTCGAAGCAGCTCGAAGCACATAGAGGCATCTCATTTTGGTGCGTGCTTGCCCCATCACCAAATTCGTGCAATCCCCCTGGTCTTAGTATCTGTGTTCTTCTTATATCTTTCTTTTTTCTGAGATAAACAGAGAGATTTCTAGAAAAATGGCCAAATATGATGTCAGTCAATTAACCCCCACAATAGATGCCATTATACGAGTGTCGGATATGAACGTGCTCAGCATGAGACGACTCAGGTTAGTACTGTCTGCGATAGTGAACACCAATCTTTCCGGGGAAAAAGATGAACTCCACAAACTGGTGCTTGAAAGAATACAACTGATGCAACAACAGGAGAAAAAGCAAAAATCTAAAGTTGATCGGAACTCTGAAAAGTTCAAGAGAGAACTGGATAAAGAGAACTTGATAATGGCTCAGAGACTCAACCCAGGCTGGGGCAAAAAGGGATTAGTGGGACACGTGAAAAAACGGGCCAAGCCAGATGCGAACAAAAACAGAGGAGCAAAGAAACTCTACAAGCTTCATCCCATCCTGGCTGAGTTTATGAACAAAGACGTGTCGGACCGTTTTGAGATAACGAAAGAAGTGTGGAGGTACATCAAGGATAAGAACCTACAGAATCCAGCCAACCGCAGAGAAATAATAGCAGACTCCAAACTAGCGAAGGTATTCAAGGAAAGATTTGACATGTTCTTCATTGCTAAGAAGATGGGGGATTATTTGATTCCATTGGAGGAAGATGGAGAGCGGGTCTCTGATGAGGATGAACAGGAGGAAGCTATTGATGAAGACGACGACGACGATGAAGATCAAGATCAAGAAGAAGAAGAAGAAGAAGAAGAAGACGAAAATTTTGGAGAACACATAGCCGAGCAAATTGAAGCTGATATGAAAAATCCCACTGGTGAAGCTATCGTTAAGTCAGAGTTTAAATAGTGAAACTTTTCAATTATATGTACGCAATGGCCCTTACATTGATGTCCCAAACGTAATTTCGGGCTGTGCTAGATAGCAGATGAGGAGCGTACTGGAAACTTACCCTTTCTACTAACCATTCCTTCATTTCTTAACAAAACAACCTCCACAATGGAAGGTAAAAATCCTGAGACGGATGTCGCAATTGATGTTTTACGAGTGCTTATAGTTCTCTACAGAATGTCACATAGTGTTGAACCCAGTGATCCCAGCTTACCTCCACTCACACGTGAATCAACTGCTTCATCTAACTCATCAGGACATCAGAAAAAATACTCTTTGAAAATACGAAGGGGAGAGACTTTTGGCGATTTTTACGCGAGACTTATCAATTGCTTGAAGATGGTTGCTAGAAATGAGATCACCACTACTATACCGAAACCCACCAAAGAATGTTTCCTCGCGTTCCTGTCGGCGTACTCCACGATGCCTCAGATATTGGACTCCCCACAGACTTTGGTTGGTTTATTCTCGCAAGTGGCTGCCAAAAGAAACCTCGAAGTTGCGTCTACCACACGAGAGTTTATTAATTTCATTTTGAGCGAATGTCGTCCTGATCTGGAACTTTCTTCGACATTTGCAAAGATCAGAGACAGCTTGATCGTTCCACAGGATACGGTTGAACCTGCAAAATTGCCCCTGGTGGGAACTTTCTTAGCTGTATTTGGCAAGGATTCTGATTGGCTTGACGCCAAAGTGGCGAAACACAAAAGCGAATCAGTTGGTGCGGTCTATTATGAAGTGTTTGACACGGCCATATTGCCGTTCTCTGCAGATAGTTTCCCTAACGAGAAGGCATATCGAAAGTGGCTTTCCAAGGACCAGCAGGAGAGGTTAAAAATTAAGGAAGGACTTCCTAGAAAGGGAATACGAGGAAATGGCAAACAGGCCTTCCCCACAAAACCTTACGCAACTCTCGCCGAGTTGTGTAAGCGATGCGTTAATTATTGCATAGAAAACAGCAAGCCGCTCGATGAAGAAATACGCAAATTAATAAACGAGTGCAGTATTTTGTGGTTGATTGACCCATTCTCGGAGTCTCTTCAGTTCTTGACCTCTGCTTATCATGTTGGAGTTGAACGGATAGAAGAAGTTGCATTGCTCCAGGTGTTTACTGTATCTGAGCAGCTTGCTTTCGAGAGAAAGTACTACAACGATCTCGAAAACTGGCCTTCTGCTCACCAAAATAGCTGGAGAAAGCTTTTGAACGCATTTTATGTGTTGAGTCTTGAGAAATTGCAGAGCATGACCAAGACGTTGCATGAAAGGCACAAGCTGTTTGATCCACTTGTGATTTTCGTCCAATCAAACATACTGCGTGACCCTCTGTTCACTGACAGATCGAATGACTTGCCGGAGCGACTGCGTCACTGCATTACTTTGTCTGCAAAACAATCATATGAATCAATCCCCAAAGAATACACTGGCTTCTTGCGATTAGATTCGTATCTACGCAAAGTAACTGAAACATTCTCAATTGCAAGACGAACTTGCAGGCATGAGATACAGCCCGGGTTCAATATAAGCAAGTTTTTTGCGGAAGAATCCTACAAAATAGCATCGTCGTTGGCCCAGGATTGCTTGGGGTCCAAGGAATCGCCGCATGATATACGAGAGCTGAATTCGATTGTCATGAATTATTCTGCCTTGAAGTTATTTGCTGGTTTCAAGGATTATAGCGCGGACGAAAAGGTGTTTTTTGCGTTTGCAGCGTCTCTCATAAAAGACTTGAACGAGGGACTCTTGAAACATATCACCAAATTCGGAGACAACGATACTTTCACAAGACAATCAGATGAGATTCGGTTTAGCAGTATTGTTATCGACATTTTTGACCTTTGTAAAGCACATCGCGATCTTGCGCTTTGGCGAGGAGATGATGCGCTACTCAAAGCCAAAGTGTCTGCTATGGCATACGAAGGAATTGCGGAAGCGATCATCTTGTATTCTAACAAGCTGCTTAACAAGATCCAGCAAAACCTCCAGAGCTCTGCTCAGACCGTTCGTCTAATGTCAAAAGTTGTTTTCGAGCAAGAAAGTTGCGTGGCCCTGAACAACTTGAACACAGTGTTGAAAGAGCTAAACGCCATAGAGGAGGGAGCTGATTTGGACTTATTGTCTGATATATTGGAGAGACATGAAAAAACTGCAAGAAAGAGGGTAAGAGGCAATAGGATGAATCTGACTGTGAGTATATTGCAAGCGGATCTGGTAGTACCCGTGACAGAGTCATCCAATGTGTTTGCAGCCGTTTCTGTTGCTGACAAGAAGTTAAAAACGAGATCAGTGCCCCTTTGTGCTAGTCCGCGTTGGGCAGAGGAACTGGAATTCGAAATAACGAATCCTAGAGAACCTTTTTATGTGGAAGTAAGAGGGGGGAAGAAATTGTACATGGACTCCAAATACATCCCAGATCTCTTGAGAATAAAACAGAGGGGTGTTCCGGTGAAGTCCACGGTTCAGGACCGCAATTCCAAGGCCAAACTCCACATTGAAGTGTTCCTAGAAGATAGAAAGGAAAACCCAGTTTTTTTCATGGGAAGAGCTCGTCGTATTCTTTTGAGAGATAGAGAGATTGCATTATCTCTTTTTGCCCTCAAGTTGTGTGCCCCTGCTCTAGATCTCATGTTATCTCGTCAACTTGATGATGAGTCCACTTTCTCTGTTTTTGAGTACCTCGATCAGAATTTGATGGTGCTATCAAATACCCTGACAAGCGACTCCTTCGAAGATGTCAAGGACAAATCCTGGAACTCTTTATATGGGGCAAGCTTAGCGCTGCTTCTGCCATCATTTGACGAGATTCGCGACGACCCAGATACAACGGCTGTGGACAACCTGATCGACCGTTTCATGGTATTCGGAGGTTTTGGGCCTCGGAAGGCCATCCTGGACCCCAATTTACTAATTTCATGGATGGCACAATTGAAAGGGATTATATATGGTGTCTCTGACTCAAGCTCAGAGGACATGAAAGTGTTTGATGAGATCTTAGGGTGGTACGAACTTCCCATTGAGGAGCTTAGACATCTGTACATCTCCAAGCAAAAGTCGCTTTCAGGAAAGCCAGTTTCCGTTGTTTCAAGAAACCTCTCCAGACGAGCCTCTATGAGGATGGGTTCTCGGAGTATCAGACAACGTGATGCTGACGCCTTGAAACAGCTCAAACAAACTGAGACCATAAAAGTCAGAGAAGCTTGCGACCGCATCCTCAAAGTTTTGCTGGCAAAGGATGATAAGGCATTTGTGAGACAGGAATTAGACACATTGAACAGTAGACAAAGTAATGTAATGAGTGAATAATTTTAATAACAACATTTTCGAGTAATTTCTTGCAGTAAACTTGCAGCACAAAGTATCTTCAGCTGCGGCTCAAGATTACCCGAAATGGACGCGATCCAAAAACACACCAGCAGTACCTCAGACGCGTTTTTTAGCCCAACTACTTTGCAATCATCCGATAAGTACAATGCCGCTTGATGGCGAGAATAATCCCCTGGAGCATTCCAGATTCTCTGAGTATATTATTCTATATACAACTGATGTGGTGAAGAAGCTCAAGAAGTGGCATGACGGTAAACTACGGTTCTTTGAGTTCAACAGAAAGATAATTGTGTACTCGGAGAATGGCCATGTGGTGAACACAGATTTCAGCAAAAAGTTTCAGCTTTACAACGAGGGAGACGAGATTGCATTGGCTGGAATGACCGTGCAAATTGTTGAGTCTACAGGAGACTATGAGCGAGACATATCCACGTTGTACAACACAAAAGTTGCCAACGGTAAGCCTACTGATGAGCAAACCATTCCCGCAAAGAAGATCAAATATATGAATGAACCATCTATTGCTACTATGAAGAGCGAAAGGTCTCCATTAAGCACGATATATCCTCCCAGTCAACTCCATTCTACACCGAGGCGAATGGTGGGTCTTACAAGAATACGACATCAATCCACACCGACACCGACGCCGACACCAACATCTGGTCAGCAATCCACCGAGAAGATACGAACTCTCCAATCAGTCGAGCCAAATAAGGGGGCTGTAAAGGCAGCCTTGAAGCCTCCTGCAAGAATACATACGCCTCAGTTACTCACTCCTTCTACAATGAAAACCACGAGAGTTGCCCCAGAGAAGAGCCGGGAGGCTGTCAAGAAGCTTTGTCTGATCTCACCTAGCACGTCGAAAGTTAAGTTGAGAAAAAAGGCTGGTCTAACACCTCGAATCAGACGGAATACTCCCGAGATCATAGAGGTTCCACCTCCACCCCCTCCTATGGATAAGGAACTAGGATCTCCAGAAAGCTCCAAAAGCGAGTGCGCTGCAATTCCTGACTCTGCGATTGAGCAAACTCCGAATAATGCAAGCGAGAGCTTTTCCAGACACGTGGAAGTGTGTGCCAGCGATACCTCGGAGGAGGTTTCTGATTTCGACGAGGATTCAAATCCTAAGGAAACAACTACTGTACACTCCAAAACTGGAATTCGTGAAACTCAAACTGTCACTTATGACTTTGGTCTTGGCGAGGAAGATGCTGGATTCACGCTTTCTGATAGGTTTCGGATATGAGACTACACTGGATAGATTTCAGATTTCAGCAATGGACTTGAGATTAATGAGATTGCAGTGCAAGACTGAACTGGCCAATGTATGAGTCCATCATCCAACAACGAGCGTTTGAGTACTCTGATCGCCTCATACCTGAACGGAGGACGCGTTACTTAGCCGCAAGCTTGGCCGCCTGTGCCGCTGCCTGTCTCTCCTCTCTCCACATCAACAACGGAACAGCGTTTGAAGCAAACACCTTCACGACAGGGAACGATGCCAGCAAACCAGTCACCGCAGCCAAAGCAGGTCTAGTGGCTACTCTATTGGCAACCCATGTCTGTTCTTCTGTTTCTTTGAGGACAACCTTTGGGGTGTGCAAGGAAGATGAGTCCACTGAATAGTTAATAATCAAAGATCGGAGGAGTGTCTTATGAAAATGATGTAGAAATTTCCGTACTTCTGAGAGGGTTTTTTGTTTGTTTTCAATAAATTCCTGACTTAGAATAAGCTGAAGAGAAGAAGGAGGGAGTTGGTTAGAATTCCCACAACACCAAATTTTGTGGTAGGGCACACTTTTGTTCGTTCACGGAGTAAAATACGCTGTGGGGCACATAATACTTTGAGATCTTATATTCATCTAAATTCATGGTTTCTTAAGCATTCTTCTATACATTTACACATCACCGGATTATTTCGAATCTTCAATCTTCTTAGTGAGCTCAGGGACAACCTCAAACAAGTCACCCACCAATCCGACATCCGCAACGCTGAAAATTGGGGCTTCCTCATCCTTGTTGATAGCGACGATAGTTTTGGAGTCCTTCATACCAGCAAGGTGCTGGATTGCACCGGAAATTCCAACGGCCACATACAACTCTGGAGCAACCACTTTACCAGTCTGACCTACCTGCAATGAGTTGTCGCAAAACCCAGAGTCAACGGCAGCTCTTGAGGCACCAATTGCAGCATTCAAGGAGGAAGCCAGAGGCTCAATCAACTCTGCAAATTGCTCCTTAGACTTCAAACCACGACCTCCAGAAACAACTCTTGCAGCAGATCCCAAATCTGGTCTCTCTGATGTAATTAGTTCTTCACTAACAAATTCGGCTTTGTTGCCAGCCTCTGGGGCTTTAACAGAGACAACTTCAACCTCTTGGGCATCACTAAGCTCAACTGGGGCAAATGAAGACCCTCTAATAGAAACAAGAATCACCTTGTCTTTGGACTTCACCGTGGCCAAAGCGTTACCGGCATATATCGGTCTGACGAAAGTGTCCTTGGATTCAACCTTGGTGATATCAGAGATGGGTTGCAAGTCCAACAAGGCACCAACACGTGGCAAAAAGTTCTTTCCAACGGCAGAAGCTGGAGTCAAAACGTGCGTGATATCAGAATCCTTCTGAACGATGTCTACCACCAATGCAGATAGATCTTCTGGGAGCAGATGGTCAAATCTACCATCAGCAGTAACCAAGATTTTGGAGAGGGCCGAGACCTGTTTCAGGCTTGTGGCTGCCTCGGCAGCTTTGGATCCCACGACAAGGGCGGTTATGGGGTTTCCAATCTGCTTCGCAGCTGTCAGAGTTGCGAACGAGGCAGGAGTTATGGTAGAACCCGAGGTCTCTATGAACGCTAGAGTAGAGTTCAGTCTCCTCAATGCGACAACAGCAAGTCTTTTACCATTAATGCCAAGCATCTTCAAATTCTATGCAATTTTTTCGCGAATTAAAGTGACTGGTTGAAGTGCAATCATGATGAATTGAAGCCTTCGTTTCGTCACCCACCCAACAAGAGTCAGAGGTCTGGGTCGTGTACCAACAATCAAAATTTAGAGAATATCTTGAGTGGGTGGAGGAGCTTATCTCAGCTGGCGAACGAAGCATTGTTTTGTTTTATCACGTGGGTGCAGTCTTTCTAACTTTCATCATTTACTGAAGTATAGCAGGTATTGTGGACTGTCGTAGAAATACTCTGCCATTTATAGTTGGTTTTCACGGACATACCGCAGAAGATGAGTGGCCAAAGTTACAGAGGCAGGTACCAAGACAGTCGAGGAGAAAGAGGTGGATACGACTCACATTACTCTTCAAGAGGTAGAGGCGGCTATTGGAGAGGATCTGATAGACAGAGGGGTGGAGGTTACCGTGGACGATATGATGACGATCGTGGTGATCGCGGAGATCGTGGTTACGATGATTATCAGGATGATTACCGCCAGGGCAATCCAGCCCCGCGTGGTCCATCGTATCGAAACGGGGGCTACAGATCAGGTCCAGGATACCAAAGTGAAAATCGCGATGCTCGTGACAATCGTGACAGTTACAACTCTTCCTGGAGAAACGAACAGCACTCAAACTACAGGAGCCCAAGGTCATATCGCGAGGAAAGCAGTAACCACCATAGAGCTAGCGATAGCAGAGCATCTCCACATTCCTTCAATGGAGGTCCAGGTTCTGTTCTTGAAAAAGCAGAGCCAAAGGAGGAGCCTAAGGTTGAGTTCCATCACTGGGTAGTAAGATTAGACGTTCTGCCTGATGATGCCAAAAAGAAGCTCAACGACGCGCTGACGGAGTGTGATTTGAAAACCGAGCAGCTTTTGAAGCTGCTAAAGAAGAAGGACGAGATTGAGCAGAAACTAGAGGCGAGCAAAAGGCAGTGTCATGTTGAGGGTCTCAGGGCTCAACTCACGCAGGAGAAGCTTGAGGCGTTGAATTATCTTTGAAAAAGCAAAGAAATAGGCGATTATTTGTATTATAGTGGGTCCAGAGTGTTTATTCTAATCTTTTTATGTTTCGGTTGCAAGTATTCTCTGCAGTTGTTAAAGTCGGTAGTTGTACATACTTAAGCTTGGACATAACGCTTATGGAAATTGCAGATCTGAAAATTGGTTGGGCCAACTACCTTTAACTGGCCAGTTCTTAACATACATACTTCTTTACATTCCCTTATCTCCATAGCATTGAAGTTGAACAATCCCATCTAAAATGACGTCTATCTTATCTGATATTGATTCTACTCCATTGAAGGTTCTAGTTGGTGCCAGTTTGGTTGTTGGTGCGTGCAAGCTCACTACTACCACCCTCAGCTACTTGGCTCTACTGTTTGATCTATTCCTGTTGCCAGCTGTTGATGTAAGTTTCTGGCGTGCATTTGATTTCAAGGGCTAATTTTCACAGTAATTGATACTAACCGTGGGCCTTTAGTTCAAAAAATACGGTTCCAAAAAAGGATGTTGGGCATTGATCACAGGGGCATCTGACGGTATCGGAAAAGAGTATGCCAAGCAATTGGCGAAAAAAGGTCTAAACATTGTTCTTGTTTCTCGTACTCAATCCAAACTTGAATCCCTGGCAACTGAACTGGAAGCTCAGTATAAAGTTCAAACCAAGGTGGTGGCTTTCGATGCCTCCGTGGACTCCCCTTCCAACTATATCGCTATTGGGAAAGCCATTGAGGGATTGCCTGTGAGTGTCTTGATCAACAACGTTGGCCAATCGCACTCAATTCCAGTTCCATTCTTGGAGACTGAAGAGAAGGAATTAACAGACATCGTGACCATCAACAACCTGGTAACCTTGAAGATCACCCAAGCCGTGGTTCCAACCATTGTGAACTCTGTCAAAACCAAGGCCTCGTCCAGAGGATTGGTACTGACTATGGGCTCCTTTGGTGGTTTACTTCCAACACCATATCTTGCTACCTATTCGGGTTCAAAGGCTTTCTTGCAAAGTTGGTCCAACGCTTTGGCCGGTGAGCTCAAATCGTCCAAAGTAGACGTTGAACTGGTTATCTCATACCTCGTCACATCTGCCATGTCGAAAATTAGACGCTCATCTCTGTCTATTCCTACTCCCAAGGTGTTTGTTGCATCGGTGCTGAAGAATGTAGGACGCAGATGTGGTGCCCAGGAGAGATATGCTACTTCCACTCCGTACCCAATTCACGCCTTGATGCACTGGTGGATTGAGAACACGGTCGGGGTCTACAGTAAAGTTGCCAACACCTTGAATCTGAACATGCACAAATCTATCAGAATCAGAGCCTTGAAGAAGGCTGCCAGAAACCAGAAGAAAGAATAAATATTTATGGTTCAATACTGAAATATAGCTCAAAAATATACGTAACATTTCCGTCATTGCTACATTTGGACGGGATTTAAAGGGTATTTCCCGATGCGGACGGTAGATGCACGTAAATCAGTGTTGTTGTCGATTGGATCTTAAGACCTTCGTGGAATAGCTACTGTGAGTACATTGTAAGACGCGTTCACGGGCACTGTTTTCCTCAAGAAACAGTTTAGTTTTGAAAAATTCTTAGTAAACCGGCACCATGGTTGATATCAATGATTTTCAAAGGCTGGAAAAGGTCGGAGAAGGTAAGTTAGTGTTTGAAGATTTCCTGGGCGTGCCCCTTCCTATCAAGTGCCGGACAACGATCCTAATTTCTCACAGGAACTTACGGTGTGGTCTATAAGGCTCTAGACACCAAGAACAACAACCGTATTGTTGCCTTGAAGAAGATCCGTCTGGAATCTGAGGACGAAGGTGTTCCGTCTACTGCGATTAGGGAGATCTCTCTGCTGAAAGAGCTTAGAGATGACAACATCGTCAGACTCTACGACATTGTCCACTTGGACTCCCACAAGTTGTATCTTGTGTTTGAGTTTCTGGATCTAGATCTCAAAAAATACATGGAAAAAATACAGGGCGAAGAAGGTTTGGGCGGTGACATGGTTAAACGCTTCATGCTGCAGATGATCCGTGGACTCTACTACTGCCACGCCCATAGAATTTTGCACAGGGACTTAAAGCCTCAAAACCTGCTTATTGACAAGGAAGGTAACTTGAAACTGGCAGATTTCGGTTTGGCGCGTGCATTTGGTGTTCCGCTCAGAGCATATACCCACGAAGTTGTCACCCTTTGGTACAGAGCCCCCGAGATTCTGTTGGGTGGAAAGCAGTACTCTACGGGTGTTGATATGTGGTCTGTAGGGTGCATTTTTGGGGAAATGGTGGTTAGAAAGGCTATTTTCCCTGGTGACTCTGAAATCGATCAGATTTTCAGGATCTTCAGAGTCCTCGGTACTCCTACCGAGGCTGTATGGCCTGAAATAAACTATCTTCCGGACTACAAGCCATCATTCCCCAGGTGGAAACCAACAAGACTGGAGGACTTGACCCCTACTTTGGACAACGAAGGTGTTGATCTCCTAAAGAATCTGCTCGTCTATGACCCAGCATCTAGAATCTCGGCCAAAAGAGCTTTGCTGCATCCTTACTTTCAAGGGAAAGGTTATCATCCACCCGTTGAAGATCAAGAGTTCCTCCATCATTCAATGCAAGTTGACTCGTCCAGCGTTTACGTTTAGATTTGGTATTTTGGCTCATTCGGTAATTCATTTTCACGATTTTTTAATTCTTCATCTTTTCGTTTGGTTTTCTGGGTTGGCTGCTGTTTCTTCTGGATTGATTGTGTACACCATCGGCTAGAGATGTTGTCCAGAGCCTGCGCTTCCATCCTCGGCTTATCCTTGGCTGTGTTTTTCCCTATGCCGATAAGCCTATTATACGTCGTTCGTTTCAATAAAGTAGTTCCAAAAGCAAAAGATTTAAATTTATGGTAGAGAGATAAAGCCCCATTCTTGAAGGTATGTCTCGCTAAGGATTTGAGGTGCGTGTAAGTGCAGATGAAATATTTATAGTGGCATGGAGATGAGCTGGGCCAGATGGTCTCCAGGCATGTATTCTTTCTATCTCTATATATCATAACAAGAACCAAAGGCTTTGGCTGATGGCGAATCCTCAGTTTACTCCTTACAAATCTCTTCAAGATCTCAGAGTCTTGAAACAGTGGTTCTTTTCAACAGAGCCTGAAGACCTCAGGCAGAGGGCTATACAAAGAGTTCAGGCTTACCTCACAAGAGGAAATGTGCCGCATTCGATAGAATCTACCTCAAGCCTGACATCCTCTGTCCTTCTGGACGAAATGTTTATTAAAGGTATACTAACTGACCCGACTCCAATCCAACTCTCCTACACAATGTCTATCATCAAGTTTGTGAATGGGTTGTTGGACCCCTATCAGAGAGCGAGATTCACAATACCCTTACACAAGTTGGCACAAGTACTTGGGCTTCCCTCATACTTTGTGGAACTAAGACATGCTGGTACACACGAGGCGTTGCCTAGTTTGTCCATGCTTCGCATTACCTGTCAAAATGCTTTGAAATGGTTACAGGCAAACTACTGGGATTTGGCATTGGAAAACACAGAGAACGAAACAGAAGCCACGCTAAAACAACTGACAGATAACGAGCTGGAATACGTGAAAACAATTAAAAAGGAAGTCAAAGCCTACAGCAAGATACGAAGAGAAGACGTGAAAAAGATGTTCAAGCCGGGTGATTCTAGCGTTTCGGGAAAGCAATACTGGGACTCATTGAAGAACCTAAAAATCCTTTATGATCAGAATCAAACCCTCTTTCTGGAGACTATGTTTTTTGACAGAATATTCATTGTTGGTGATTTCTTGAGCGAGGGCAAAATAGATGGACTCCTCAGGTTTTACAACCCCATCATCAGTTATCTCAAAGCAACCTCAACGGTTTTAAGGTACATCTCGACTGTGGAAATACTATCCACCAATGGAAGTAATGAGGCAAATCAACAGCAAAAATGGATACAAAGGATGATCGCTGATGTTGCAACTGATATTGGCGAAGTTGGGAGTCTGTTAGACCACATAGAAGATGTATCCATCGATAATAGGCTTCTTCTTCTTGAAGGTTTGAAGACCAAGGTACAAGATGACGAAAAACTACTGAAGAAAGTGAGCCTGCTGATTCAGGCAACCAAATTCGAGAAGATGAATAAAAGCATTGACCAAATATCTTTTGGAGGCGATAGAAAAAGATCAACTGATAATGTCGATTTCGGCAAGGCCAAGAAGTCTAAGGTGGATGGTGCGGCAGATGAGGAACATATATGGACGAAGTCAAATTCATGGGATTTCAGACCCTATGGTGAAGTCTAGTCTTTGTGATGTTAAAGATTAGTTTACCCTGTATTAAAAGTGTTTACACCTTTTTTATCATCTTTTGAATAACCAGGTGAATTAGCCGTTCGGCATTTTTTCAGACCTTATCTGTTCTCTCTCAGTAATTCATGCCTCTGATGGCACAGTGAAAATTGGCAGTCAATGAGTCAACTCTTCTGGGTCAAACCAATATAATTACAGTCTCGTTCCAAATTCCTTTCTTCAACTTTCTGAAACCAGTACTGAATATGACCTTTGACATATCCAAGATTGCAAGACGTAATATCTTGGGCTTGGAGCCATATCGCTGTGCTAGGGACGACTTCAAGGTAGGACTGCTTCTGGACGCTAATGAGAATACCCATGGTCCCTCCGCCGCTCTTTCCGCTAGAGAAGAGAGCTTAGAGTTGAACAGATATCCTGATCCTCACCAGATCGAGCTGAAACAGAAGATATGTGATTTTAGAAATTCTGAGGCTGCGACTAAGGGGGCTATTGTGCCAGTTCCGTTGGTTGAAGGAGTCGAAAAGAAGCTAACGCCCGAAAATCTGTGTCTTGGTGTCGGTTCAGATGAGTCAATTGATGCCTTGCTTCGTTGTTTTTGCCAGCCAGGTAAGGAGAGGCTACTCGTTTGCCCTCCTACTTATGGCATGTATGGGATCTGCGCACAGGTGAATGACGTTGAGCTCGTGAAGATTCCTTTGAAGCTCGATGACTTCCAGATTGACAAAGAGATGATTTTGAGCTCGGTTTTGAATGATCCCTCAATCAAGTTGATATATCTCACTAGTCCAGGAAACCCTACTGCTGCTCAGATTGATTTGACGCTTTTTGTGCAGTTGCTGGAAGAGCTCGAGCAAAATACCTGGCATGGTTTGGTGATTGCCGATGAAGCTTATGTGGACTTTTCCCCTATCGGATCCTCCTTGGCACCATTCGTTAACAAGTTTCCACGTTTAGTTGTTCTTCAGACCCTTTCAAAGTCATTTGGTCTTGCTGGTATTAGGCTGGGTATCACATATTCGACTCCGGAGGTGTCACTCCTACTCAACTCTATGAAATATCCTTACAACATCTCCAACTTGACCTCTGACGTTGCTTTGAGGGCTACAACTCCAGAAGCTTTGGCAAAAATGAGGGAGACCTGTAGCACTATTGTGGAACAGCGTGGTATCCTACTGAAGAACCTGTTGGAACTCAAAGGTATCGGAAAGAACAGAGGTGGCTTGGATGCTAATTTCTTGCTCATTGAGGTGCTGAATAAGGAAGGGAACCCCGATAATGAAGTTGCTAATAATGTCTATAATTATTTGGCTACAAAGCGCAATGTCGTTGTGAGGTTCAGAGGCAAGGAACTTGGCTGCACAGGTTGTCTGAGAGTCACCGTGGGCACGGAGAAGGAGAATGAAACACTTGTTGAAGAATTTAGAGAGGCATTGAAAAGGTATAATTGAATATTAAAGGACAATTCAATGAGTTAAAATAGAGTAGGAAAAAAGGATTAAGTGCGCTTTTTGGGGATTTTGGGGAATTCGGTGATTTGGGAAAATTCTGAAAACTTCGAGAAAAGTGACCTTGCTAAGAGATTTCGCAAATCAGTCTTATAGCAAAATTTAGGAGCTAATTCATTATGTTTTGAATGTCTTTTATTATTATTGTCATTAATGATATCTTTCTTATAATTATGTTTTTGCATTTTTCAGCATATTTAATCTATAAGTCATGATTGAGGCGCATCCTACTTACGTATGGGCATTCTTTTCCTTTGATCTTGCTCCAATTCATCACCTCTGAAGAAATGAGGTGCAAGCTCTTTCAGCCATGCTTCTTCGATCACCAGACAATTCCTCATATATTCTTTACTTGTCAAAACAAGTTCATGGTACAGAACAAGCTTTGGAGGAGGCTTTTGGGAGAATATGACTGAAGAAGGATGTACGAAAATCGTTTGGTTCTTCTTGATAGAACGGAAGTTGTCTCCTGTTTTTGACAGTCTTGCTGCATTGGGGAAATATCCAGAGGTGATTGCCTTTCTGATATTCGTCTGAAGAACAAATGGATCAATCGCTGTATCCGAGTGAGCATCAGAGTCCACAAAGGTCTCAACTTTGTTGCAAAGTCGCTCCAATTGGTCTCTAATGTTTCTGACCCGATTAAGTGTCTTGCTTTGCAGGAAGTTGTCTCGACACCACTGATAGGAGTACTCAGTCTCTACCCACTGATTCCATATCTCGAGCAGTGTCAGATGATCTCCAGCAGGATTAGCGAAGGACTCGTGGGCCTTATCAGCGTATACTTTCTTATCTTTCGGTCTGTAGAATAGAGACCCGGACTCACCCAGCATCGATACAATCGACAAAACCTCTTTTAGACACTTAAACTTCACGCTGGACAGTAAGACTTTTGCAAGCATCGGATCTGTTGGAAACTCAGCCATTTGGCGACCGATCTTTGTCAATTCACCCTTATCATTAAGCCCACCCAAAGCATAAAGCAACTCTATGGCTTTGATTAACGTATCAGACGAGGGAGGATCCATGAACTCAAAATGAATGAGATCTGTGATACCCAGAGAGAACAACAGAAGCACGACACTAGCAAGATTAGTGCGCAAAATCTCAGGTGTAGGGTTTGGCGGCAGCTCATTGGTATAAGCCCATTTTGTATATAGTCTGAAGCATTTGCCAGGCCCCACTCTTCCTGCTCTTCCTGCTCTTTGATCAGCCGATGCCCTTGAGCACGGAGTGACCACCAGGCTCTCCATTCCGGTTGTTGGATTGAACACATTTTCTTTCACGAACCCAGGATCAATGACAAAAGAGATTCCATCAATGGTGATAGAGGTCTCCGCGATATTTGTCGCCAAAACGACTTTCCGAGCCTTCGGAGGGGTAGGCTCGAAAATCTTCTGTTGCAGCTCTGAGGGAAGGTTAGCATATATAGGACAAACAATCATTTCCATTACACGAGACCCCAGCTTCCGACATGTCTCCGTCAAATTTTCGGCCATGGTTTCAATTTCATCCTGACCTGTCAGGAACACCAGAATGTCTCCTTCACCCTGGGTTGTGTGTATCTGAAACACAGTTGTAATTGCCGCATGAAGATAGTTTGCTTCCGGCTGGGCAGTGTAGTGAATATCAACAGGAAATCGTCTTCCTGGAATGTCGAATATTGGAGCACCGCCAAAGAAATCACTAAACTTTCTTGCGTTCATGGTAGCCGATGAGATCAAAAGTTTGAAGTCGGGTCTATACTTCGAAATGTCTTTCAAGAGTCCAAAGAGAATATCGGTCGATAGAGTTCTTTCGTGAGCCTCATCAATCATCATGGCCGAATAACCTGAAAGTTCTGGATCTGTAAGAAATTCTCTTAGCAACATACCATCAGTCATATACTTGATAACCGTTTTCTCGGAGGTTTTGTCCTCAAAACGGATAGTGTATCCAACTTTATCACCGAGTCGACACCCAACTTCTTCTGCCACACGAGCTGCAACCGACATGGCTGCAACTCTTCTTGGCTGAGTACAGCCAACCTTTTTCCCATCACTCGTATAACCTGCCTCGAACAAGAATTGAGGCAGTTGTGTGGTCTTACCTGAGCCTGTTTCACCCACAATGATCAGAACTGGATACTCTTCAATGGCTTTGAGAAGAGAATCTCTGTACTCATACACGGGCAGAGATTTGCGAACTTCATCTATACTTTTGATTTTGGCTTCCTCGTCTTTGATCTGCTTCTCAAATGCTTCTTTTTGCTTGATTTTCTCCAGTTCATCTTCGAGCTCCTTATCCACAACGAAGTTGACCATCTGTGACTTATCGAAGACAAACTCAAACTGATCTTCAGACATGCGCGAGGTTGCCACCAGCTTTCGTGCCTTAGCTACCTGCTCCGATTCCCAATCCAAATCGCGATTTCCATCATCCTTGAAGGATGCATGTAAGGCTTCTTCCTTTCGCTTCCTATCAATTTTGCCGCTCTCAGTCACATAATCTGATGGTAACTGATATCCAGTCTCTTGACCAAGCTGCTCACGATCGCGAAACATTTGCAAAAGCTCCCGCTGGAGAGTAATTTCTTTCTGCTCTTTTTTTGTCAAACCTTCCCAGCCTACTTCCTCGATGTCTTTTTCATAATCAGCAACAACTTTCTCCAGTAACAGGACCTGTTTTTGCTCTCGCTGAGACAAATATCGCTGTCTTGCAAGTTTCCTGAGATGTGCAACATTTTCCTCAGATTGAAATTCCTGGATTTCTTCATCTTGATGTGGAACAGTCTTTGGGATCTGGGGCACATTATCCGAGCCACTGGACTCAATGTGTCTGTCCTCCGTGACCAGCTCCTGCTCCGATTCACTTTCGTCAGACCACCCAGATTCGCCTTGCGGACGCTTCCGCCTTTTAAATTTGGGCGAATCCAAGGAACTAGCCATTATTGTGGAGATACTCAGCAGAGAAGAGAGCACGACAAAGTCTGTGTAACTTCAAGAAAGACAAAGTCAAAACTAGTTGGGTGGCGCACTCCTATATAGATAAGCTGCGGCTTCACGAGTGCGGCGCCAGACCAAGTTGAATACAAAGTTTAAACTGGCGCTTCACACACTGCGTGAAATCTACTTGAGACATGGGAGTTACCAGAGGAATCCATAACGTCGATTGGACAGATATCAAAAACAACATATCAAGAGTAATATAATACCACACATCTTCAGTTATTGAGCCACTACTAATGATGTGAAAGATCCCACTAGTTTTAAGAAACAAGACATATTATGGTAACACTGACGAAGATCCCGAGCAACAAGAACTGAAATCAGAGTTCAAGGCCATGTTTGCTGCAGTAAGCCAGTTAGAAGCCTCAATTGTAAAATTCAACGGTTGCTTCGTCAAGATGCTGGAATGCAGCGTGGGCATTGGGTTGAGCGTACAGACTATCTTGGGGCCAAAAGCTGGAGGCCAGAACCACGCAGATACTTCAAGAGTAATGGACCCAAAGGTTTTGAATCTATTGAAAAATGAGTCAACTGTCAACAAGAAGACAGATGTCTATACTGAGTTGTTGTCAAGCCTTGTAGTTGAAGTCAAGGAAGTCACGTCAGTTTCAGCTGCAAGGATCATAGCTCCTCTTAAAGCATTGTTGAAAGAATTTGAGGCTGTATCCAAGTTTATAAAAAGGCAGAACGATGCTTTGATTGAATGCAGGCTCTACGACGAATCGTACCAAAAGCTACTCGCCAGAAACGAAGATACGATAAAGAGCAAACAGAAAGAAATGGACCTCAGAGTACGCATGGAAGATTGCAGAAAGACTCTGGATAACTACAACTATTCGCTGAGAAATGAGCTTCCCCTTTTCATGCGTATAGTGCAAAGATTCATGACGCATATCTTCACGATGATCTACTATGCAAACGCATACCTGTTTTATCAGCTCAAGGAAACGATGCAGACAATCAATAACGTTTTCAAATTCTCGGCGAATTCACTCGAGTTTGCGGAAATTGTCAGAACATTTCACAATAGCCACGACAATATAGCTGCTTCCACAAAAGATATTTCAATCTGCCATTTTCATCAGCTTTTGCTCGACAAAATCACGATGGATGTTGAGAGAATCTATGCTGATAGCGAAAGACTCACCCCAAAAGAGACTTGCATTGCTATGTATGACTTTGAAGGGGTTCAGATCAATGACCTGAAGTTTAATGCTGGCGACGAGATTGAGATAACAGAAAAAACAGGAAAAGGCTGGTGGAACGGCCGCAACTTAACGACTGGGCAGGCAGGATCATTCCCAGTGAACTACACAGATGCTAACAAATAATGCTGTTTAGACAAACGTGACGATGAGCGAATGTAATCTGAACTTGTAACAGTTCTTAAAAATTGAAAAAATGCTTAAAAGAATTGCAGCCTCTCTAACTAGCTATACCTTTTCAGTAACTTCGTAGGAGTTGTCAACACTCTCAACTGCCTCTTCGGCAGGATCTGCCAAGTTGGAGGCAGGACCATGGTAGTTCTTGTACTTGTAGACATAGAAGTACAGAATCGACAACAACCAAGTACCACACGAGATAACAACAGTATAGTTCATGGTGGTCTCATCAACGGTCGTGCCGGTTGGGAACATACACAGGATGATGATAAAAACAATCCACAAGCAGACAACCCAGTTAACAGCTTCACTGATCTTTCCCAAGTAGAATGGACCTGGTCTGAATCTGGACTTTCCAGAAGTCAATCTCAGAAAAATAGGAGTACCCCAAGCAAGATAGTTACCGGAGACAGCGAGGGAGAAAAGCGCACTTGCAGCGGTCGAACCTGCGAATGTAAGACAGCCAATTATCAGAGCCAAGATACCACCAAACCAGACGGCCCTGATAGGCACTCTAAGCTTTTTGTTGACAACTTTGACAAACGAGCAGAATGGAAGACCATCATCTCTGGCAAAAGCCCAGACTTGTCTGGAGAGAGCAGCCAAAATGGAGGCTCCCATCAACCACTGGCAGAAAGCCATCAATGACATCATGGCAACTGCCCATCTCTTTCCGAGGGAGTCGTAGACGATTTGAGCCATTGCAAACCCAGTCTCGGTATCCAAAACGGCACCGACATCGCTGGACATGCAGGCAGCGGTACAGATGCAGATAAACCATCCCACAACCCAGCAGACAAAAATAGAACCGATGATTCCAGCTGGAACACCTCTGGACGCGTTTTTAGCCTCTTCGGACATGTGGACACACGAGTCAAAGGAACCAATGGTCCAAACACAAGTCATCATAGAGAGCATGAATTGCCAGCCAGTGGTCCAGCTCTCGAAATTTCCCAGATTACCAAAGATAAATTTTCCGCCATTGAAGCTAGAGTTTTTGGCAGTTCCCACAGGTAAAGCGATGAAGTAAAGCACAATTAAACCCGTGTTACAGACAATCGAGGTGCTCTGCAAGTAGGAGATGTGTTTACTGCTCAAGCTGGTGATGAGAATATGCGACACAGTACAGGCAGCAAAGATACCGTACAATCTGGGCTGGGTGATTTCGAAGGTGTTGTCAGAGTTGATGAACACAGCAGCAGTGACCTCTTGGGCAAATCCATAATTAATGGAACAAAGACCACTACAGAGGGCCATGGTGTTAGACAGGCCAATCACGAAAGAGACTGGAATTCTGTATTTTTCAGGAGCGTAGTAGTGGGTCCAGTAATACAAACCACCACTGGTTGGGATCGCACTCGAAAGTTCACTCATACCTATACCAATAAGCAAAATGAAAAATCCAGCAACGAACCAGGACCACACTAGCCCAGACGCACCAGCAGTAAGACCGATACCAGCAGTAGAAGCGATAGAGGGCAAAAGTCCCATGATCGAATATGCGATACCAAAGATCTGGAATGTGGAGAAGGTTCTCTTCAACTCTGCCTTGTAGCCAATCTCGGCCAAAAGATCATCATCATTCGCGACATGGCGAGCATCGATATCTCTAATCTGAGACTGTTGAGTGTGGATACCCTCCAGCCTTTGCACAGAAACTGTGGATTTCACTGCGGAGAGCATTTCGCGTAAGTAGTGATTATTCCCTAGTAGATACCTATGCGCTAAAAACTTTTCCAGAGGATATCATTGTCCTCTTATACCCTGCTAATGCAGGGCCTTATGCCGCAGAATGGCGTAGCAGATAACGAGATAGAAATCTCGATTGTGATAGGTCCCCCACGCGCATCTGTGTTATCTCAAAAGATTTTGCAGAATCCAGTGCGCTGGCCTCAATTATTTTGGGCCTAATCCGAGGTCGCACCTTCCGTTCTAACCCGTTTACTCCATTCTGCTTTGCGCTCTGTACTGGGCTTGCGCAAAGACCTTAGTGCGCCCACCAGATGCCATTACCCAAAACGCTTCATGCGCTGGCGGAGAGGGGCTCAATTGGGGAAGACCGGCTCGGCGCAACGGCTTTCTGCACGATGAGGGCCTTCATTGGCTATTGGGGTGCCGTGTCATGTAAGATAATCTATTATTGAAGAAAAAAAATGCAGATGTCGGTCTCGGGTTCAGGCGAGCTACATACTCGGTGAAATTATCTATGCATCTGGAAACATACATAAAGGATCTTCATTAAGACTAGATTCTGGTCCGGTAACTAATTCCGCTTCTCTCATACGATTTAAACAGAGAACCCCGGGGACCAATTCAATCACTCAACCCAGCCTGGCGCACATTAATACTATCCTGCCACTGTATCGTACATTTCCCACTACAGAACTTTCTCTGTATGGGGAGATTTTGTATCTGGTTCACATCCCACCATTCCATCACCTCTGCCACTGCATCAACAATGTTCTCTTCACACCAGCCGCAGGTCTCTCCGTTGGACCCATTAATCAGTGCATCGAATGCCAGTTTCTTCAGTCTGGGTGGAATGTGCGTTTTCCATTTCTTCAGCTCTGATGCAGAGATCTTGTATTTAGAAATCTCGCGCAGTGTGAGTTCTGTCAACCTCGGGACGTAAGATACCGTTTCGGCCTGAACGTCACACACATCTGGCTGCGACTGAGGAAACATTTCATCTAATCCGTCCTCGCCTAACATAGTATTAAAGTTCGTAGTCTGCCTGGAAAACGTACTGAAGTTTCGCATCAGCTTTTGCGCGCTCAGACCACCAGCTGTGGCTTTAGCACAAACAGTGGACGTATCAGCTAGCCATCTGATCCTCCCGAAGTATTTCAAAACCTTAGTAGGGGCTTCATCAAAGGGTATATCAACATTCACGGATGTTGCAATTTTGGCATCAGGCTCGATTAAAGGGTTAGGTCGTATCGTCAGGGTCTCAATGCAGCTCAATTTCAAAATGTTGTGAGGGAAATAGGCAATTCTGTTGTTGGCCACACTCAAATACTTCAAATTCGTGAGTCTTTCAATTGCACCAGGAACCCTCCGGATTTTGTTGTATCGCAAACTCAGAACAGTAATGCCTTTGACATCAAAAAGGGATGGCGAAAGCGTGGTGATGTTGTTTCCGGACATGAATATCTCGATCTTCGCTGGTGCTATCTGGAATCCCGAGAAGATGGTCAAATTGTTTAGGTCTCCAATCTCCGAAGGAATTACCTCCAAGCCATAATTCTCGAAATTGAGCTTGTTTTCTTGGTTTTCAAACATCTTGTTGATTTCTTCGCGCAGTCTCCGCTCAACGTCCTTTTGGTCAACCTCCATCTCGGTGTCAAATTCCGAGTCCAATTTTGATTCCTGGCGTGTAGCGTGAACCCTTCCAAATTCATCCAGATCTAGAGGAGCAAGACTATCAGATGACGGGTTCAGCAAAACCCTTTTTGGTATATCGTCAGCAATCTCGGTCTCCTGCGTAGCCATAAACTGAGGAGGAGAGCTCGGCATAATGAATGTTGAGTCCTCGAAATCATCAGAACTCTGTGCAACACTAGGCATTGGAGGGGAACTGGGAATACGACCAGAATGCTCCAGAGGAAACGGATGCTCGGAAGAGGGCAACTGGAAGGAAGACGAACTAGATTCACCGAAGAATAGCTTGGTGGCATCTAGCGATCTTTTCAGCTTCTTGCTATCATCGTCCTCAAGCTGCTGTCTTCTGATGTAGTCATTGGCCCTCCTTTTGTAGTTTGTCTTGACCGGTGACAACGGTATTCTAAAACCCTGGGCGTCAATTGAAGACATTCTGCGGTGGACTTGCGTTCCTGATACAGTATCGAGGGAGTGGTCTTCCTTAGGTTGTGAAGTGTTCTCTTTGGAAGAAAACTTCGTGCTGTCAAATGAGAATGGCAGCAATTGAGCGTCCTGCATCTTCGTTGGCGACAATGGAAATTGACCTTCTTATTTCCAAGTACTGGCAGGGATCTAACATACATGCTAAGGTCACCTTGCAAGGTAAACAACAGAGGCTGAAGGCACCTAGACGAGGCGTGCACCGGCAAAGCCGACCCCACTATTGGGGATGATAACTACGCGATTTTGCCGCAAAAAAGCCCGCGAAACTTGCAATAATATTGCGATAATACATAGTGGTTTCTGTAATATCCAAAAATCACAGATTAAATCCATTTCTGGCAAAGAAGAGCTCCTCACGGTAACTCATTCTGTGAGCCGCGACTCCCAAGAACGCGAGTTGGAACTTGGATTACCACACACACTACCTTTCTCAATGGTGAAAAAAAAGCGTCCATAATTTACGGAGGAAGTCAAAGCTGCTCTCCTACAGCTCATCCAGTATCAATCACCTTCATTATGTCTGACTTTGAGGAAGATTTGCAAAACGAAGATTACCTTATTTACGGTGCCGAGACTGCAGAGACCGGAAATGCCGCGTCTTACCCTGCCAGCATCCCCGAGCCGTTGATCAGCTTCTTTAAGTACTGGTACAAATCTTACTTGGACAACAACGTCTACGAGTTGTATGGATGTTATGAAAACAGCTTCAACAAAATCACCGAGAAATTCTTTAAGAATTCGAGCTGGCCATTACCTTCCGATATCTCGTCGTTGGTTAACAATGACCAGGTTTTCATTATCTTGTACAGCGAATGCTACTACAGGCACATATACTCCAAGCTGAACCCAACCCTCGAGATCAGAACTGGCTCCTACAACAACTACTGCAACTTGTTCAATTTGATTCTGAACCACGCAGAAGGTCCTGTCACCTTTGAGCTGCCAAATAAGTGGCTATGGGATATAGTGGACGAGTTTATCTACCAGTTCAACAACTTCCAGATTTACAAGTCCAAGCTGCTGAATAAGGCAAACCCATCCAACGCCGAGTTGCAGGAGATCGAATATTTGCGTCAACACCAAGAGGTTTGGTCTACTTACAGTGTTCTGAACGCGCTGTATTCTCTTGTTGGTAGATCCAACATCGTAGAACAGTTGAAATACAACAATGTTGGTGGAGAGCAAGCTCCCAAGGAGATTGCCGGTGACTATGGTTCGTTGTCGCTGTACAGAAATTTGGGATACTTTTCCATCATTGGGCTTTTGAGAATCCACACCTTGTTGGGAGACTACACTCTCGCACTCAAGACCATGGAACACATAGAGTTGAACAAAAAGGCTTTTTTCACCAAGGTTCCCGGCTGCCACTTTACCACATACTACTACGTGGGTTTCTGTTACCTGATGATGGGTAGATACCAAGATGCCGTGAAAACTTTCCAACACATTTTGCTGTTCATTTTGAGAACCAAGAACTTGAACAGAAACTCAGGTGCATACGATATAATCACGAAGAGATCCGAACAGATGTTTGCTCTCTTGACGATTAGTGTGTCGATATGCCCAACCAAGCTGGACGATATGTTGCATCAGCAACTCAGAGAAAAGTTTGGCGAGCAATCGTTGAAGCTGAGCAGAGCTGACAGCAGAGACGCTGCCTTGGCTGTTTACGAGGAGATCTTCAGATTCGGTGCTCCTAAGTTCATCTCTACAACCATTATCTCCAGATCCAAGCTTGGTAACAAGAAGCTTAGCCTGGATCCGCTCAACAAGCACTGGAAGATTTTCAGGTTGAGACTGGAGTCTATTCTGAGTATCCCAGATCTGAAATCGTTCCTCAATTTGTACTCGTCTTTGGAGTTGACTAAGCTGGCCAAGCTTATGGATGTGAAATCGGACGACGAATTGCTCGAGCTGCTGCTGTCGTTCAAGTTACACAACAGGCAGCTTAAGGTGGCCACCAACTCAAAGGCCATCTCAAGTGGTGAGGAAGAAATTGAAACAGCGACGAGTCAGAAATCACTGTTAAACGGTGCTTACGGGACTCTTTACGACATGGATATAGCCGTGGATAACGACCACGTGAACATCCTCAACTTCAAGTACTCTACCAAGTTTGGTGACTGGTTTATCAAGAACTGTTACAAGAACTTTGGAGTCCAGGATTTCATCGCCAACTTGGATGAGAAAGCCGTCACCTCTGCCACCGCCTCTAAAAGCTCCTAAGTATACCGATAATTGTTAAAGTATATCTCTGAAATTTGTACGGCTTAGCGTATTGCAGGCAGCAATTTGTGCCGCACACACCTCATCTAAAATTTTTTGGGATCAAGTTTTTCAAATGTTAAAACCTACGAAGCCAGCTACAGTATCAATTCTATTCGTCAGACTTCAAACAATGTCCTCGAAGTACGTTTCATCGGAGTATGTTGACGGCTCCGACTCTGATTCTGAGGTAGAGGTGCCCGAGTATGCTCCACCTGCTGGCTACAAAAAGTTTGACCCTCCCGCTATAGACACATCCAAGTTCAAGCAGAAGGAACTTTGGCTTATAAAATGCCCGAAAGGGCTTGACCTTTCGAAACTGAAAAAACTGCCTGTTTCCTTTCAAATTGGCGCCACAACGGACCTGAAAGTGGGAAATTCCACGTTCAACCTAACGGAGGATACATATCAAGAGGACATAGCTGCACAGTCTGAAAAGAGCGATTCATCTAAGCACTGCCTGCTTGTCAACGGAAAAACTACCTCAGGAATGAAACCCTCGGAACTCACCATTCAAAAATATTACACCATCTCCGAGAAAGTGAAAATACCTTCCATCGATTACGAAAAAGCGATAGTTGCAAGAGAGGATGTGCCCAAGGAGGAGAACTTACGGATGAGACACTTCCCCACTGGATACGGTGCTAACGACTACAATGAAGCCAAAGCAATCCCCGCGGATTCCCCAGTGAAAAGACCAAACAGATCTGAGGATCACATGGATGTGGATGAAACCCCCAAGAAGAAGTCAAAGAAGGAGAAGAAGGACAAAAAAGAGAAGAAAGAGAGGAAACACAAAGAGCGCCTTTGAAGTCGTCTCTGAACTCGCCTACAGCACACTTTGTAAATTAAATTGCATTTCTCAGCTTTCAAAAGATATGTATAAACGTCAAAATCTGTCAAAAGCAATAGAAAAGTAATCCTCCCAGGTGACTTTCAGACTCTTGATGAGTAGTCCTTGAGGATTCCCTTCATATGGGTATTCGTGATCTTACCTCTTCTTGGTCTCTTTTGTTTCTTGTCCTGGTTCGCAGCAGGCTTTCTGCGTATAGATGAAGGATCAACGCTTGTTGGTTTGAGCTTATTCTCAACAAGTTGCAACTGCAGGTCATCACCTTCAGGTATCTTAATTCTGTTCCACATCGCAACAAACTCCTCGTCTATAACATTCAGTTTTCCTCCATAATTTGGCCACACAAGTCTGGGAGCATTCTCCTTCTTCGTGCGAAGTACCAGGATCTTGTTGTCTGCCTCAAGCTCGTCTATCGAAGCTAAACAGCTTGGCCATCCATCTCTGAGATCCTTTACGGAGATACCTTTGAAAGTAGGCTGCGCTCTCAAGAACCCTAATAGATCAGCTGACGATCTAATATTGTGCAAGGAAACGTACTCTAGAGTTTTCAAATTGGGATCATATTTGATTCGATTCACATTTTTCAACAGAGGCAGAAGATTCTGGGCCACGTCGTACGACAAGTATCTTTCTAGACTGCTCAAAGGAATCGGGTTATCATGTTGCTTGATATACTCCACGGCATGCAATAATTGCGTTGACAGCAGAGATCCGGCTAACTGCAAAGTAGGCTTCGATCTCTTTGCAATAGAATTCTCTGCATAGTTGTCTTCATCCAGATCTCTTTTGATGGGCTGAGGCTTGACTGGAGAAGGCTGTGTCTCCACCTTCGGCTGTACCACGGGTTCAACTACTCTTCTTGCTGAGGGAAGTGTGGAAGAAGAGGTTTTCAAGCTCTTCTTAAATGCATTGATCTGAGCAGAAAAGCTATCAGTCATGTTGGGATTGTGAAATAGTCCAACCCGGAAAAGCAATATAAGGGTGTCTCTTGTTTCGTAATTAATGTTCTTGTAATCATAAAAGGTAGTGCTTTGAATAATTAATCTTAGTATGAGGTTGTGCGGTTACCCGGGGGTTGACCCTTTTGGGAAATACATCAATAAAGCTGTAGACACCAAACTTGAAGTTACTAGTTGCCTTTATGTATTCAATCATAAGATCACTTTTGGTTTTCTCTGCTTAGAGTTTGAAAGTTTTGAAGCTATACATTGCCATTAAGTTGATTTCAAATTACACACGCTAAAGTTACACGTTCGTACTCCACTACTTTCGGCAGACAGGATGCCTCCAGCACAGACACCATCCAGACTGAGATCGCAGACTCCAACAAGACCTAGAATGGCAGGCGCATCGTCATCACAGGGCCTTCACCATCCTCCGTCTACTTTACGCTCAAGACCTGCTTCATCGTTGTCAATTAGTCATTCCGCAGGTGGCGTCAAGACACCGAACCTCAGAAGACCAATGACTCCCAGTACGTCAAACCTCAGGGCACGGGCCGGTGCCAATATCAATGGTGTAACAACTCCCATCAGACCAAGGGCTTCTATGAATAATATGAGGTCGCAAACCCCGGTGAACAATTCATCTACAAACAGCCCACCATGCTACACGGGAACAATCCAGGTCAGCATTAGACCCAAACCTCTGAATGGAATTAACGAGACTTGGGAGATTGATGACTCTTTCAACACAATTTCCAACACGGATGCCGGCGATTTTCATTTCGACAACGTTTTCGACCCTTCAATTCCTAATCTCGAGGTGTACAATCGGTCAGTGAAGCCAATCATTTCAAGATGCTTGGACGGCTACAACGGTACCGTATTTGCTTATGGTATGACTGGCAGTGGAAAGACTTATTCTATGCAGGGAACAGATTATGAACAAGGTCTCATTGAGCTAGCGGTTTGGGAGATATTTGACAAAGTCAAGCAGAATAGTACCACGCACGATCATGAGATACTCTGTTCGTATTTGGAGATCTATAACGAACGTGTTTTTGACCTTTTGGACCCAGAGTCATCATCATCACTAAGAGGAACCTTTGGATCCATGGTGACAAAAGAAGAATTGCGCATCAGAGATGATTCGAGGTATGGAGTCAAGGTTGTGGGTCTTAGAGAGCAGGTTGTTTCGACTCCTCTGGATCTGATGAAAACGATCGAGAAGGGTGACACTATAAGACGTACTGGTGGTACTGACTTCAACACACGATCTTCTCGTTCGCATGCTGTCTTGCTGATACGGATAAATACTATTGAGCGGGCTACCGGAGTGGAGAAATTTGCAACTTTGAGTTTATGTGATCTTGCTGGTTCCGAGAAGGCAACTACTCAGCAAGAGAGACGGAAAGAGGGATCATATATCAATAAGTCACTGCTTGCCCTGGGAACAGTGATTTCTAAATTGTCATACCAATCTGCTGGATCCCAGCAGCCGTACTCGTTGAACAGTTCTCATATTCCTTATAGAGACTCCAAGCTCACTCGTCTCCTTCAGCCTTCTCTTAGTGGAAACTCTGTTGTTTCAGTTTTGTGCACGATTCATCTTTCGTCCACTACAATTGCTGAAACAGTCAATACTTTGAGGTTTGCTTCCAGAGCAAAGAACGTGACGTTGAATGCGAAACAAAATGAAATTTCCGGGTTACATACGGTGACAGGATCTGATAAAGACAGACTGATTGCGCAATTGGTTAAGGAAAACGAGCAAGCAAAGAGAGAACTGATGGAGCTGAAGGAGAATGGTATGTTCGATTCCCCTGCCAGGCCCAGTACCGACGATTCGGACAGAGTTGCTCAACTAAACGCTGAAAATACCATTCTGATGGAGCAGTTGGAGCACATGAAAAGGCTGACAGAGAGTCCAAGACTGGAATCGTTGGCTGATCACAATGAGGCTTTACAGTCGCTGATCACGTTTGATGTGAGAGGGAACAGGAACGAGTTCCAAGATTGTATTCGCTCCATTGATAAGACGCATAAAGACCAACTAGCTGAGATTGAAGAGCTGAAATCCTATGTGGCACATCTTGAGGGACAACTGAAGTCATCCAGGTATAACATGTCATTGCGTAATGTGTCAGCGGTCGCTGATGACATTATGGATACAGCCTCTGATGGAAAAGATGAAGTTTCACTAGAGAATATCATCAAAGACCAGGAAGAAGAGATCCTGGAATTGAAAGTCACCATATCGAGCAAAGATTCGATTATAAAAGCTTTGAGATCCGCTGGAAAGGTTCGAGAAACCCTGAAAAATCGTGAAGACTCGAGGGAAAATGACGAAAATGCTACTCCAGGTGGTGAGTCGAAGACTGTACTCAAGCCACTTGGTAGTCGTTTGAATGGACTGTTTAGCAGAAGCTGATGAGTACGAGATTGGATCATATCTTGATGCAAATGCTGAATTGTCATGTAATTTTACTTAAGTCCGCCCGCCTGGGCTTTTTGGGGTTTGTCGTAATAACTGAATCTTGAGCGCGTTTCCCTCTGTTCACAGCATCTGTGGCGAGAAGGTTGGCAGGGAAGAGTTTTTTGTCGTACTCGTCTTGCTCTATAATATTCATCTCTTCAGAGGACTCTGCACCACTTTTCTGTCCACCATTAAATAATCCTGTTCCGTCATTGATCACCACCTTGTAGCTCAGACGTTCGTTGTGAGGCAAGTCCACAAAGATGTGGATACGGTCACCATTGGACAACCTTGCTTTTCTACCCTTTCCAATCCTCTTTCCGTTAATGAAACAGGCATTCGTCGAACAGTCAAGTAGCCAAACATCATCAAGACCCATGGCAGGTGACTCAAAGATGGAAGTTTGCAGCACTGGATGGCGCTTTTTCATTATCATGCAATGAATCTTCGATATTCTGCTTTCAGAGATTTGATAATGTGAGTTGGCAATGCGGCCGATCACAAAAGGGTTGCAACCCTGAGGAACATGTATGGATCCCACGCGTGAAACAGAACCCGCATCCTTTATCAAGGAAAGGAAAGTTCCTGGTGGGGCAGCAATCTGAGAAGCATCTCTGTCAGCTTTTGGAAACGACTTCAGTTCCTCTTCTTCGAGAGATACCATTGAAGTTGCATGCTCCAGCTTGAGATTATCCGGCGAGTCTTCAACTCTAATTTTCATACCTGGAATGACAACAGGAGTTTGACTGGCAGGTATCTTTGGAACAACAAATTTGGGAGAAGCAATCAGCGATTGTTCAAGTTCTAGCTTCTGACTCTGCTTCTGGCTCTGTTTCTGACTCTCAATCCGTTTCTGGTGAGATTGGCTCTGGGACAAGCTGATCTGACTATCCTCATTATCACATCCTTTGAACCAAGGATGTTCTAACGCTTCTTTGGCATTGAGACGTTTCATGAAGTCAACTTCCAACAATGCTCTCACAAACTGTCTTCCGTCAATTGAGATATCGTTCTCTTTCAGAAGCGACTCGTGGTAATTGCCTGTAGTGATGTTCCTGAATAAGGACTCTTGAGTGGAACCACTGAATGGAAGATGCGCAGTGAGAATGACAAAAACTAAACATCCCAAAGACCACATGTCAACTTTAGAAGAGTAGGAGACATCCTTAGAAGCCTGGGAGACCTGCAGACTCTTCCTCTTGGAATGTCTGCTTGAAATAACCTCGGGTGCAACATATGCTAGTGTTCCACAGAACGTCTTCATTATATTAGTCGTATCAGCCACCTTTGCCAGACCAAAATCAGTAATCTTCACGATAACCGGATCATCCTGCGCAATTAGAATGTTGTCAGGTTTGAGATCACGGTGGGAGATTCCGAGCTCATGAACATACTTGATAGCCTCAAGGATTTGACGAGCAATTTCACGACCAGCTACCTCACCAACAGAGCCATAACCAGCTACAAAATCCATGAGGTCACCACCAGAAACAAACTCCATCACTAGGTAGTAGTTGTCGGCATCTTCGTAGAAGGCCTTCAATCGCACAATTCCAGGGTGGTCGAGTCGTTTGAGGATTAAGAGTTCTCGACTAACGGTATCAAGATCTCCTGTCATGGCCTTCTTCTTCGACACAATTTTCACTGCGTATGTTTTACCAGTGGACCTCTCAATGCCCTTCTTTACAGTTGCAAACGCACCAGACCCAACAACCTCATCCTTGATCAAAAAGTCATCCGCTATTCCTCCTTTCAGGTTCGCACTTCCCGAAGAGGATGTTCGCGTTGAAATCGGGAAAAGAGCCACATATCTTATAACATCAGCCGGCACACCAATCCCAACGCTTATCTCGTCACCTTGCGTTATCATGTAATTGTTTCCCTTCACGAGTTTTGACCCGTTGTAGTATGTCCCATTGGTTGAGAGATCCTGTACCATCAATGAGTCGTAACGACCAACTTTACCGTTCTCCATGTGGCCCTCTTTGTTCAACCAAAGCTTGAAATGCTTGTTGCTGATTCTATTGCTTTTTGTCGGTAACACGAAGTCACATAACTGATTTCTACCAAATGTCCATTCCTCAATAGCTGAATGAGTCCCGGGCTTGAGTTTGAGATCAAAGTGTCCAGTTGTTCCGTCCTTGGAGGATGTGCATACCAATCGACATATTGTTCCTTCGCTTAGTAACTCCTGGTCCGAGGTGTCTATCATTAGGTCATGGCCGGACGGTTGTGTTGGCTGTGTCATTTGAGTCTGCTTTTTATCCTGACCCGCATCGTTATTATTGGTGGTCCTTTCTGGAGAAACAACCACACGATCCGGTAAAGCTTTATCTGTATCACTCATGACGAGGTGTGATGGGTTTGCCTCTCCCAACTGCAGATATTCAAAGAAGGCCTCTTTGTATCTTAAACTGAAAACCGCGCGGAAATCGTTCCAAGAAACTTGAGCCTTCACGTAGAACTAAGACAGTGTGCGGTTGTGGACGGAATGACCCTTGCAATTGTTAAAGTAATCAAAGTTACGACTAAATTGCATTCTTCACGGACTCGTCGCGGGACACGCGTCTCCATTGTACCCAGCCACCATGGCGCAGAGATGAGTGGCTGGAACATTTGAAAAATCAATAATTTTTTTGAGATGCCTTGTAACATGCATTTGTTAAATTACCGTCTTTGAAAGCGCCTCAACTCCAAGCATGACATTAGAAAATAATAAGAGACCCTTAGAAGTGTCTGATGATATTGTTCTAGACGGCAAAAAGCTCAAGCATGAAAGCATCTCCGTTGATTCGAAGCCTGAGGGCATTCAAGAATCTGATGTGGGTATCACTGAACTGATCTCGTCAGCTGAATTCGGTATAGTTGGTCTTCTGAAGCAGAGATATACAGACTTTCTGGTAAATGAGGTGGACCCTACTGGAAAAACCATTCACCTTTTGGACGAAGGTATTCCCGACAAGCGTGAGAGAAGAAGAGAGAGGAGAAAAGCTGATCGAGAAGGTGATGCAGAAGACGAACAGGAAGAGTCTGTTGAGCCTGCTGTGCCAGAGGTTGCTTCTGCAAATCAGATACCGCAGGTGTCCGAGGAACAAAAGACGAAACTTGTTGCATTATTCGGAGAGAAAGACTTCGAAAATATTCAAGAGCTGTTCAGTACTGGGACATTCTTCGAGACCTCGAATAGGTTTGATGACAAAATGGAAAGAACCAATATTCACAAGCTCATCAGGGAAGCCTATCAGGGAAGACTAGAGACTTTAACTACCGACATGAATGCTTTCAAAATTGCATTGACCACCAAAGGACAGAAGAAAGGAGAAAAAGGTAGCAGGAGAACCGGAGGAGATAACACCAAACTGGTTCACACTCTCGGTCCCAAGAAAGACTACTTGCACTTTGACATGTACAAAGAAAACAAGGAAACAATGGAAGTGGCTGCACTTTTGGGAAAGCTCTTCAAAATTCCAAGCAAATGGATCAAGTACGCAGGTACTAAAGACAGAAGGGCAGTCACCGTGCAAAGACTCTCTGTGGAGAAGCTTGGTGTTGAAAGAGTCAATGGATTGAACAAAATGCTTAAGGGCATCAGACTTGGTGGCTTTGCATATGCAGACTCTGCTCTGTCACTGGGAGATTTACAAGGAAATGCATTCGTTATTACGATCAAAGATGTACAATGTGTCAAGGAAGGACAATCAATTGAAGTAGCCGTCAAATCTTCGTTGGAGTCGCTGAAAGCAAAAGGTTTCATCAACTATTTTGGTATGCAACGTTTTGGCACATTTTCGATCTCAACCCATGAAGTTGGTACCCAGCTTCTTAAGGCCAATTGGAAGCAAGCCGTTAACATGCTGTTGTCAGAACAGGCTATTGTGGTTCCAGATTCCATTGAAGCTAGAAGAATATGGGCAGAGACGAAGAACCCACAGCGTGCTGCAGAGAAGATGCCAAAGAGATGCAGTGCTGAATACAGTATTTTGAGAAGACTCGAGAAAGAGAGAAAGGGAGAAGACGGTGATTGGAACGGAAATGGCTATTTCAATGCTATCATGGCAATCCCACGAAACTTGAGAATCATGTATGGACATGCGTATCAATCATACGTGTGGAACATCGCTGCCAGCAAAAGAATACGACTATTCGGGTTGAAGGTTGTTGCTGGAGACTTGGTCCTGGACGAAGAGGCTCCTAAACTGTCACCGAAGGTCGGTGAAAATGATGAGGAGTTCCAGGAGGACATACGTAAAGACATGTTCATCCGTGCCAGATACCTTTCACAGGCTGACGTTGACAGCGGAAAATATACCATTTACGATGTCGTGCTTCCTACTCCTGGTTTTGATATCAAGTATCCAGAAACACCAGAAATGATGCAAGTTTACAAAGATGTCATGGCAGCAGATGGACTGGATCCTGAGAACATGACCAGCCGCATCCGAGAGTTTTCGCTTGCAGGCTCCTACAGAAAGGTGATGGGCAGAGCATTGAACTTGGAATACTTTGTGAGGAAGTATAACGATCCAAATGAGCCTCTGGTGAGAACCGATTTAGAGATTCTCAGATTGAAACAAGAAGCAGAATTAGAAGGGAAAACTGGTGAAATCAGCCAGATTCTCGATGGGGTACCAGATGGAGCTAGTACGGCTGTGATCATCAAGATGCAATTGGGTGTTTCTGCCTATGCTACAATGGCTCTGAGAGAGGTGTTGAGACAGGATACTTCTCGCCGAGGAGACCAAATGTCATTAAGAAAATAATTGATTTCAATGGCTAATATCTTAACCTAAGGAAATCATTCAATTATTCATAACCTGGTCTGAAATTTAAAAGAGAAGTGCGATAACCAGTTCTGCGGGCGCTTGAGCCGCACTACCAAAAACCATCTGCAACCTGTTATTTGTGTAAACACTCCTTCAACCACTTCCAAAAAGAAGGCAGCTTCAATTGTTGCTAGAATAAAGTCAGATTCCCAGTAGTAACTCCGAGCACAATTCCGGAACCAGCTATGATTGCTCACTGTGGAGATGATGCAGAGTCTACGGAATTAAGGCCCAACAAGTACACCTCAAACATTCTCAAGGACTACATTGGCTTCAAAAGCTCCCATTCCAAAGACTCAATGGAGAAGTTCTCCGGAAAATCATTTTCAGGAAAATCAAAAGGCCATTCATTTGGCAGTTTTGTTCACGATAGCCCTCGTACTGAGTTTATTGGTATCCGCAAGTTTGCCAGAAACCATATGAGACCACCATTTTCAAGAGATACAAACAGTTCCTCCCACGAAACAACATCCACAGATTTCAATGATGCCACACTGAGCAAAGGCCGCGATAATTCTTCCTGGAGGTTCTTTCCTGGTGCCTCTCAGCGGGGTCTTGCGTACGATGACTTCAAATCGGCTCAAGGCCCCAAGACTCAAACGCTGGACAACCTTGAAAAGACCAGCACTTGCCAGTTTGATACTATGGTGGGATTTGGTGAGTCAAGCACATCGAAATGCGAGAAACGCTTTCTTCGGTTCAACAGCAACATTCAAAACCTTCCAGATCAAGTGGCTGCTTGTCCTAATCCTCCTAAAGACATCCCCAGAAGAGTGGTGAGCCTGTACAGTCTCCCAGAGAAGGCCAGCCTCAGCTGTATTTTGGCACAGGTACGGGGTGGCCCACTGGAGCGTATTGGTGTTAGATATGGGAGTGGTGATGTTATGGATGATGAACCTGTGGATTGGTCTTCAGCTATTGTGGACTTGCACTTTTGGAGGCCCACAGATGCCGATGCCTTCATGGAGTATGCTACCACTGGTATGTTCATGATCAATGGAAAACATGTTAAAGCTGAATGGGGAGCCACAACTGTCGATCAAGAGAGCTCGGAGTCTACAGGATCAGCATTGGAGCTCATGGCTGACAGTGGAGCGCGCCGCACGTTGATTTTCAAGAAACTTATCCAACGCAAAATCTCCAAACATGCTCTCAATGTGTCCTCCAGAGGATATCCATCTCCTACATCACATCTCTCAACAGACTTTGACATTGATGAGGTGGTTAAGGACTTTCAACAGTATGGGGAAATCGTGGAGATAGCGCCTGTCATCTCACGCAAGCTCTGTTTCGCAGTGCAATTTAACGACGTGAGGGCGGCAATTATGGCCAAATATGATTGTGAGAATGTGGAATCTACCAACGAGTATTCTCCCCTCTTTGACAAATACAAAAAATGGAACGTTTGGTACGGGAAAGATCCAGCTGATAAGCCCTGTTACCCAAAGTGCGTGTGAGAAACACATTTACCGCCGCACCAACCGAGCCGGTGATGAAGTGCAGATTTCATGGTGACTACGAGCGCCTCTTCTTCGTGGTTTTCTATAGACTTCTTAAGTAACATGATCGGTTTCTTGAAAATAGTTTAGTTCAATGATGTATTTTTCAACTGTTGGCTGCAAGTCAGTTACTAGGGTACGATTTTCCGGATGTCGGTTTCAATCGACGGTTCAGAAGCAAGACAAGATATTGGAGGCTTTGAGCAAGCGAGGAGGAGGTGATTACAATCCAGTGATATTCGAGCAAAGTTTAAGACAGACGTCCGTTCCCGCTGGAATCGCAGCGTTTCCTGATCCCCTCAACCACGACGCCTCGTTGGCAAATATTCAACTGCTCATTAATAAGAAGGAGATAGAGAGAGAGGTCATCAATGAAAAACTCACTGCTGAACAGAAAGAGCTTATAAAGCTCGGTCAATGGACCCCTCCAATGATGACACTGATGAAATTAACGCTAACTAAGCATTACAGACACGCTGTTTCCTTTTTCAAGTTTATCAAAGCCGGGATTAAAAATGTTTGGAACACATATCTAAGTCTTAGGGCTCATGTCTACAAAGGCTACTACGTTCTTGATAACAGCCTCACCACTGGCGATATGCCTTCAGGATTGGCAGAGGATCGGAAGATTGCCATTGGAAACAATCCAAAAGTTATTACTGATCATCTCTCCAACTATTTCCACAATGTCAAAGCCGAAGTGTCATCAGCCAATGTTCAAGGGTCTACTATCTTCAGCTACAGCGGTGAGGGTGTGTTCACCAGAAGCATGTACCAAGCTGTTCTGAGAACTAGGAAAGATATAATCAAGCTTCCAATGTTTGCTGTGTTATTTGGCTTGATTGAAGAGGGTTTGATCCCGTTGTGCTATGCCTTTCCTGGGATCGCACCCTCGTCTTGCGTTCTTCCCCAGTTACATGGAAGGTTTTACGGCGATGCTTCAAAAGCACAGAAGGAGCTCGAAGCTCTTCGTGAGGCCAAATATGGGCCAGATCTGTCGAGGGTAGGTTCATTAACCCCATTCAATATGCCTGTAGATGAGCTCTATTTGGTTGTACGCTCGCTCAGACTCTGTTATAGCACTCGCATCTACTCAGAAGGACATCTCAGAGAGCTATTGGCCAACAGGTGGAAGCAGGTGAAATTGGACAATCTTCTGATTTTGCGTGACGGGGGTATTTGGAGACTCAGCACTTTGGAAACCCTGGATGCCTGCATCACAAGAGGTCTCATTGATTTAGAACAACTGGTACGGTGGGGCAAGAAGGACGATATCAATTTGTATGACTCCATTGACTGTACCGAACTGCACACACGACTGTTCCATTTCATTAACGAGTGTGAAAAACCCGGCAGGAATGCCGGTATGCTTGGTCTAAGCACCATGGCCAAAACTGCACAAGAGACTTTGGCATTGTCTGACAAGTAGATTCCAAAACCAGTTGGTCCCCACTCGTTTGCTTGAATAGGAATACCCGATCGGGAATGACACAGCCGCCGCAGTCGGCTCCTTAGGTCGATTGCGGGACTCTCTCAAAACATCAAAACAAAAAAAAAGATATGAACAATTCCAAAACTTGGAATACCTGACTGTGAATAGCTGTGCCTAGTGGCATTCCCAAATAATAAGACTCCCAGTCTCTCTTTACCGCGTAAACTCTTGCTCGCACACGCGCCACTTAAAGTGGTCACATCTTCCCGGACGATACGACCCGGTAAAGACACTCCCCGGGACATCGGCTGAAGCATCTGCGACTCATCTTACTCCTCTCCTCCTATTATGTTGTTGTAAAGTAGGAGACCACGGCTGTTGTTTTAGACTCTTCTCTCCTGGAAAGTCCACAAATATTTCACGGTGTTGGCAGAGACCAAAGGGTGTCCAGTCTGAAAAGTGTTAGACCCGTTGGTGGATACCGGGAGCGAAGACGAATTAGAAGCACCTACACAATCTGAAGTATCCAACATTTTTTAACCGATCTTCATCAATTTTATTTTTTGGCATCTGTTTCTACGGCACACACTGATCATACAGCAATCGCGACAACTATCAAATATTATTTCAATTTAAAATGCCTAGCAGGTTTGGTTCGTTCGCGAACCTAGCTCATCTTGGTAAAGAGAGGCACGGCCATGATGATCATCACGCTGGAAAGCTATCTGGAACTCCGTCTCCAACTGCTGCTGTCAATATGGGCCATTCCAGTTCCAAAAGGTCGTTACTTGGAATCAACCTAGGCAAAACGCATTCGAATGACTCCAATTCTTCAGCCACTTCAACGGAGGCTGATGGCCATCATGCTCACCACCACCCAGATATACACTCTGACGATAACAGAAGCAAACCCAGATCTGCCAGTTCCATGGTGGAACTCAAGAGGTTTTTCAGAAACACCAAGAAGCCAGCCCCTTCCGGAAATCATGGTTTGCACAACCCGTTGCAGTCTTTAACTTCAAGAACGGTGAGTCGTACCGCGAGTGCCGAGATCGCATCTCCTACGTTCACGCATGATGCCAACAACAATATGATTTTGCATGCCAGCCAGAAGTTTTGGGATGATGTGGAGGGTTCCCTGAGTAAGAAGTACGGCAAAATGGGCAAGACTCTAGGTTCTGGAGCTGGTGGCTCAGTCAGACTCTTGGTGCGTGAAAGTGATGGAGTTACATTCGCAGTCAAAGAATTCAGACCAAGACGGTCAAACGAATCCATCAAAGAATATGCGAAGAAGTGCACTGCTGAGTTTTGCATTGGAAGTACATTACACCACGCTAACATCATCAAAACCTTGGACATAATCTCTGAGCACAATCAGTATTTCGAAATCATGGAGTATGCTCCCATCGACTTCTTTGCGGTGGTGATGTCTGGTAAGATGACCAGGTCTGAAATCAACTGTTGTTTGAAGCAAATTACTTCAGGTGTGCAATATTTGCACTCTGTTGGGTTGGCCCACAGAGATCTGAAGCTGGATAACTGCGTCGTCACGAAAGAGGGTATCGTGAAACTTATAGATTTTGGCAGTGCCGTGGTGTTCAAATATCCTTTTGAAGATGGAATCGTTCCAGCTCACGGTATTGTTGGTTCGGACCCATATCTTGCGCCGGAGGTGCTGACCAGCACAGAGTCGTATGACCCGCAGTTTGTGGATATCTGGTCCATTGCCATCATATACTGTTGTATGACGTTACGCAGGTTTCCATGGAAAGCACCCAAGCAGTCTGATCCTAGCTTTAAGCTATTCTCCATGGAAGATGACGCTCCTCATGATTACCTCGCCAGTGCCTCCAATCATAAAGCTTTATTAGCCAAACGTCGACAGAAACTAGTCGAGCAGCGACTGAGGAGTGGTTCAGAGACTCCAGCGAAATCTACGCCTGATGGCGAGCCTCTGAAGGACTCTGAGAGAGATTATCATGATGGAGCGTCACACGTTGACGAGCTCACCCACAGACTGGAGCAGGTATCTTTACAGCAGCAACAAGAGCTGAAAGATGAAGTTGAACAGAAGCAAGAAGCGGCGAATGCAACCACAGAACTACAAAGAGTTGAACCTTCTGTGGCTCCTCCAAGGGATGAACTACCTGCAACTGATGTGCAGGCTGCTCTAGTGAAAGATAATGCAATAAAGCCATGCATTCCGGAGGTGGATACTCCTGAGAAAGAAAAGGAGCTGGTGGCCGTGGCTCACAGTGCTTCGGCACCAGCCTCCAATGCTGCTGATCATAATGCTCCAGCCAATGATGTTCAGGTAGCTCTTTCTCAGGTCGATCAGATCAAGCAAGAGCAGATTAAGGATCCTAAGAGTGGTACCGGGGAACACACTCCAGATGATGTCAAGCCCGAGCGTCGTCAAGCTCCTTCAAAGTCAAGTCACAGACAGATACATGGTCCATATAGATTGATGAGACTACTGCCGCATGCTTCCCGGCCTCTGATCTCCAAAATGCTTGCTCTTGAGCCTGGATCTCGGGCTACGATGACAGATATCTTTGCCGATGAGTGGTTCAACGAGATAAAATACTGTACTATGGATGACCAAGATCATGTGCTCAATGATCCTGGGCATAAACACATACTCGATGTTTGATTTTATACGGGTTTCTTAGGATAGAATTACACTATACACGAAACGGACTGGATGATGAGTGTATGTAGCTTGATGGGTCAGGCTTGAAGTTAGCTGTAGAAGTTTGTTATACCGGGTATCCATAACACAAACTGCTACGCCAATTGGTTTTGCTCACAGTAGCTATCCCGGCCACTCTATAATTGCTTCAAATAAAAATACCACGAAAGCATTACATACGAAGCCATACCTTTAAAGTTTCAGTTGCCATGATTGGGAGACCTTGGGATGTGGGAATGGCGTGTCAGTGCTAATAATGTCTGGTGAAATGTTTGTGTTGTGTAAACACACAACAAGAGTATTCTTCTTTCCCGCAGTATCCTCCATTTGCTGCCAAAAGCTATGGTAGAAGGATCGTTACTGACTGAAAGACAGCGGCATGATCTACATTTGGCCATTGCACAATATCTTACTCCTTTGTTGAGCTCTGAAGAGGACCGATTCACTCTTCCCCGCGTTCTGCAGCGATTGGAGATCGATGAATCAGCCACCTCCGAGAACCCCAACTACTTAGAGAGAAAATGGCTGACGATTTTGAAACTTCAGAAGAAGATTTTGGATTTGGAAACCCAATTGAAAGTCGCGAACGAAACCATCGAGTCCCTGAGTCAAAACCCGAGCTCCGATGCTGGTCCTACTCTGGACCGTCTGAACTGGATCCCATCCAAGGTGGATAGGGTGATAAAATATCACACCCAGCCGGTGACGGCTTTGGCTATTCATCCTTATAAGCCGTTGCTAGCTACAGGATCATCAGATGGGTCTATAGTTTTGTGGGATTTGTTGGACCTTGCTCAGCCAGTGAGCATAGCTAGAAATGCGCATTCCAGAGGAGTGAGTTCACTATGCTTCTCTCCCACTGATATACACATGGGCGATGATAATACTTCAAACAAATTAGTTGTTTTGGCATCAGCTTCGTTGGATATGTTCATCAAAGTATGGGATCCCGAGTCGAATTTCACACAGCTTCGTTCCCTGGTGGGTCACGAGAACATGGTATCCAGTATAACGTTCAACCCAAACATTCCCTCAGAGCTTATTAGTTGCTCTAAAGATACTTCCATAAGATTATGGGATGTCTCCTCGGGATTTTGCATGCTGACTTTTGTCGGCCACTCCGATTGGGTGAGAGATGTTGATGTCAGTGAGAGCGGTGAATACGTGCTGAGTTGCTCCAACGATCAAAGCATTAGGATATCTCACAAGTCTACAGGCTCGGGAATAGGATTACTACTAGGACACAATCAGGTCATAGAAACAGCCAAATTTGTGCCAGCATTGGCTAATAAGTACTTGGATGATATTTGCGCTAAAGTGCTCCAGATAGATCCTTCCTCAGAGTTTCTATCCAATCCTCAATTTGAAAAAGTGGGCTACAAATATGCCATCTCGGGTGGTCGTGATAATACTGTTAGGATATGGCTATTGCCATTGCCCGTGTTCAAGCCGGGTGTTGATTCCCCATTGCCTAGTTCAACCCCTGAAGGGCTTCTTATTGCTACTCTGGAAGGGCATTCGTCATGGGTAAAGGACATACAGTTTCATCCCAACGCTACAGTTTTCGCGAGTTGCAGTGATGACGCTACGATCAAATTCTGGGATCCGAAGAAAATCGCGGGAAGCATCGAATGTGTCTCTGTGCTCAAAGGACATCATGGATTTGTAAATTCCATAGCCTTTGCACCACTTCCAAGTGATTCAGATATCAGCGAAGCCAAAATGAGATGCTACTTTGTATCTGGCTCATCAGATAACATCACCCAGCTTTGGTCATAAATAATGAACGTTTTTGCATTTTATCTACCTGCCGTATAGATATGACTAAATATGGCTGTCAAGAGTATTTTTGATTACTCCTCAGCGGCAGCAAGCACCTTTGAGAATGCGTATGGCTCGTATGGGTAACCTTCACCTTCAAAGAACTTGGACATACTTTCCACCCAGTGCAAACGAAGAGAGTGCAACATGGCGGATGTTCCCTCCATGACAACCAGAATACAGACCGTCAACACGAACCACATGCCAAACATCAAGAAGGTCATGATAACACCCAGCAGGCCAGTAGTACCGAAGGACCCAGCGATTGTCATGGACCACAGGACCGAAGACAACTGAGCATGGGCCAATGACAGAGCCCACAGACGCAGATACGAGGCAGTATGGGAAACACAGTTCAGGCAGAACTCTATAGTGTGAATCACCTGGTGGATCATCACGTCTCCGAAAGTGTGTTCCTCATGCTCATCATCGTCTTCTATGTTCAAATCCGTAAGCAAATTGTTCTCGTCGGAGGCTTCATCGTTTGAATGAGCAGAGAGCTCAGAGTACTCATGATTGTGAGTGAACTTGAAGTGAAGTGGTTTCACAAGCAGTAAACATGGGACACAGATCAGTGCTACCACAAGCAAAATCACTTGAACAGTTGCTTGGTGTGGATATAGCTGCTCGGTAACAGTACCAGGGCTAAGGAACATGGAGATAAGCATGTTCAACAAACTTGGGGCGGGCTTCTCAATGGCCACCCAGTCAACGGTCCATTTGTAGACAATACACACGGTGAGGTACCCGAAAATGCCCTGCATGAAAAGCAACCCCGGAATGAAGTTTCCGATTATATCAATTGTTGATTTAAAGTGAACGGCATTCACCAAAGAGAACATATAAGAGTATGTCATGTGGATAAACCCCATCAGAATCGAAAGTTTCATCTTGTAGGAGTTGGAGAACAGCAGAGCATTCTCGGTTCCGTGCCACGCAGGATCTAATCCAATAGGATAGACACCCACTTGAGTACCTTCAATCGAATCGCCCTCTTCCCAGTGGTCGGGCCACTTCCAGCCACTCTTGAACCACGTCATTGAGATGGAAAAGAGATCATTGTACAAGAATCCGGTGTACATGGAGAACACACCCATGAGCAAGAGAATGTAACGACCTGTGTAAGCCATGTCAAATATCTCGTCTCTCTTCATTAATCCGATTTTCCTTTCATACAAGACCATGACAAATGCAACCAGAGCCATAATGAAACCATGGCCCAAATCACCGAACATAATAGCAAACATGAATGGAAAAGTTGCCGCGGTTGGAAGGGCTGGGTTTACCTCACGGTACGTCGCCACACCGTAGGCATCCACCATGGCCTGGAACGCAGCTGTGAACTTGTTGGTTTTGTGATAGGTTGGTGGTGTCCTTGAGGTATCGATTGTGTTGATCACAATTGGAATAGACGAATTGTCATTGTTCGAGTTTGATTTGGAAATCTTCTCCAAAGTCTGCTTTACCTTGGGAAGGCCATCCGTTGGAACCCAGCCTTCAGCGATGAGACACTTACGAACCAAATCGTAATGGCACAGATTCATCACAGTATAGACAGACTTTTCCAACTTAATGAGATCCCACCATTGGCTAAGCTCAACAGATATAGCTTTGAGCTCGGTCTCAAGCGTGATCTGTGTGGTGTCCAAGACAGCTGTTACATCAGCAAGTCTGTCATTTTGTTCCTTGGATTGCTTCACTCTCTGTTTAGCATCAGAATCAACGAAGTAGAGGTCAGCATCCAAAGATTCACAGATTTTGCGCACTCTCGATAAAATCAGTTCACCGTGTGCAAAAATGATGAAGGTGCTTTTTTGAACAAACTTGTTGCTCTTGGGGTCAAACAATGGCTTCTCAATTGGCTTGGAAGTCATGTACAAGTTACCCCTCAGTACCCTCCACAAAATCCTCTCCAGGGTCTCCACCTTCTCTGTTGGGATCACACCTGTGGTGAAACTTTGATCGCGGAAGCCTCCATTTTCTAAAATTGCAGCAGCATCCTCGCCCAAGTCTATAAGATCGGGGTTAATATCGGTCTGGCTGAAGAAACCATCACTGGCAATCAGAACCTGTTGGAGTTGAAGTAGATCAACCTGCTTTTTCAAAAGAGACTCAGACGACTCTTTGAGCTGGGCGATTCTATCTTCTAGTATTTGTGCATCTTCCACAAGCTCATCAATCTCGTTTCTACTGGTGAATTTGTTGTTGCTGCTTTGGCCGAAGGCCAGCTCCACCATCTCAATGTTCTTGGAATCCATTTCTCCTTTCAGGAAGCGATACTGTCTTTCGACATTATCCAGTCTCCGAATTTCCGAGATAAACGTTCTTTGAAAAGCGTTTATCTTCTTGTTCAAGTCACGAAACTGGATAAGTCCTAAGGTTCCGAGGGCGTAGACTGATTCCTTGCTGATTTCCGTTGGAATATAGAGTTGGATCAAGCTCATTTCCGCAGAGCCTTTGAAATGTTAGTAACGGGTTTTATATCTCAGTTTTCACGATCAGCGGGGTACCCTCAAACACTCCTCAACTACGGTTGCCTCGGGCTACCGAGCTAGAATTGCTGCAAAAAGACAACATACGGAAAATTGCTTCCGGCTCAGCAGACATAGTGAACCAGAGACTCTAATATGAAGGAATTGAGTATAATTTCAGTGGAAATCGCTCCAGGTAACCTGTAGTGAAGTATAAACAAGCGTACGGCCTGGTTTTGTGGTTCTGTTTCGTCTCCCTCAAGTCTGGCTGCATAGTCACCATCGCTTCTTAACCGGCAAGTTTTTGAATCAAGCCGCACATTGCTCAAACACGACCTTTTCATCATGCACCAAAAACTTCTCTGGTACAATTTATTATGCAAGTAATTATTCGAAAAGTCAACTTGGTAAAAATTTATACAGTTCTTTTTATGGCTGAGTTGAGCTAGTCAGTTTCAAAGAGCCTGCAGCCCTCAACAGTGTAGTTATCTCCTCGAGCAACTCAGGAACGTTAATGGTAGACAGACCAGGTTCATCACCTCTGATTAGACTAATCTCCTTTCTCAAAGAGAGATTTCCCACGCAGTTTTCAATTCTAGTCACCAAATGATCCATGAAGTACAACAGCTCTGCTTCCTGTGCCTCCGACAAGAAATCGTTAGCGGCTAAAGTGGAGAGTTGCATTGTGGTATTGGGCTCCACATCCACCTCATTGTCAGCGCACAAAGCACTGCACAGCTTCTCCAAACGAATTGACAAATTTCTCATTCTGAACGCAGTAGCGTCATTAAATCCGTAGGACGATAATCTGGTGGAGGTGTGTTTTTTGCGCTCCGAAGAGTTTGGAAGCATGCCTTGCATCTCGAAACGAGATTCGAGTTGTTTGGGGAAAATAAGACAGATATTTTCTGGAGTTTCAAGACCCTTGAGCTTCTTTTCACCAATGGGGAACTCAACCCACTTGATTTGCTCCAATTGCTCCATTTGGGCCTCAAGTATCTGACCCTGGCTGAGACTGCCATAGGCCTCCTGAATAGATTTGCCAGCCTTCACCTCTTCGTGAAGTTTCTTGACTCTGTGAAACTCGTCGAAGAAGTCAGAACTAAGACTGATCTGTCCTCCGTCAGCCACCGCACTCACTCTGGACGCTCTGTTGACCATGGGACCGAAGTAATCCATTCTCTTGGTTACGATGTCTCTTTCACTCACAGGCGAACCCCAGTTAATACCCATTCTCACAGACAGGCCTCTGAACACAACATTGCCATGTTTGTCCTTGATCTCGGAGCCATGCTCACTAGCCAAAATTTCTGCAGGCCACTCTGGTGTCGTCAAGAGATTTGACTGAACAGAGAAACACCACATCAGTGCTGAGGTAACCGTGGGGAACGATACCATAAAGGCATCACCTTCAGTTTTCACCTCGTAACCTCCAACAATTCTCAATTGGCGACGCATAATAGAATTGTGGACTTTGATAGCCGAACGCATTGCTACTGGGTATGTGTCCCAAAGTAATGTAGAGTTCTTGATATCAGTGAAAACCATCGCTAGTTCTCCAGTCGGAGGCTCGATCTCTTCCTCGAGTTTTCTCAATCCTGAGTCAAACGCCTGAGAAGACTTCTCGTGTGGCTTGGTCTTTGCAGAGAACTGCTTCAAAGACAAAACCACAGCTGACAGTTTGTCAGTTGAGCCATACGAAATGGCAAAATCTCTCAATTTCTCCGCAGCAACACCCGGATTTTGCCTTTCTTGTCTGATTATATCGACCGCCAAATCAAACGGAATCTTCTTCCACAGCTCATTGGTCGCAATGGCAACCATCTCGTCACCAGGTTTCAGTTTGTGGACGCAAATGCTAGGACTAGCGTTGATATGAGGTATCAACTTGTAAAATCCCACAGCTCTTGAAACGTCAACTACGCCGTCAAGGAAACCGTCCGTTGTCACATAACCACCACTCATACGAATCCTCTCGTATTCTTCTGGGGCATAAGGCTCATGCTTAGTAGTCAAACAGGTGTATTCTCCGTTTGACTTGGCCAATATACCCATGGTATCACCAATGTTTGCAGTATACAGAGTATCGCCCTTGATATACAGGATAGTAGCACAGCATCCGGTAAGCGCATCTTCCTCCATAGTCAGTTCATCCGTAGTGGTAGTCCTATGAGCTGCAGCAGATGTGAAAGTACTCGATTCTCCCTTATTAATCAAAACGTTGATCTCAGTGTTCATCGTGAGATAAGCGCTTCTCAATGCATCTTCGACTGACTTCACAACATGGCCTTCCTTAGTGCCAACGGACTCTAGCTCTTTGGCAAAATGGAAATCGAACGTTTCTTGAATAATTTTGGAGATCTTATGCCCTGACTTTGTGTCTGTATGATTCTTACCATCATAGATAGTAATGAGAGTCTCGTCACCGTTACCTCTGAACCTTTCAACCACCACATCTCTTATTGACAAACTTTCATCCTCAGCTAAAGTGTCCGATATACCATAGCCAAACTTTCCAATCTGAGAAGCTGTTGTACGGACACGAGTATTGGCACCCTGGTCGGGAAGAGAATCGGTTGTAAAAGTGACGTCCATCAATCCCAAGATTCTGATATCCTTCAAAGACAGGAAAGAGTCCAAATTGTCTGTTGAGTCCTCGCCTCTTGCGTGTTGGTGCTTGATTTCCAGTCTCTTGTTTCCAGAGAAGTTGAGAAACTTCAGTTTGGGATTATAGTGCCAATTCCAGTCATATGGGAGATTTCCAATGTTGTACTTGAGATTATTGGATCCCACATCGAGAGCAGTCATATTCTCAATTTTGGAAAGTTCAGATGGTAAAGTGTGGAATCTGTTACCGTTCAGATGCAATGTCTTCAGCCTGGTGAAAGAATCCAAATCCTCGACCGGTAACGTCGAAAGGTAGTTACCACTGAGAAACAGCCCTTCGAGACTCTTGAGGTTGCAAAGATAGCCTGATGGGATGTCAAAGAGATCATTATAGGACAAATTCAACGATTTCAGATTCTTGAAAAGAGACACGATTGGCACCACATTGTCGTTCAACTTGTTATCCGCTATGCTCAGGTCTCTTAGAGAACTTATGAGTCCAATCTTACTGGGTTCCCAATCTTGTGAACTTGCAGGCTCGCTTCCGCGGCGTCTTGAATGGTCCCCAGCATTGCCCTTCTGCTGAATTGCAATGGATGGTATGCGGGCTAAACCAGACGACCTAGTGTTAATGGACTCGCGTGGTTCTGGAAAATCTTCCAATAGATTAGACGATACGTTGAGGGTAGTCAGGGACGGTAGATCCCATATCTCGCTGTCCAAGGATGAGATGTTGTTCAAATGGAGATCAAGATATCTCAGATACTTCAGACCTCCGCATCCTGAGAAAAAAGAGGACAAGTTGTTCTTAAACGCTGACAGATATTGCAGTCTCGATAATCTTGCCATTTCATCGGGTAAACTCGCCAAATGATTGTTGTCCAGTATCAGTTTCTCGAGGTTTGGGACTTTGTCTAAGAACGTTAGGGTTGTCAGCTTGGCCTTTGACAAATCTAGAATCTTTAGCGCAGGTAAGACTTTCAAACAGTTCAAACTGGTCACTGGGTTGATATTCAGCTCAATAACTTCAAGCTTCTCGGCAGAGACATCGAACTCTGAGACATTGTTACCGGTTGCTCTCAGGGTCTTCAATCCTGGAAGAGTTCCTGATGAGCTGATTGATCTGAGATAGTTGAAACGAACATCCAGATACACCAAGTTCTTGAGCTTCGAAAAGCATGGCGAAAGTTCTTTGTCAAGATTATTACCACCAAGCTTCAGCACCTTGAGATTGCTCATCATTCCCAATGATGACGGAATACTTGATAAAGAGTTGTACGACAAATCCAACTCGGTGAGCCCTGGGATCATTGTCACAGGCTCTGGAAAGACCTTGAACCTATTAGACGAAATGTTGATCACCTTTAGGTTAACAAGCTCGCTTACACTTCCAGGAAGTGTCTGTAGCCTGTTACAAGCGAGGTTCAAGTATGTGAGCGTCTGAAGCATTGCAATCTCTGTAGGGATGTATCGGAAATTGTTCACCTCCAAATGAAGGTCCTTCAGCTTGGGGGCATGAATAATTGTCGTTGGAAACCTGCCGATACCATTTCTTGTGAAGTGCAATTCCTCTAGGTGTCTGCAATCGTGTAAAAACTCCTTGGTTAGTTCAACAGAAGGGTTCTCCGAAACATCCAAGGAAATGATGGGCTCAGCAAACAAAAAGTTGGGGATATCTTGAAGATTCCAGTTCTGGAGGTTGACATGGTGGGCATCAATTTGTCTTCTCTTCTCCAGGCTGATTGTCTCTACCTCTTTCTCTTGAACGACAAATTTCACAAGGAAACTCAAGTCTGTGCGCTCGATGTAGTCGATGTTGTCTCTATCTGTGTATCCATACATCAATAGAAGATGTCTTTGAATGCGCAGAGGCTTCTCATCAATGGTTAACACTCTAATAAGGCCACCAGATTTCAGCAGAATCATGTAGTCATCACCTGCCTTCAAGAACCTCTTTCTTCTCAAGCTGTCCATGACCTCTTTAACAGTCGTATCGATTGTACAAGAGATGACAGTGATTTTGTCACCCTTTGAAAGTCTCAGCGATGATCTAGCAGAACCTGATACCTCCTTGAGAGCATGATGGTGGTGGTGATGATGGTGAGCCTCGGAGCCGTTTGCAAACGAAGACTTTGTGCTCATTGGTATTGCCTTCTCTGCAACTGAGCCGTTGTCAGCGGGTTCGTTTTGCTCAGGAACAGCATTTTGAGTCACGTTCGCCTCTGAGGGTGGAATGCTCGACGCGGATGATTCAGAGGACGCATCCGAAAGCTCTGCGGCATCAGGCTCGGAAGCCTCGTTGTGAGGCTCTTCCACGGCTACATCCTGACCCTTGACTTTCCAGCTTTCTGGTGCGGCCCAGTTTGCTTTTTTGGTATCAGCATTCCCGGCGACATTCAATGATGAAGCTGTAGACACATTACGGTTCACAATTCCAGAAAGATCATCTTCATCTGCCTGCAGATCGATGAAAGTAGAACCGTTTCTCGTAAGAAAGCCCTGATTCAGATCACCAGCAGTTGGTCTTCTTGGGGTTGAAAGCCCTTCATCCACAACCTGTTGGGATTCCTGGATGTCTGGAACGGGGCTGGCTGAAGATTCTGGGATGACGTCGGTAGCCGCAACTGGTGATGTCGAAGAAACGCTGTTTCCCTGGCTTGGGTCCGTAGATGAAGTCGGATTGGGATCAGATCTTCTTGTGGTTGGTTGGGAGGCTGCCAGGGAAGATTTAACTGGTTCACTTTCCCTTCTTCCATGTATCAATCTATTCAAGATTCTTCTTTTTGGCTTGATCGGGTGACTCAAAGGTGGGACTATCTTGCTGGATTTTGCTGCATGAAAGCCATGATAATCTTTGGGAACTCCACCAATGGAACCCTTGGTAATATGAGAGTTCTGTCTCTCATATGAGCTGTTACTGGACGAACTCTGATGGCTTCCAGCCCTGGAATTGAGAGGCGATTGCATCACGGAGCTTTTCCTAGTGACCAAGGGGGTTTTAACATCCGAAGCCGGAGTTGATACCACAGAGCCTCTATCATCATATTTCTGCTTGAATTGGGGCTTTGCGTTGCTGGTAGTGCTTGTGATAGGTTGGCTGGCAATGCTGTTAGCACGACTGGCCGTTGGGGATATTGCTGTTTCTTCGTCTTGACCCTTCAAGAGCGAAGACAATGCATTTCGCCCGAAAGATGGAAATTGAGGCATCCTCACTTAATAGCAAAGACTCGAACGCTTTCAAAGCCAATTGTTTAAGCTAATTGAGTTGGAGTGTGAGGTTGTTAACTTCCCAAAGGGCTTAGGAGCAGGGGCCGCAAAGCTGTTCCGTTGATAGCCTGGAGGTCGTGTCTGGGATAATTGAGATTCAAAAAATATTTTTTTCCATATTTACAGAGGCTGAAAATTATCTTAGAGCTACTGGGTCATTACATCTCAGCACAACTTGAGTATCATGAAGAAGTCAGCGAACATAAAAAAGGTCACTGACTTTGTTCTTACGATTTCAGATAGTGAGGATGAAGTTCCGGACTATGACGAGGACTCTGACCTGGAGACAAAGGAGGGAGACTCAGCAAAGCCAGATACCGTGAACAAGACTAAAAAGACGAAAAAGTCAAAGAAGTCTGCCAGAAAAGAAGAAGATGCGGACAAAGAGCTTTTGAACCCAAATTTTGTGTTCTCACTTGACACAGCAGATTCCATCGGAACCGAGTTTACTGGGTGGGATTTCGATGTGGAAGAAAAGAGCGAGAAAAAAGAGGACGATGTGAAGAAGACTGTGGACCTGGACACCATCATCAGAAGAAAGGGTGGTCTCTCTGATATTGCTGATGTGAACAGTGAAGAAGAGATTGAGTCTGCAGGAGAAGCTGACAGTGATGATGAAGAACTAGCATTGGACGGGTTCGGTATGGGTTCGGCAGCTGTCCCCACAGTTGATGAAGAGAGTCAAGATAACAGCGACTCGAGCTCCGAAGAAGAAGACGAAAGCGAAGATGAAGAAGAAGGAGAAATCATGCATGGCTCAGGTGGTGAGGAAGAAGAAGTCAAAGAGGACACTGCTGAAGACATGGCGGAGTTCTATGCTCCAGATGGAGATAGTACATCTGTGTCTACAGTGCACACGGACTTCCAGAGTCTGAACCTTTCAAGACCTCTTTTAAAGGGATTGTCAGCTTTGGGATATACAAAGCCCTCGCCTATTCAAAGTGCCAGTATTCCAATCGCTTTGCTTGGAAAAGATATCGTTGCCGGAGCCGTGACAGGTTCTGGTAAGACAGCGGCATACATGATTCCTATAATTGAGCGTCTTCTCTATAAGCCAGCCAAAATTGCATCCACTAGAGTTGTTGTTTTGGTGCCAACTCGTGAGCTGGCAATCCAAGTTGGTGATGTTGGAAAGAAGATTGGACAGTTCGTCAACGGTCTGACGTTTGGTCTGGCTGTTGGTGGTTTGAACTTAAGACAGCAAGAACAGGAACTTAAGCAAAGACCGGACATTGTCATTGCCACTCCAGGTAGATTTATCGATCATATCCGTAACTCTGCCAGTTTCAATGTCGACAGTCTCGAAATCTTGGTAGTTGACGAGGCCGATAGAATGTTGGAAGAAGGTTTCCAAAAGGAGCTGACCGAAATCTTGTCTCTGATTCCTTCCAAGAGACAAACTTTGCTGTTTTCCGCTACTATGAACTCGAATATCAAATCTTTGATTCAATTGTCGTTACAGAGGCCTGTGAGAATCATGATTGATCCTCCAAAGCAAGCTGCTACTGGATTGTTGCAGGAGTTCGTACGTATCAGGAAAAGAGAAGCGTCCAAGCCAGCTCTTCTTTTCAACACTCTGGCTAACCTGGATCTCAAACAGCAGATCAGAGTGATTGTCTTCGTGGCGAGAAAGGAAACGGCTCACAGATTGAGAATTGTGCTGGGGCTGCTGGGATTGAAAGTTTCGGAACTGCATGGTTCTCTTACTCAAGAACAACGTTTGCAGAGTATTACTGACTTTAAACGGCTTACTGTGCCAGTTCTGATCTGTACAGATTTGGCTGCTAGAGGTCTGGATATCCCCAAGATTGAGGTGGTGATCAACTTCGACATGCCTAAAACTTATGAGATTTACTTGCATAGAGTTGGTCGTACTGCTCGTGCTGGTAGAGCGGGTAAGTCCATAACTTTTGTGGGCGAGTCCTCGCAGGACCGTTCCATTGTCAAGGATGCAATCAGAGGAATTGAGAATCAAGAAGGTAAGGCTGTTGGCAGAAATGTCGACTGGATCAAGGTCGAAGAGGTCAATAAGCTCATCACGACCAAGCAGGAAGTGATAGAAGAAGTTCTGGAAGAAGAAAAGCAGGAGAAAGAAATGCTGCAGGCTGAAATGGAATTACGCAAAGGTGAGAACCTGTTGAAATACGAAAGCGAGATTGCATCCAGGCCGAAACGTACCTGGTTCCAGACCGAAAAGGAAAAGAAGGACGATAAGCTGTTACCTGCAAAGAGGAAGGTTCTCAATAGCAAAAAGCGTAAAGCTTTGGGAGAGAGGGAAGATGGAGGAAAGTCATACAAGAAGACCAAGACTGACCGTGTGATGGATCAGAAGAGATCCTACGCTAAGCAGAAGGTCAGATTGGACAAAAAGAAGAAGAAGAAGGGCAAGAAATAATCAAATGTAACATAATTCATATCAATGCTATGATCTTACTAAAACTAGTTGTAATAAAAACCAGTAGCTATTGAGGCCAGTGTCTCGGTCTGGAAAACTGGAGGATCGCTGTATTGGGCCTCATGGCCTTCCAGATTCAGCAATTGGACTCCACCTCTAATTCTTTCTAATGCTTGCATTTGCTTGCGAGTATCTAGAGAATAGTCATCGTCCGTCTTGGCAAGCATCTTCAAACCATCCGACCAAGCATAGGAGACGTCTTTGGTGTCTGTGTAGAACGAGAAAAGAGGCTTCTTCTGTCTGTTGTACAGGATGATTCTTTCATAAACATTTTTTCCCGATAGACTGATCAATCTGGAATTGCCAGGCACCGAATTATTGGACTGAAGTGTCGTCGAAGTAATGCCGCAAATTTGGGAAATATCAAAAATTAGCCCGTCCTCATCGATATTGGGGCGAGTCCCAAGTGCAGAGTCAAACTTTTTATAGATAATTGATTGCGTATTGGGGGAAAGAATCATGAAGAATCTCTTGGGAGGATTGTTTGGAGCTGCTTGGGTTGGGTCTTCTGCATAAACCCAAGAGCCTTTGGAGAGCTGAAGGAAATGCTGCTCTTTCACGAACTCAAAGACTTGATCTCTAAGATGGTTAGAAAATGGCTCCATTGGTTTTTTCCAAATAAGATCGCGTTCTTTCTTGATCTTTTCCAACTGGAACGTACGCAACTTTTCGTAGGACAAATCCCCCATTTTATTCATTGCTTCACTAAGCGAAATGTCCTCAATGGAAATCATGACTTCTGTGTATTCTAGAAGGCATTTTAACAGCGTAACGATCACCTCAACGTCACTTCTGGAAGCTTTAGAAGCCTTCCAAAAATTGAGTGCTTGTACCATTAATATGCGATAAATATCTTTTGTGGAGTTGAGCCTGGATTGCAGATCGGAGGAGCCGTGCTTCTGGGTAATTCCATCTAGTATGGATGAGACAGAGAGAGCTAGTTCATTCACAGGGAAGTATTCGTCTCGATTCGCAAAGATCAAATGGTCATGGTACAGCTTCTTGAAGGTGATAGTCCTATCCTCAAGAAACACGAGTAGTTGTATTGCAGAGAGTCCTGAGAAGTTAGCCTTGATGTAAGCCTGAGGGTTCTCACTAAAGTCAATTTTTGACAAGTCCTGCTTTTTGAGAGATCGGCCAGTACTGTATAAAGCGCTATCCAGCTCTTCCACCAGCTCGCTCACTATGGCCTCGGCAGAGGAAGACTCTTGGTCAAACCTCATGACGCGTAGTTTTCCCACGGCCATGCTAATGGAAGAAATGCAGTCTTTGAAGTATCCTGCCAACGCCTGCTCGTATTTGACATCTTCTGCCATAGCTATGCATTTTTCAAAAAATCCGCATATTTCAAGATTTTTATAGGAAAACAGCAGAAAATCGGATTTGGATTGCTCAGAAGCCCTGAATAAAATTTTGCTGATAAAGTCGATAACAGCGGAGGACAATCTGATATCGCTGGAGTCGAGTGTAGATGTTAACAACTCGAGAACCAGCCTGTTGTTATGGATTTCTGCAAGAAGTGCATTAAAGCTAGCTCCTACCCTCGTTGTGAACATTGAACCGGACAGAAACAACAAGGAAATTCTCAAGACCATTCTTAGGAATTCGTCAGAAACAGACTTGGAGGTAAACATGGCCCATATCTTCTTGAAGAATGTCCTGTCCAGCAGTTCGACAAACTTATCAGAAGGTGGTGATAACTCAAGAACCCTTGCTAAAATAATTGTGCAATTGACTGCCTCTGCAAAGTCTGATCTGGCTATGGATTCCTTCAGACTACTAACGTATTCTATGGCGGCATCTTCTTCAAGTTTGGCTCTTGGATCTGAGTTGACGCGTTAGTGACATGATCCTATGAAACATCACGGCCATAGGTGGAACCGCTGCAATTAACACATACTTTCAACAATAAAATTTTTGATCTCATGATTCACTTGACGACTAATAGTTTCGACTGTCATTGTTTTCCCAAATTCCCGTTATGTCTTGGATCGTGGGAATGACTTGAAGGAAGAACAGGGGCGAGAACGATACCGGACCTTCCCAAATTTCCCAATCGGGAGTATCCCTCTTTTCAGAATAATTGCACGCATTAGATCTGACGCGCGCGTTCTAAATGCTTAGACTCGTACGAAATACACACTACTGAGCCCCTAGTTTTTTTTTGAGTAATATCATATTTGTTGCATTATTATTACTATTGACAGTTGTTGTAGGCAACTTTTGAGAGCCCAAGAATCTAGGAAAACCCTTCAGGGCATGTGGCACATTCTTCGAAAGAACATGCAGAGAGATGAATAAAAACCAACAACGTGAACGAAAAGCTAATCAACACATAAAACCTGAGACATAGCACACACATATTAGCGTATACGCGTAAGCCAACAAAACTTCAAATCTTTCAATGGAATTCTCACCTCCAAGACTTCTTTGTGCCTAAGAACTGACTCAAGCGAGAAGGAGATGTATTTGTGTCATCTTGATCCTGAGATGGGTGCAAATTTTCAAAGTCTTTGTTAAGTTCATTCATGTCAGCGGCAGACTTTGCTGGAACCCTATAGCCATTCGAGGCGATCTCACTAAGCGAGGCGTAGCTGCCACCGCTATGAGATATTTGGGAAGGAGTCGAGCCAGAAACTGTCTTGTTGACGGTTGTCGCTGGAGTTGCCGGCGAAGAAGAGATCTTGAAGTCTGCAGTATGGCTTGTAGTCCTTGACAATGGTGGTGCATTGATCAAGAAGTCGTTATCATCATAACTATCATCGTTCGACCCCGAATCACTATCACTGTTGTCTTCGTCAAACATGAAAGTCTTTGAGTTAACTTTGGCAGAAGAAGAACCCAAATTCTGCGAGGCTTGGAACTGCACTTGCGAAGCAATATTTCCCATACTTCCAGATAGATTACCAGAAGTTGATCTCTTCATAGTGGAAGCTGAAGAAGCCGAAGTAGAAGCAGGGGTCGTAGTGGCATCAGTAGGGTAATAGTTATGGCTTCCACTCATTGGAGCACTCATGTAATCGTAGTTTTCCAGTTCCTCTGGTATGGACTCAACGCGACAGTCATCAGGTATATCGCAAATCTGCACTGCCTGAGAATCAGAAGAAGAATTCGTTGGGTAGACTCTGTTGTAGTCGTAATAGAACTCATACCCTCTGTTGGTATTTGTGTTATGAGATACCGCATATTCATTCTCTTCATCTTCATCATCAGAGCAGGTTTTAAGCGTCGTGGAAGGCAGTAACTCGATGGTCTTGAAGACCTTGACACCCTGGTGAGAAGAAGTATTTGACAGGGCGGGACTCAGGACACCATCGGTCCTTATTTGTGGAAGAACAGCAATTTCCATGCCATCGTCCTCATCCGAATCTTCATATTCATCTTCAACCTGATCATCATCGTCGTCGTAATATTCGTCATCATCATCGTCGTAGTAGTCGTCGCTATGGACAATATCGTGGTCACCATAACCCGCTTTCACCTGGCATTGATCAACACGCATATTAAAATGAATGCGTCTTTCCTTCTGTTCGATGCTTGGGCGAGAATCGCTTAGTTGTTCGCTAACAACAGACTTAGCCGACTCCCCAACCACCTCCTTCGAACTGTGGTGGTCGTTGCTGAGGGAGAATGGAGAAGAACACCTTGAATGTTCTTTAGGAGTAACATTGGTTATTGGCGAATACTCGCTGCTGGAAGGAGACCCCAATCCATGCTTCGGTTGACCAGCTTCCAGAATGGGACTTCCCTTGCTTCTTCCTTTGGTGTCGTGCTCGTCAAAAAGTGTCTGGAGCCTGGCATACGATGCCTCAGATATCATCTTTTCGACATTCGTCTTCTTCTTTAGAATAGGCTTGAGATGAGGATCCATGCTTGGGGATGCCGAGCCAGAAGAGCTCCTTGCTTCAGAGGTGATACTGGTAACCGCTTGCTTAGGCGGCAATGGCTTCAGAGCTTGCTCCTTTGGAGCCCTTGTTTCACCCTCAAGAAGGGCATCTGATTCGTGATGCTCCTTGTACAGTGGTCCATAAAGCCAAGTGACATCGCTTTCCTTGGACCAGTTTAGCTCTTGTGGTGGGAATGTCTTGAGGTTGTTTCTGGCCTGGGCCCACGTTCTCCAGGATGCGTTCTCCAATCTGGCAGAGTTGGCCACATCCTTTCTTCTGAGAATCACATATCTCCAAGACTTCGAGATATCTGATTCCTTCCAGTTGTGAGACAAATAATCTACATGCCTCGTTGGCTCGTACACCATCTCGGTATCGTCATGTAACGATAATATTCTGCCATCACTGGAAATTTGGGCTGAAGGTATGTGGTTCTTGTTGGATGCAGTCAGATGTGATTGTTGTTGCTGTGTTTGGTGATATATTGAAGGATCCTCCACCTCGGTCAGCTCAGGACCTTCCTGGCTGGCCAAAGAGAACTGGGTCATGACACTGTTGTCACTTGTTATCGAGTTGTTTGAAGGCGCTGGCGAAGCCAGAGCCGGGTCATTTTTGATAGAATTTGTTGGAGATGTAGAAAAGTGGGACGATGCGTTGTTTATCTTGTCTATAGCACAATCTGGCACCAAGTCCTCCGATGTAAGCTTCTGCGACGTGCCTATGTAGTCGTCCAGTATACCCACAGATCTTGTTCTCTTGAGTTTATACGTGGTATTGTGGAAATGGTCGTCATCTTTGGCTACCACATGCTGCGACGTTGTGGCGCCTCCGACGAAGTAGTCTGCCAGGTTTCCCGCTTTAGACATTGATTATGTGAAGGTGTTGTAGTTAAACCTACCCACTAATATATCCAAAAGGCGTGAAAACAACAGAATGACACCGGATGCGAACTTAAGCCTGCAACAATAAAAAAAAACGAAACCAATAACGTAACCTTGTTCCAATACGATCCAAGTCACACCTGAATCGATCGTGATTGTGGCTAACAGGGGGAAGACGAAGGGTAAATTTTGTGCAGACGGGGAGACCAGCTTAATTTGGGCTAGGAGATTGAGTTTGAAACGACTGCGGATTTCCTCCGCACCGGGTAATTCAAGCACGTTTTTCCTACGCTGGTGATATATGTTGTGATAATTTTAGAGACAGTTTCGTTGAGTGATGGGTCTCTAATCGTATTCTTAGTTGTCTGGAAGTTGTGTACTGGCCTTGGAATTCGTAACCTGGAGACAGCTCAGGTATCCCGAGCACTAAATGTGGAGCAAGACGAGTCAAACAAAAACAAGAGACCGCTCGATTAAGCGAGGCACAACGCTATAACAAATTTGCCAAAGCTGGATATATTCTTGAAGATAGCTGAGTAGAATCTTGAATAGACTTCAATTTTTCAAAAACAAAAAACGAGGTTGTCAAGGCGTTGTCCTAAACTCAAGAAGAAAAGGCTTGCCTCTAAGCTGCCCCGGACCGTTTTTAGGTGCCCCGATTTTGCATTTTTCCCTCATCCCGAGATTCTACGGTTTTTCTTGGTTGGTGCACTTAACTAATTACTTCTTTGATGCGCTCCGACATCCCGGAGAAGTTACCCGGAGACTCTGTGATTGGTCAGTTGGTGGGGGTTTTTGTGGGTTAATCCGAAGTAGTCCCGAAACGCATTTTCGGATACAATACCATTTACAGACGAGAGAACGGCGGTGCACGTTATGAAATGGTTTCTGCTGTAGACGTATTTTGTATAAAGCTAAATTGCAGCAACGTCTGTTTGCCCAAAACTCATCAGACAGTCAGCGAGTTTCAATCATTTGGCTTTTTTTGACAACTTCCCCAACCTTGAGCGATTTAACAAAGCATTTTGAGCTAACTTTTGTGCAACGACGGTAGACTCCAGTAGGCGCAATCCGTACTTTCTCCACCCGGCTAGGTTCCTACTGATCTATCGCAAGCCTCGAACCTTAATACCTGAAGATTGATTGTTTTTTTTTTTAAAATTTTCATCTCAATCAAGCTTATCTCCTCCTTTTATCTCGAACCAAAGGCTCTTATTCGCGGAGGGCTCTCTTTTGTGTGCACTAACCAATAAAGTGACCTCCCGCTTGCTTCATCACCAAGTCGTTGTCTAACCCTTGTCTGTGTCTTATTACAACCAAGCAAATTATCAGGCATCCCGGAAACGTTGAGTCTCCCTTCGGATAAAAGGCAGTACTTGGTGCGATCGTCAAATCTGGTGATTACTCTCTTGATTTTTGGCCGGACTTATTTCTAAGTTCTACACTCTGTCTGGACTGGACAACGCTCACCTGACAGTCTAAAAAGTTGTTTGTCGCGCCAGCCCGTGTCAAACCGTTTATTCAGACAACGTTTCAGTCGGCGAATATTTGATCAAATAATCATCCGAAGATTCATCAAGCTTAACAGCAGATCTTTTGTTTGGTTTTTCTGTTTTTGATACGTTTGGGCCATTTTATTTGAAATAGGTATTTGGCGCTCTCCTGACACTTGTTTGCTGTGCGATCCAGTGTCTTGTCCTTTGGAATCATTATCAGACCAACGCAGAAACTCCTTCTAGTACCAATCTTTTTCACTGGCTGAAAGATAAATTCACCCGTGAATCCGGTATTAGCGTCACCGCGTCAATCGTTCTCATTTCCTTTCATCCCGATCCGTCCAGTACCGAGCTTCAGATTCTTCTTTCGGAGAATACATAGCCTCGTGGAAATATCCTTTCCAGCTCTGGAATCTTAAGATGTCATTTTTGTCCTCAATATTTTGCTGTTCTGTGAGTTCTGACGAAGAGGGCGAATCTCGAGTTTATCAATCACGCAACAACCAGCGTCCTAGATCTTCAGCATCTGAACAACACCTGTCGAAAACGCAATCCAACATCCAAAAGGCCCTCAGTAATAGATCAACAACCCCTTCAGGCCACAACTCACGTTCAACCCCAGAAGTTCTCAACAAGAAGAAAAGCATGAAGTCATCACCCGAAAGCAATAAAACTGATAAAGACGCTCAGCATCATGAGTCGGCTACAACTGCTGCCAAGTCTACTGGTGTTCACGAATTTACAGATTCAAAGGACTCATCTGACAGCTCTAAGGACACCAGTTCTATGGCTGTTGACGAGGATGAGGCAACCATACACAACAACGAGAGTGGAGCGGCCCACGCTGCTCCAAATGGAACTGCGACTCCTATAGTCACTTCGACCTCTACTATTGCAACAGCCGCTCCTGTGAACTCATCTAGTCCAATTTCGAACTTGAATTCAGATGCAGACATTCCTATGATTGATGCGGATCAAATCTACGAATCTGAGCTAGACCTTACCACGATTCAGCCGGGTCAGGTTGTTGCTTCTTCAGGATGGCTGCTGAACCCACCTAGTGAAAAGATGAAGAAACGTAAATGCCTCGTTTTGGACCTTGACGAGACTCTGGTTCATTCATCATTCAAATACGTCAGACACTCGGATTTCGTAATCCCCGTTGAAATCGAAAACCAAATTCACAATGTTTATGTGATCAAAAGACCTGGTGTCGATGAGTTTCTGAAAATGTGTGGTGAGTTATTCGAAGTTGTTGTTTTCACCGCAAGTGTTTCTCGCTACGGTGATCCATTATTGGACATTTTGGACTCCCACAAGTCTATCCACCACCGTTTATTTCGCGAGAGCTGTTTCAACTACCAAGGAAACTACATCAAGAATTTATCTCAGATGGGCAGGCCTTTGGAAGACCTCATTATCATCGATAACTCCCCGGCTTCCTACATTTTTCACCCCCAGCACTCAGTGCCAATCTCAAGTTGGTTTAGCGACACGCATGATAGTGAATTGCGAGACTTGATACCATTTTTGGAGGATCTATCTAACAATACCGTCCAAGATGTTTCTTTGGTGTTGGACATCAACATATAACCGGCACATGAACTCTGCTACGTTCAAACCACGACTGCTTTTTGTCAGTTTTTCTTAGAACTTTTTTTTTCTCACTCTATCGCAGAAACAGGATTTTTCGATAACCAGGGACACCGTTTTGGTCATCTACATCAGAATGTTATCACCTTTGTCTCATCTTCAATTCAAAGCATGGTCCATCCAGGTACACTTGGCTCCCACCTCTCGGATAAAGAGTTGCTAGCCCCTCAATAGGCCATTGTCTACAGATAAATAAGCAGGATCTTAGAATATAGCATATATTTTCCGTCTCCGTAAATCGTCTACGAAAATCCTGATGTTCTTCCACAGGTAGTTTAGCTGACTAGGTAGACCTAGCAATTGCACTACTTCTGCAACTGTTTTCAAGCGATTAGATGTGGCAGACCTGCTGGGAAGACCCACGTCACTCAAACAATCTAAGTCCACCGTCGCTTTTCATAATATACGATATTGAGAGTGTCAAAATCCACCAATTGATTCTTGAGTATCTTGAGCTCTAATCTTTTACCACTTCGGATAAATGGCAGGTGACGAGGATCCCCCATCGATATCGCGATCGGACTCGCAGTCCTCTGTTTCTGCTGATGTTCCTGCTGATATCACGAATGGAGCTAACACTCCGCAAATTATCGTTGATGATGATCATGATAGCACCTTTGATTTGAATGACTCGCCTGAGGCATCGTTGACTTCGCGGGCTTCATTAGACTCTCTTAGCATGAACGACGATTTGTTTAACAGGAATACCTCCACGGGTCCGAGCAGAATGCACAGCAGCTCACAGAATATGCACAGACGGGGTGGATCTGCATCAACGCTATCGTCTTTTAGACACAGTTTTGACGACTCATCCGCTATCTCATTGGGCTCGAACAAAGTATCAACAGCAAGTGTTTCCCCATTGGGGCAGAATTCGATCTTCGAGCTGGTGCAAGGCGCAGACAGACTGAGGAGACATCTGGGGTTAATTTCGGTCAACAATGGCTCAACTACGATTAGTTTGAGAGGTCCCACTTTGAAAGAGATACCTCCAATTCAGCTATCGCGCATCACCAAAGCGAAGAACACACTGTTCAAGCCATATATCTACGGCATCGATGAGGCCTACGACAAGTTTCAGGCAAACAGAAAATTGACGCAATCGACATTGCAGGCATTTATTGAAAAGTGTGAAGAAGAAGAGAGAAAACAAAACACCAATCTGAATCGAGATCTTCACTCTGTTGGATCCACTCCTTCGGTTGATGTACAGGAAGACGAGGAATCTCTGAGCGTAATCCCCGAGATATTCTTTTCAACAGACTTCCGCTTGGACAATCCGAGGATATTTGACACGGTAACAGAAAGCTCCAGTATATTGAGCCATGGAAACACTGAGTTCAACAACGATGGTGTGGTGAAGCCTCTTTCCAATAATAACGTACTGCAAGAGAAGCTTTCAAGCTATCTGGACATTGTGGAGATACACCTGATTCACGAGATATCGAAGTCCTCCAGCTCTTTTTTCACAGCTTTGGACGATCTGAAAGGAATCACTCTCAAATCAAGAAGCTCGACGATGATGCTAAAAGAGCTGGACTCGAAGTTCAATGTGCTTGAAAAGAATCAGAGCGAGAAAGCAATCGAGATGTTGAAGATGATCCAGAAGAGGAACAATGTTGAGAAGCTGGAGCAGGTACTTCTACAGCTGTCGACCATTATGCAGCATGCTGATCTGGCTGAGGCCTCTTACTACAATGCCAACTATCACAAGTCGCTGGATCAGATTGACCAGGTGGATGCACTCATAAGGGGAGATTCATCATCTCCAGATGTGCAAAAGCTTGTTTCCCATTGGCCGTATCCTCTTCGTGATCTACGGTCTGTGAATGCTCTTGTGGGCCTCAAACAGCAGCTGAAAAATCTTAGAATGGATAGTGGCAGATCGTATACCAAGCTGTTTGTGGACTTTCTGATTGAGGACTTGAGAGAACACTACGAAAAGGTGCCCAAAGAAGACACAATCCGCCGCATGACTGCCAATGTCTCGAAAGATTCGAAGAGAGAGTACAGTGCAAATGGCAACTTGAACTTGTCATATCACGACTTGAGCGACAAGTTCAAAGCGCAATTAAAAGAGTATATACAGGGACTCACCAGGTGTATGGAGCTATCTGGCGCTTTCAAGGCCTATGAGGATGCATTCCTAGCAGACCTGAAGAACATTGTGAAGCAAAATCTACCAACCGATATGCTTGACTCAGATTCAACGCCCACGGCTGGTTCCAGGCGTACATCTTCTGTGAGATCAGATGGAAGATCCGGATCGGGAGGTCTCAGCAACAACGTGCGTTCTTTGACTCCCAAGGAATTTGAAGACACCTTGATCACCATCTATTGCCAACTTTCGGAGGCTCTAAGACGTCTGATGACGCACCAAAAGATCCTTCTGGATATTGCCTTGAACTCCATTTCTGTTAGTAATAGCAGACTGCTGCAAGATGAACCAGATCTTATAATGCAATTGGACATCACAAAGTCTGTCAATGCTTGTATCGAAGTGTCTCAAAACAGAATTTCAAAAGTCATCGGTGTTAGAAGGGAGCAGACTGCGAGTGTTTCTCTTGACTTTTTCTTGAGATTCTACTCTGCAAATGGCCTCTTCTTGTACGAATGTGAAACTATATCCGGTATTTCTGTGACTACATCCTTGCAGGATGTAATTGAGGTGCAAACTCGCATGTTTGCGTCTCAGTTCCACAACATCAGTATAACGATGATGAAGGAGAAGGTTGACAAAGAAGTTTGGAAAGATTGTCTTCTACCGAAAAGTGTTCAGAAACTTGTTGATGAGATTGTGGAATCGGCTGATGAGGATCCACCTTCATGGTTGGAAGTGCTTAAGCTTGACAAGCATTCAGGTTCTGTCACAAATGGATCCCATGGTGCTGACGATGACCGCAAGACCCTTGCCATTGATGATAAGAGTCTGATAGTGCCTGTTGTCACGGTTGGTCTCCTCAAAGTGTTGAAGGACTACATGATTTTGAAAATGGTCTTTCCCAACAATATCGATCTATTTGAGCAAAACATCCTTGAAATCTTGAGAGTATTCAATGTGAATGTTAACCATGCCGTTCTGGGTGCCGGGGCTACCAGAACTGCCGGCTTAAAGCACATATCTCTAAAGCACTTGGCGATTGCTTCTCAGTTGCTGGACTTTGTGATATGCATCATTCCCTATGTGAAGGGATGTTTCCGTAGGTCCCACTCATCAGAGGACCGCAGCGAGAGCTTCGATAGCGTGAGGGCTCAGTACCAGGATCACCAAAACCAGATATTCGTCAAGCTCGTTGAAATAATGACAGAAAGAGTGAAAAAGCATTGCGATGATATCAAGAACATAGATTGGTCCCTCCCACTCAAACAACTTCCTTGTCACCCATACATGGAAGTTCTCGTGAAGGAGACTCTGACGGTTTCCAGAGTATTGCAAAGATATCTACCTGAGTCTCAATTCACAGTCATCCTTTCAAAGATCTTTGAGGAGTACAAGAGGTCCCTTGTGGACCAGTACACACAGGTCAAATTCAAGGATTCCATTGAAAAGGCGATCATGATGAGAGATATTGATTATTTTAGAGAGAAGTTGGCGGATATCATTGGATACGGGAATTCTGGCCAGGTGATCTGGGAGAATATCAATGCCATGGAAACAGACGAAGATATCAGAATGGAGCAAATTATGAGACAGAACATTATGGAAGAGACAAGGCAATCTGCTGAGTTTGAAAGATCTACGGCCGGAACACCTCGAAGCTCATTTGAGCTAAGTCCTGATGACGCAGTGGTGACGAAGGACGAGGACTCTCGACCAGAAGTTTCCACGGAACCCCAAAGCCAGGTGGATCCTGTCGAACCAGAGAAGCCTGTGGTACCCGTAGAACCACAGGTGTCTGGACCAGTTCCCGAGATTGTGGTTGAGGAGTCTCAGAATGAGGACCAAAGGATCACAATCCCGGGAATACTCGCTCCTGATGAGACTCTTTCTGATTTCGATTACACACACGCTGAAGATGAAGATGGAAAGGAACGCACGTGGATTCCTGAGTTAAATGTTCTTCCTGAACCAGAGGATGGGGAATCGGAAAAGAGTGATGACCAGGATCTTGACCAAGAAAATGATAAAGAACTCCCTGAGGTACCCAACAATGTGAACGAGGCCGATGAAGAGATGACCCTATCTGTCACAAGCACTGACGAGACGCCTGAGGATGTGACAGAAGTTGAGGGGCACACTGTGGAGCCTGAAGTTGAAATTGAAGCTGAAGTTGAACCTGAACCTGAAGTTGAACCTGAACCTGAACCTGAACAACCAGAAGCGGAACCAGAAGCGGAACCAGAAGCGGAACCAGAAGCCTCTGATGACAGTATGAAGCCAGAAGAGGAAGCTGGGTCTGAATGTTCCACCAAAAATGAGGCGGGCGACTCCAAGGAAGAAGCCACCGAAACCGAAACGCTGAACGAGCAGCCAGAGACATAGTCTCAAATATCATTTCACAATCAATGTATATTCCAAAGGAATCAGATCCATCTGTAGCGTATGTTATTCACTTCTTACATAATAGCAGCATTTGAGCCGCACCAGAAAATTGGAGATTTCACGACGCGTCGATTAGAATTTCTCCCCAAATAACAATTTTGGCTTGTTTGATATCTCCCCAAATCCAATTTATTTGTTTGAAATGAGCTGTTGATAAGGAATGGATAATCCTGTATTCAATTTGGTGGATGCAATAACTGATCTGGCGGAAGTTCTTGCCGAATCGCCCGTTGGACGAGAAGCTCAGGAACTTCTGCCTATAGTCCAGCCTCACATAGCCAAAATAGTGCCGTTATGGCAGAATGCTTTGGGTATTTCGAAAAACCCTAACTTGAGAAATTATAAAAACAGAGTCTTGATGATATCCTCGAAACATGAAGCGACTCCCTTCTCAATTGACTGTCTTTGTCAATCGGGCTTGGGATCAAAAGATGTTGAATCGATCATACGCGAAGAAGTGACGAATACACTGAGTGACCACACCCTTTCACTTGGACAGACCTTTGATGATGATATCCAGAGTCTTGCTGGTGTGTCTTCTATTGCCATCAGAAATGTTGACAGTGTGGCCGAAGACCAGACCACCAACACTCTCAGGGCCAACTCGAATGCTGCAGTCCTGATGAAAGTGAGACAAACGGTCTACAAATGCTATTACGAGACTTCTGCAGTGGAAGAACAGCTCATACGCACTATAATAAGATTTTTTGAAAGCGATCTGAATGCTGGAGCTCTAACGGTTGGTCTAACCGATGGTAGCTCACAAGTCTCTTCGAATGATGCCATCTTCATTCGTTGTTACCGTTCTTTTTTGGACTGTGCCTCAAAATATGAATTGAGCTCAGATCTCAAAACCACCTTACAGATTCTTTCAAGCAAAAAATTCAAATTGCGGACGCTGGCGATCGCACTGATTAGGGCCTATAAGCGTTGCATTTCCGCTACCTTTCTTTGGAAATATGGGGATGTGAAAATTATAAGCGAAAGGATCAATGGTACAGTAATTGAGTGTTTATCAGGAAGCCAGGGTGTTGAACAAGTTTTAAGAGCGGAATTGGAGAAGTGCAAGGTATTTCACATCCTCGATCTTCATAGACAGAGAGATGTTGAATTGAATTCCAGGTACGTCTCTTCTGGAATAGAGAAAGACGAACTGGACAAGGTTGATTCACCTCTGCAACCAGTCACAATCCCGTCCTCTAATGACGAAACAGTTGATGTTATTTCCTTACTTTCGAGAATTGTCACCAAGTATTGCTCTGCTGACTCCAATCCTAAAGTGGAAAGATGGTTTCCAATGATCCTCAGGACATATATCAATGTTCTGAAAGAGACTATTTCTGATGGTTATACTTCTGATGAATATTATACTAGGGTGAAGTCAGCGACCTTGAAATGGAAAAATCGTGAAATTTCTTCGGACTCGTTTCTGGTTGATTTGAATGGCCTTTTTCATGTGTTAATGGGAGACTCGACGATAAGCAAGAACGGATTGCGGCCCACTTTACTGATGCGACTTGCACTGGCAAGGTTCAAAAAGGAAATGAAATTGAAAGGAAAGTTATTAGATGGTTGGTACAAGGCTGCCAAATCTTCTGCTGTGACCAGGGAACACTTGCAGGTCTGGGGCCGTTTCTATAAGAGGCTGTACATGTACAAATGGATCAACCAGTACAATACTGTCCTCGAGAATGAGGAGAAAGCAGAGTCGATTTCCAATGCTTATCTGAGAATGCTCGTGGTTACCAAGTGGAAATCTGCCTATTTGAACGCTGAGTCTTGGACCAAAACCGCTGATAATTTCGTCTCAAGCAAGTACTTAACGAAATGGGCAGATAAGCAAGCATTGATTCACAATTCTCTCCAAGAGCGCCTTGCAGAGTATGAATCCACAATTGTGATGAAGCGTCGTTTTGACGTATGGAAGATCAGCCTACCATCTCGGACTAGAAGCATGGCAGCCATAGCCGATAGGATCTCGATGAAGATAGCAATGAACCAACTCAAGAAGAAAATGGACACAGTCAAGCAAGTTCGAGTATTTTGTGATAATGTTCATGATGAAATGTGCACCAGAAGGGTGTTTCGGGTTTGGCTTCACAACTCGTCTTTCAAGGTGGATGAGATTGACCACTTACTAGTGAGAGAAAGGAACTTTGTTCTGGCTCGAGCTCTTTATCAATGGAAATCTGCATTATCTTTGAAGCTCGCTGAGAGAGAACTTATCTCAATCAACAAGTCGACTTTGAGCCTATACGTTTTGGCAAAGTGGAGAAAGAATCTTGGGTTGCAGCTCTTGGGTGATCAATTTGTCGAAGCTAGATCGCAGAAGTTGCTCAGTGCATACTTTCAGACATATTTGCGTGTGTACAGGATGACCACTATGGCTCGCGAGTTGAGAGAAAAGCAGTTGCTAGAACATTTTTTCAACAGGTGGAAAATGTCCCTGAACATCTTGAAGCTACAAGCCCATAAAGAAGTCAACACATTGGGATCCTCTTTAAAACAGTGGAAGCTGAAAACAATTCTGGGTCCTGTTATCAGAAGCGAATCTCAAGAGCTTAAAGAAGGATTCTTCAAACGCTGGTATTCGCGATCGAATGATATGCAAGGGCATATGCACGATGCCAGAGATTATGCCGCTATCCTGCAGCTCAGGCGTTATTTCCAGCATTTTCAGCATGTGAAATTGGAACGCGAAGAGAGCTTCAGGCGTGCATGCGAGTATCACGATAAGTCATCTCATTGGAAAAATGAGCAATTGTTATATGATGTTCTCTCGTCCTGGAGAGAGTTAACATTTGACTCCTATAGCAGGCGCCAAATACTAGAGGGACAGTATGCCGAGTTCTGTAAATCTCACCAGGCAAAGACCAAATCAATTTTTGCAAGATGGAGATCCCGGACAGCAGAAGTTTTAGAGGACATCGAGCGTGCTGAGCAATTCAAGGCCATTGTTCTACTCAACAAGACCTTCAACAGACTTCTACTCAAGTGGGATCACTTCCAGGAGCTGAACTTTGAGGCTCTGCGCAAAGTGGAGGAGAAAGATGCGAAAGTGATGATTAGCATTGTGAGGGATTGGAACTTAAAGATCCTGAAACTCAAAAGGAGCGAAGAAACGGCTAAGGAGTTCAAAAGGAGGTGGAGACGTAACAATCTGAAGCGTCATTTTGACATATGGGCAAGCAGCAAGAATGAAAATCCACCTGAAGACACCTCTTTTGAGAATGACTCGGAAGTGAACCCATTCACCGTGGAGACCAATACATCCCCACTACATCGTTTCATTCAGCCTCGTCTGTCGCCAGTGAGGCCTACCATTCAGGTAAGAGATCTTCGGAGATCACCCGATCACGAGTCTGCCCTATATACCCCGTCCAGATCAAGGTTTCAGGTCTCTGTTCCGGCCTCAGAGAGAATAAGGAGGATGAAAATTCAAGAGACCAAGATGCACTACCAAAAGGCAAAGAAAGACTCCCCAGAGAAACCTCCAGCTTTTGTCCGGCCGTCTGGAAGTACCGTTTTAAAACCAGATCCGGTGTTTGCCCAAGCTGTGGAATCCCCTTCACCAGATATGCGCACGATATCGGTGCTCAACAGCGAGCTCTTGATAGCCAGTCCGAAGGTGTCACCATTGGCCGTACTGAAGAAAAGGTCAGAAGTCTCCAGGAGCATGTCTTCGAGCTCAACTCTGGTGCTGAGCTCAGGACAGACAGCCGAGAGCGAGCCTGAGAATGACGACTTCTTGGGAAGTTTGGAGCAATGGGAAGAAGATTCCGAGCCAGGTGATGATTTTCCTCCTCCGACTACACCATATCAGTCCCCTCGGAAGAACCGCAGGGAACCAGGCACAATGACCGATCTCGTGAGTAGAGTGCGCACTCTTAGGTTTTCAAAGGAGAACTGATCATGAATTATACGATGTGTAATTTTTACAAAGCTATCAAGATGAAGATACTTACTCCTCCGATTCCTCTTCCAAACCACCAGTCTCCTCGAATGTGTCCAAAGGAACGTGGTAGATGGAAATCTTTGGCGAATTGGGGTCCTTCAAGATCACGTATTTGTAATCTTCCGAGCCCGACTCGTGCTCCACAATCTCGATCAAGGACTTGACGATACCCCAACCGTTATTGACGGACAAGTTGATTTGGGCAGCCAGGTCCAATGGCTTGTAGGTGTTGACACCAAGGACAACGTGCTTAGTGTTATCCTTAGGCAAGACTCTGGCAACAAAACCAATCTTCATGGTGTCACAGCCTCCAAGAATGGACTTGGTGGTCCATCTGGAAATCTTGTTGTTATTCCTCTTCAGCTCAGCAGCAATGATAGCACCCCTCTGTTGATTGAGCTTGGTCTTCCAGTCGAGAGTTCCTGGGGTGTACTGGTTCAAAGCATTGATGGAGACGAAGCTAGTCTCACCATTTGGTTGCTTATCAGTGGCATCGATCTCGGTACGCACAATGATGGACATTGGTTCCGCAGAAGCGTCTGACGATGGCAGCACAAACTTTCTGTATTTGTAACCACGGTTGAGCAATGGCTCCGCAACATCAGCCTGGCTGACGAATGGGTTTTCCGCGTGCTTCAAGGTGAATTTGGAGGATTCCAAAAGGGAGTTTGCGACAAAGTTCTGGTTGATGAAAGTGGCCTCCAAGGACAAGTTATCGGCGCTGTTCGTGTCGGTTTCAATGTTCTCAATTGGAGGGTTTGGAGCGTTCTCGTCAACATCCAGTCTGTCAACCGTTGAACCATCACGCTTGTCAAAGAAAATGACACCGTTCTTCTTTCTCACAACGATATCCCATGAGTAGACGGATCTGTAGGCACACATGAGTTGGGCGAGGATTCCATCGGTAGCAAAGATCTGGGCGGCCTTGGAGTCTGCCAAACTGCTAATGATAGGGTCATCTTGAGTAGAAGGATTGAATATAGCTCTGTCAAGAGTCTGCAGAGGTTGCGACAAAGTACCGTTGAGCTTTTCGAACTTCTTATTGTAGTAATTCAAAGTACCGTAAGTGTCGACATCCTGGACATCCTTAACATCCAAGTTGAGCTTAGAGAGTCTGTTGAACTCAACTTCAGTAATAAGTTTCCACTCAGAGCCAACCTTGACGGAAGGAGCTCTCTTTGCAGCAGAGTCGTCCTTGAATCTGTTCCAACGGTTGGTATTGTTGTAACCCCTGAAGTTCTGTGGTCTCTGCGAGTTGTTATTGTTGTTGTTAGCGTTGTTGTTCTGGTACTTGTTTCCGGTTTGGCCCTTGGCATTTCTGTCGAACGGAGCAGGCTTTCCGCCAATCGTCTTCTTGCCTCTGAGGGTCAAGGTCTGTCTGGCACCAACTGGAGGAGCAGTGTTGTCCACCACGAGGAACTCACCAGCCTCTTCCTCTTCGGCAGCAAAAGACGCGGCAGCTGAAGCACCGTAAGCGTGATATTGATCTCTTTGGCCTCTTTGGAACTGTTTCTGGTTCTTGGTCTGGGCAGTCTGCATAGCAGCAGCATCCTTGGCTGATTGCCAATCCGCAGCCTTTCCCAGTTTATCACTCTTGGAGAATGGCGCGTATGGGACGTCGCTGAAACGCAATGATTGGGGGACATCACCCTGAGGACCCCACGAAGAAGTGGCAGGAGCCAAGTCTTTGAAGTTGAACGGAAGCGAAGACATGGTTATTATTTATCTGGTAAATGTAGCACCTCTGGATCAAGTTGGACTTATCATGGACGACGTGAAAAAATAATCGTCGTGTCAAAAACAATTTGATGGTCGTGCCTTACGAAATTATGGACTCCATAATGAAGCATTGAAGCCACCGAGTGGCGACGGCCTTGTTGGTAGCGGGCTATTCTAACACCTTCATTCAATCATTGAGGTTCTATTTTTGAGCACATATAGATCAAAATGAACGGAATCTCTGTCGACATCAACCACCTCAAGAAGGGAGAAGTGAACCTTGGTACTTCCATCATGGCAGTGACCTTTGCAGACGGTGTCATCTTGGGTGCTGACAGTAGAACTACAACCGGTTCTTACATCGCCAACCGTGTGACTGATAAATTGACACAGGTCAATGAGAACATATGGTGTTGCAGATCGGGATCTGCGGCCGACACGCAGGCTGTTGCCGATATCGTGAAGTACCATTTGGAAATGTACACTGCCCAGCAAGGAGAACAGCCAACCACCAAAATCGCAGCCTCGCTATTCCAGGAACTTTGTTACAATAACAAGGACGCTCTCACTGCCGGTATTATATGTGCTGGATACGACAAAAGATCGGGTGGATCTGTTTATAGTATACCGATTGGAGGTTCTATTCACAAGCAGGAGTACGCGATTGCCGGAAGTGGGTCCACCTACATCTACGGTTACTGTAACAAGAACTTCCGTCCAAACATGAGCAAAGACGAGACAATTGACTTCATGAAGAAGTCTTTGGCCCAGGCCATCAAATGGGACGGATCCAGTGGAGGTGTGATTAGAATGGTGATCTTGACGAAGTCTGGAATGGAGAGATTGGTGTTTTATCCTCACAATTATGTTGACAGCGAATAGATGCTTAAAGCCGGTTCGATCGAAAATTCAAGCTTCGAGAAATAATTCTCGACAGTTAACGTAGGCTTCCTTATATTAATTCTTGCACCTAACAGGCCTGTAATATTTCAACCCAGGTAGCACAGTCGTGTGCTCGACGCGGCGCGCATCGCTCATTCGTCTATCTCTACTCTTTGTCAAACTTGACTACAGCTAAGCTGCTTCAAAGTTGAAGGGGTACAGTGGTAATGCCGAAGAGGTTCACGGAGTTGCTTGCTGAAATCACGCCGAAAGCCAATTGCAAATATTCGGTGGTAAATGTGCGATCAAGTGCCAGGGAAACGAAGCCATTGGTGAGTGCGCCGTCTCGATCAGAGAGACCGCGTACATTGAAGATTGAACACTTGATCGTTGTCTGTCAGGATGGAATTCCATTTTTTGCTTTAGAGGTATATGTTTACTTGTCTTTGTACAATGACCGTGTTGAAAGGTTGGTGTTTGTCTCAAAAGCAGACACCACTGGGTTGCTCTCCAAGCGTGGTGGAGACGGTATCAAGATCAAAGATATAGTCAAGGTGGCATTGAAATGGATCCTCAAGTACCCAATTGAGACATACGTTGAATCTGCTCATTTGAAAAGGCGCCAGGCGGATGCTGACTCAGTCCATACAGAGGTTAGTCCTGAGTTATGTCATACTTATCAATCGGCGACCCAACGCGTTTTACACGCGTTAGTTGTCAAAGCAAGGGGATTGTCTAAACCCAAACCTGTGAAGCCTCAAAACAAAGACCTGGTGGTCCCAAAGAACCAGATCACGAAATTGTGTCTTTTCACCAGAGCAGAGCCCCAATATCTGTTCCCAGGCTCAGACCAAAACCACTCTAAGCACGTTCTCTCTGGTGATAAGCTTCTGAAATGGTGGGCCGATATTGTTGATGGACTGGTTGCAGAGACCTTCTCCGAGATTGACCAATTAAAAATCAACATTCCTGGTGCTGAGCCAAGAACAGTGGAGCGTACCTTTGGGAAAACTGGTAGCTGGAAAGTTGGTGACATTTTTTCTGCGAACAATGCATCTAGCTCTGATCTTGCCGTCCATAGAATACCTCTATTACCAGATGACCCTAAGGGCAGATTTTTGGAGCATCTGGTAGTGGAAAACAGAATCAAAAAAGTGTCTATTTCCCAGTTCTGGGTCGAGTTGGCGATTAGACAGGAATTCAGGCTTGGGATCACTGTGGGTGTGATTGGGGCCGTGGGGAAAGTCAGGCCAAGTGAAGGTATCTATACTACAGAAGTGGCTTTGACTAAGGCTGAACTACAAAATGTTAAAGATCTTCTTATAGAAAGAGATTATTCAGACGTCAGCTCGGCAAAGGAATTTTCAGAGCGTGTTAGCCAAGATGAACGGATAAGCCTGGAATTTTTCACTGGAAATAGAGAACCAAGCAAAGCCGTCAACCAGCCAAACGCAGAAACTCAGGTAAATGCCGTTTTAACTGTGAGAAAGCGTCCTAAATCTGAACAGGTGAACAGTCTCAACAATTTCATCAGAAAGAAGCCAAAGAATTAGACTTGTATAGTATTAAAACCTCACTCTTGCATATACTATCATAAGTTAGAACAGCAATAGCAAAAAGACCACATTGGGAAGGTGCCGTTTTAGGAAGTCGTGTAAACCGCGTAATGGAGCTTCTCAACACCTCTCCAGAGGCGCTCCACTCAAAGCTTGAACTGTCTTAAGAAAACCGAATAAGGGAAGTCTGTTTTTTGTGTAATTGTCGCTCTGGTTTTACCTTTATTGGCTCCATTTATTCACTGCATCACTAGCTCGTTTCAGTAAAGGGGATTCGTTAGGAACAATGTCGGCTCTGAAAGACCTAATTCCCGTGGTGAATAAGTTGCAAGACATCGTCACCAACACCAATCTGGCAGATTTAGACCTGCCAATCTTGACAATAATCGGATCGCAGTCATCTGGTAAGTCTTCTGTGCTGGAGAATATTATTGGAAAGGATTTTTTGCCTAGAGGTACCGGGATCGTGACCCGTAGACCTTTGATTCTCCAACTTATCAACATCGAAGAGGATGATCAATTGATCTACAAGTCGCCACCACCCGTTTCCAATTCTGAGCTGACCTTGGAAGAGCATTTGAAGCGCGCTTCGGGTGATGATGCCCCACCTTCAGAGTGGGGAGAGTTCCTGCATATTCCCGGAAAGAGATTCTACAACTTCGACGAGATCAGAAAAGAGATCGAAAACGAGACTGCAAGAGTTGCCGGTAAAAACAAGGGCATCAGCCGTATACCCATCAACTTGAAGGTTTATTCTCCAAAGGCCCTGAACCTTACGATGGTTGATTTGCCAGGTTTGACCAAGATCCCAATTGGAGATCAACCAACGGATATCGAAAGACAGATCAAGAACTTGATCTTGGAGTACATTGCAAAGCCAAACTCGATCATCCTGGCTGTCAGTCCAGCAAATGTTGATCTTGTCAACTCTGAATCTTTGAAGCTAGCTAGACAAGTTGACCCTCAAGGAAAGAGGACTGTTGGTATCTTGACCAAGTTAGATTTGATGGATCAGGGAACCAACGCCTACGACATTCTTGCTGGCAAGGTATATCCTTTGAAACTTGGATTTATTGGTATTGTCAATAGATCTCAGCAGGACATATCTACCAATAAGTCATTAGACGATAGTTTGCAAGCGGAAGAGGACTTCTTCCGCAGCCATGCTGCCTATAGAAACCTTTCAAGCAAATGCGGTACTCGGTACCTTGCCAAAACCTTGAACCAAACCCTCATGAACCACATAAGAGATAGACTGCCAGACATCAAAGCCAAGCTCAATACACTCATGGGCCAAACAGAGCAAGAATTGGCCTCGTATGGTGATATGGGGATTGTTTCTGAAGAAAACAGAAGCTCGTTGATATTGCAGCTAATGAACAAGTTCGCGAACAGCTTCATCAACTCCATTGACGGTAACTCAATGGAAATCAGCACGAAAGAGTTGTGCGGTGGTGCAAGGATCTATTACATCTACAATGAGGTGTTTGGCAATTCGTTGCTTTCCTTGAATCCCACGGCCAATTTGTCTGTCCATGATGTTCGCACTGCCATCAGAAACTCTACTGGCCCAAGACCTTCTCTCTTCGTGCCTGAGTTGGCTTTTGATCTTTTGGTCAAGCCACAAATCAAGCTTCTGGAGGGACCAGCTCATAGATGCGTTGAGTTGGTGTACGAAGAGCTCATGAAAATTTGTCACAACTGTGGTTCCCAAGAGCTTGCTCGTTACCCAAAACTCCAAACCAAGCTCATTGAGGTTGTCTCTGAACTGTTGAGAGAAAGACTGGGTCCAACAACCAAGTATGTGGAAAGCTTGATCGAAATACACCGTGCCTACATCAACACAAATCATCCCAACTTTGTTGGAGCTGCAGCTGCAATGGCCAGTGTGGTTGAGGAAAGACAGAAAGAGAGGGACGCTGAGACGAACAGAAAATCGATTGAAGAATCAAGGCGCAGTCAGCAGGAGCAGGTTGATGGTCAGGCAAACGGTTCTGCTATCTCTGAGCCAGCTTCTGAGAATGGATTTTCTGATAAAAAGCACAAGGTCGGGAAGCACTCAGAATCCCAGGATGATGTCAAGCGCGGTCCTGCAGACAAAGACTCTTTCTTGAACTTTTTCTTCGGAAAGGACGAGTCTCAGGTAACCCAGCAACAGGAGTTGATACAAAGGCGTGCGCAGCAGCACCCATTCCAGCTGCCACTACAGTCAGATGGTCTGCAGTTCAATACCCCCCAGTCATTAGGAAACCTATCTCAGCAGCTTGAAGAAATCACCATTGAGGAGAAGGTCCCAGCTCTATCTGAAAGAGAGCAACTTGAGTGCGAACTGATCAGACGGCTGATTGTTTCTTACTTTGGAATTGTTAGAGAAATGATCCAGGATCAAGTCCCCAAAGCCATCATGTGTCTTCTTGTCAATTACTCGAAGGAAAGTGTTCAAAATTGCTTGGTTGCCAAGCTCTATAAGGACTCTCTATTTGATGAGCTGCTTTACGAGGATGAAAGCCTGGCCCAAGAGAGAGAAAAATGCAAAACCCTTCTGGAAACATACCGTGATGCTGCTGCTGTTATCAGTGAGGTTATTTAAATTTGTTCAGCTTGTTAATATCTGTAAATTCCCACCTGGTTAAATGTGATCTTTTATGAAAATCTGGTCCTATCGACCTGTAGTTACACTCTTTCTATATTATTATGTATAGGCCCGATGAGCATCGCTCCTCAAATGGCCTCAGAAGTTTTCAGATGTCTTTCACACCACAAAAGGGGAGAGACCACTGTACAATAATGTCGGATACAAAGAAGAAAATGTACGTGTATATTTTTCAATGCCAGTCTGAGGCCTCGATACTAACTACTTCAAGATTGGTTCTCAATCCAGCGAGCATTGAAAAGGCCATAAAAGTTGCAAACACATTGGAGACCAAGAATGGGCCGTTTGAAGCAGTCCTGTGTTTAGGCGATATACTGAGCGATGGAGAATCGACAGAAAATCTTTCGAAGTCCGTGGTGCCATTTTATTTTACAGAAGGATATAAAGACCTGTCTTCTCTTGATAATCAGAGAGAGACCTCGAATCTGAACATGTTGAGACCGATGGGTAGAGTGAAGCTCTCCTGTGGGCTTCTCCTTGGATATCTGGCTGGAAAAGCAGAGGAGTTAACCGATAAGGAAGTTAGCGAGTATTTTTCTGATCAGCTGATTGATATTTTCATTGCTTTCAAATGGCCGCAAGCCATAGGGAGAGAACAAAAGCTGTCGTTAGTGGGATCTTCCAAGGTTGACATTGCTGTGAAATTATCGAAGCCAAAGTATGTTTTCGGGGTTGGAACAGAAGCTGGTCGATTCTATGAACGTGATCTCTTTCAATGGCCCGATGGACGTCAAACTAGATTTATCAGTCTTGCCAGACAGGGAACCAAAGACAAATGGCATTATGCATTCTCCATAACACCCGGCCAAACTGAGGAGGCCCTTTTGGAAGCCTCCAAAACATCGCCAAATCCCTTTCTCGAATCTGAAGAAAATTCGCTTGACAGAAAAAGACCTCATTCTTCTGTTTCATTGCCCCCAATTCCCAAAAATGCTGCTGCCAAAAGAATGAAACCGGTGGGGCCCAAAAACTGCTTCTTCTGTCTGTCGAATCCAAATGTGTCTCTGCATTTAGTCGTCTCTATTGGGAACTATGCATACATCACTGCTGCAAAGGGACCTCTCTGTTTGAAAAATGAAAGTATTCCATTCTCGGGACATGGCATTATAATACCGATTGCACATGTGGCCACATTAAAAGACTTCTGTGAAATTGATGAAACTTCCGAGTCTGCGAATATGTTACAGACTCCGATGATGAACGAGGTGTTAAGGTATCAGGTTGGTATCTTGAAAATGTTCAAGTCCCTTACAGTCTCTATAGACTACTCTGTGGTGTTCTGGGAGATTTCCAGACAGACGGGTATCCACTTCCACACGCAATTTGTACCTGTTCCAACGGAGCTGTTGGATAATTTCGAGACTGTCATGAATGCCCAGATCAAAACCAATAATGAGACTTTTGCGCGGAATATGGCCCTCAAGTTTCAAAAAGTGGATAGCGAAGATGTTGACGGGAATGAAAGGTTGAACGCCATACTGAAAAGCAGGGACTATATGTTGATAACAGTAGCAACATCTACTATAAAGCAAACCAAGTACATCTTTGATTTGAACAAGGCTGAAGGTATGCTGGACCTTCAGTTTCCTCGTCGTCTGCTGGCTACCATACTGGAGACACCAGAGAGAACATACTGGGATAAATGCAAACTCAGCGTCAAAGAGGAAACCGAAGATACAGAGGCATTTAAAAGAAGCTTTGAGAAGTTCGATCCTACGATATGATAGTCAAAAAAAACAACTTAATAACATTTGGGAGATGATGATGCGGGTTCAGTAAAGCGTGCTAAAAGGATCATCATGGCGACGGAAGTTGGCGGAGGGCGTGATATTGGATTGTTCGTTGTGAGAAATGGTTGTCAGTATCCCCATACTACTGGCATTAGGATTCTTCTTGTGCTTGAAAGTGAATCCAACGAAGTTCTTCGAGTCCACCCCTCTGCCTCCCTTATCTGCTGTTCTCTCATCAGCAGCTCTTTTGCGCATCACTTCTTTGTACTTAGCCAGATCCGCTTCGTTGGTGAAATCGTCAAAGTATCCTGCGTCTTCTTCATCGTCAAGCTGTGGAGTGAAAGGAGGAACACGCTCCCTCAGGTGATCCCAGTTGACTTCTGCAAAGTACGGCATGGCCATAACCTGTTTCAAGCTACGGAGTCTGTCCTTGGGAGAAGCAATCAGTCTGGTGATCAGTTGCCAGGTCCGGTCACTAAAAACATATCTGCCGTTTTCATAAGTGGGGCGCTTAAGACAATCTTTCCACCTCTTGAGGTTTGCATATGTCTCATTTGTCGAGCTGCCAGAGAATGGCGTATAACCTGCAATGGCTTCGAAGAGCATACATCCCAGAGACCAGTAGTCGATAGTATAATCGTATGGTTTACCCTCCAGAACCTCTAGAGCCATGTAATCCGGAGATCCAACAATTGAGTGGGCAAACTGAATGTCCTTTGCTCTCAAAGACTTGTACATCTGCTGTCTCTCGCTGAAGGTTCTCTCCTGTGGATGGTACTCCAGGTCCTTCACTTGGTTGAGTCTCAATCTCATGCTTTCGATTCTGTCGCTTGAGACCGAGCCTGCAGCTAATCCAAAGTCTGTCAGCTTGATATGGCCCTTGTTGTCAATCAGGAAATTCTCTGGCTTGAGATCTCTGTGGGTGTAGCCCAATTGATGCAGAGCGTTCACTGCAGCGAACATTTCAGAGATATAGAATCTCGCGTGAGGTGGAATCAGATATCCCGCATTACTGAGCAAAGTTCTGAAGTCTCCACCGGCAACAAATTCCATTGCAAGGTAGACATTTTCAGGGTCCTGGAACGCATAGAAAAGCTTGACCAGCCACTCGGAACGGGTGTTGGTAAGGATATCTCTCTCAGTAAGAACATGTCTGGTCTCGTCCGTTCTCATCAGCAGTCTTTTGTTCAGCACTTTCAAAGCACAGATCTCCTTGGTGTCTCGTTTTCTTGCCAGAAAAACTTGTCCGTAACCACCCTGGCCAACCTGGGTGATGATGGAAAAATCCTTATGCCTTGGCTTGATTCTCCTCTTTCTCAGAAGCGCTCTCTCCCTGCCCACGTAGTTTCTCCATTGGTACTGGCGCTCGGAAGGATGCAATTGGTCCAGTGCTTTCTCCATTTCTCCGACCCGCTCCTTCCTGCTGATGAGGTAGTCGAACATGTCGCAGTAGTAATCGAGGAAGTACATCTGACACACAGTCACGAGTCTGCGGGTCTTCGGATCGTTTGCTTTGGTGTAGAAGTCCTTTGGCAGCCTGTTAGGAGACCCGGAGTTTGAAACTGGAGAAGATCTGGCAAATGCGCCATCGGACGGAGGGAGCAAATTCCGGGCCGGAGTGGTTGGTGGAGTGTTCTCCTTGTTGGTGTTGGAGGTGAAGTTCAACCTCTCAAGGTGCTTTCCGCCAGTCCCAAAAAACTGCTCAAGCGTTCTGTTTGGAGAACTCTGATTGCTTCTGGGAGACCCTCTGAAGCGCTGGGGGGAGCTGTTAGGTGTGCTGTCTTCGAAACTCATGCCTTCAACATCCCTGGTGAGATCTTCTAGTCCGGTCGGGGACTTTGACGACCTTCCAAAGAATCCGGTCATCATCTTGTTTCCTTGTTTAGCTCTTGGAAATGATTAGCAAATTGACTCCTGAGGGCCTGATGTGAGGAGATATATAACAAAAAATGAAGGTGCCCCATGAAAGAGCGAGTGAGTTGAAACAGTTGTTATTTGGACCTGATCTGCCTCTGTTTACATTTGTCCGGATCCGGAAAACTGCCATTGGGTCACATTCAATTTGGTGGTACACACCTGGTGCGGCTGTCAATGTTCTTACAAGAGTTTCATGAAGCAATATAATATACTATGTGTAGCGAATATTTAATTAAATTTGAGAGTTTCAGGACGCAATTGCATAGCTGAACCGAAAGAAGCAAGACCAGGAGCTCTTTGCTTGTTATCTTCACTCTTTTGCCAATATTCTGGAGATCTGAAAATTTCATTTGAATTTTTATGTTTCATCAAATTTTGGGGAATTTCATAAAATCGTCAATTAGTTTCAAGACTATTTGTCACTCGATAAAAGAGTCCTCACTAGATTACTGTTGCCTTCTCCCATCTCTAAAGCTTTATTCAACCTCTTCTCCATTGCTTTCGTCATCTTGGCCTTCGTAGTAGCACTTGAGCTTATGGCCCTGTACACCCCACTTGATGAGTTCTTGCCAGCCAAGCCAAGACCAATTTCTTCACCATAAGCATTGGTGATGGTTTCTTCTTGATCACCGAAAGCCATTTTATTCTGGGCTTTGGCAAGTTCTGACATTTCGAACTGTTGCTTGAGTTTCCGGAAACGTCTACCGCCTCTTTTCTTAGAGGGAGCGGTCACTGGCAGTGGCAGAGCTTTAGTGGCTGCGTTATCCGGGGGAGCCTGAAATTTATCTAGCTTCTGCACCAGCTCCCGTCTCCATTTATCTCCAAGGTCTCCAGCATATGTGTTCAGGTCTGTCTTGGTAGACAAATCCACCCTAGCTGCCAGGACAACCTTTGCAGACAACATACGCATGGCTTTTTGTCTGAACTCCTCCGGAACATTTTGAACAATCTCTGCCGAATATATGTAGCCTTTGTTCCTTATACCACCTCCACCAATCCCTGTGCCTACCACCCGGTTCGATCCAAGAGAGGCCAAATTACAGGCCGGAACAGTGGCCAGTCCTTGTATGCCCAAGGTGGATATCATCTGAGCTGCCACCACAGGTCCCAACAACACGGTCAGATTGGGAGCAAGTATGGGTGCCCTTGAAGCAATGTATTGTGTGATCACCAACTTAGCAGTGTCTAGCTGTATAACAAGATCACAAGCCCCAACAACAACGGCCATCTCCCTTTCGCTGAGACGGACGTCGTGGTGAGATTGTCTCAGCAATGAGGAGGACATCGATATCACCAATATCTTATCGCCAGAAAGAAATTCTTTCAGCCGGGAATTTTCATCAGATGCAAGCTCAAGATTGTTTTGTATTATCCGCACAATCTTGCAATATTCTATAGGGTTGCCTATAAGAGAACTCAGTTCAGGAAAAACCGGGGTGTAATGGATCCTCAAGAAGTTGTGAATCTCTACTATATCGTTTGCGATTTCGTCAAGTTGACTATTTGCCTTCCCCAGAAAGGCTACTTCTGAAGCTTTATCAATCTGGTCAATCTCCATACTTTGCGCCTCTTCAATGCCCTCAATAGTTTTCTGGATACCTTTCAGATGCAGAGAGGCTCTTCGCACAACCTCTTCCGATTCAAGTTCGAGGGCTCCATCTTCCATAGTCAAGTCGGGGGATTCAAACTCCTGACTTGGATTCTCATCCTCATCACTTGATAAGTCTCCCAATAAATTAGCTGCCGACATATTATCAAGGGTTCTGGCCACCAAGAATTTGCCTTAACTGACACAAGTGATAAAGAACAAGGCATCGCTTTCGTACAAAAAAAGCAGTGCATCGCAGGGCAAGGGCACATAACGCTGTTCAGCGTTCACAGAAAATTTCCGGTCAAGATGCGGGTTGGTGAGTCACTGTCAGTCTAGATCATCACTTTCGCCAAAGTTGTATGCTGATTTACAGACAAATACTCAAAGTCTGTAACTATCGTGCTTATAATCCAGCTGCAGTAAGTTTCCCATTCCTAAGCAAATCATGATCGAATCTAACCATTCATCAGAGTGTCAGAAACTTCTCTTTACAGTATCCAAAGATGAGTGAACAGATTGCAAGTGACCAGCCTCCAAAGGTCAAAACTGAAAAGGAGTTGGAGAAAGAGCGCAAGAAGGCCGAGAAGCTTGCCAAGTTCAATGCCAAAAAGGCTAAACAAGACAGTCTGAAGGCTAACCAGACAGCCAACTCCGAGAAGAAGAAGGAGAAGGCCTCTGAGAAGCCAGCCGCCGCTCCTGTTTTTGTTGACCAAACCAAGTCTGGCGAGAAGAAAATTCTTGTTTCTCTTGATGACCCTTCATTGAAGGCGTACAGTCCTAAGAATATCGAATCGTCATGGTATGACTGGTGGGTCAAAGAAGGCTTCTTCGAACCCGAGTTCGCAGAGGACGGAAACTACAAGCCAGCTGGGGTTTTCTCCATCCCAGCACCACCTCCCAATATCACCGGTGCTCTTCATATTGGTCATGCTCTTACAATTGCTATTCAGGACTCGCTCATCCGTTACAACAGAATGAAGGGCAAGACCGTCCTGTTTTTGCCTGGGTTCGACCACGCCGGTATCGCGACCCAATCTGTTGTCGAGAAGAATCTATGGGCAAAGGAGAAGAAGACCAGATACGACCTTGGACGTGAAGCTTTTATCGAGAAGGTTTTTGAATGGAAGGACGTTTATCTCAACAGAATCAAGGGCCAGTTCCTAAAGATGGGTGCTTCGTACGACTGGAACAGATCTGCGTTCACTCTTGATGAGGCTCGTTCAAAGGCTGTTACTGAAGCTTTTGTCCGCTTGTTCGAGGACGGTACTATCTACCGTGACAACCGTCTTGTGAACTGGTCTGTCAAGTTGAACACTGCGTTGTCCAACTTGGAGGTCGACAATAAGACCGTCGCAGCAAGAACATTGCTGTCCGTTCCAGGATACGATGAAAAGGTTGAGTTTGGTGTTTTGACCTCGTTTGCTTACGAGGTTGTTAACAGTGACGAGAAGCTCATTGTGGCCACAACCCGTCCAGAGACCATTTTCGGTGACACAGCTGTTGCAGTACACCCAAATGACCCACGTTACAAGCACTTGCACGGCAAGTTTGTCAAGCACGCCTTTTTGGATCGCCAGATTCCGATCATCACTGATGAGCTGAATGTCGACATGGAGTTCGGTACTGGTGCCGTGAAGATCACTCCCGGTCATGACATGAACGATTACCAGGTTGGTAAGCGTCACAACTTGGAGTTCATCAACATCCTCACTGATGATGGTCTCTTGAATGAGAACTGTGGAAAGTACCAGGGGCTCAAGAGATTTGATGCCCGTAAGGTCGTTATTGAAGAACTGAAGCAGAAGGGTCTTTACATCGGTCAGGAAGACAACGAGATGACCTTGCCAATATGTTCTCGTTCGGGTGACATTGTTGAGCCATACCTAAAGCCACAATGGTGGGTTTCGCAGAAGAAAATGGCGGACGCTGCTATCAAGGCCGTCCGTGATGGCGAGATCACCATCTCTCCAAAGGTCTCCGAAAACGAGTACTTCCGTTGGTTGGAGAACATCCAGGATTGGTGTATATCTAGACAACTGTGGTGGGGTCACCGCTGTCCTGTCTACTTCGTGAATATTGAAGGTGAGGACAATGACAGAAACGACGGTGCCTTCTGGGTTCCTGGTAGAGATTTGGCCGAGGCCGAGAAGAATGCTGCCGAGAAGTTTGCAGGAAAGAAGTACACTCTGGAACAGGATGAAGATGTCTTGGACACCTGGTTTTCTTCTGGTTTGTGGCCATTTTCCACGTTGGGATGGCCCGAAAAGACCCCAGACATGAAGACCTTCTACCCAATGTCCATGCTGGAAACAGGCTGGGATATTCTGTTTTTCTGGGTCACCAGAATGATTTTGTTGGGTATCAAGTTGACTGGTCAAGTGCCATTCAAGGAGGTGTTCTGCCACTCTCTTGTTCGTGATGCTCAGGGCCGTAAGATGTCCAAGTCTCTGGGTAATGTCATTGACCCTACTGACGTTATTAACGGTATTGCCCTTGAGGATTTGCACAAGCAGTTGCTCGTTGGTAACTTAGATCCAAAGGAACTTGTAAAGGCCACAGAGGGTCAAAAGCAATCGTATCCAAACGGTATTCCTGAATGTGGTACTGATGCTTTGAGATTTGCCCTCTGTGCTTACACAACAGGTGGTCGTGATATCAACCTGGATATTCTACGTGTTGAGGGATACCGTAAGTTCTGCAACAAGATGTACCAAGCTACCAAGTTCGTGTTGATGCGTTTGGGTGACGATTACGTTCCTCCTGCAACTGGAAAGCTGACCGGTAACGAGTCTCTGGTAGAGAAGTGGATCCTTCACAAGCTTACCGTCACTTCCAAGATTGTGAACGAGAGCTTGGAGAAGCGTGATTTCTTGGAATCCACGACAGCCATCTATAACTTCTGGTTGTACGAGCTCTGTGATGTGTACATCGAGAACTCCAAGTACCTGATCAACGAGGGCACTGATGCCCAGAAGAAGTCTGCAAGAGACACACTATACACATGTATTGATGCTGCTTTGAAGCTTATCCACCCATTCATGCCGTTCATCACCGAAGAGATGTGGCAGAGATTGCCTCGCCGTTCTTCTGAAACTTCTCCAACCATCGTCAAGGCTGCTTATCCAGTCTACGTTGAGGAGTACTTCAACACGGAGGCCGAGGCTGCTTACGAGCTAGCCCTCGAGATCACCAAGGGAGCCAGATCCTTGCTCGCTCAGTACAACATTGTCAAGAACGGAAAGATCTTCGTTGAGTCTTCCAAGGAAAGAGTTTTCAACATTGCTAAGGACCAAGAGTCTTCCATCGTCTCCCTCATCAAGGCTGTGAACGAAATCGAGGTTGTCAGTAACGCTTCCCAAGTTCCAGATGGTTGTGCTTTGCAAGCCGTTTCGCCAGACTGTAATGTTCATGTCTTGGTTAAAGGTGCCATCGACATTGATGCCGAAATAACCAAGACGAACGGAAAGCTGGGCAAGTTGGAGACCCAACTCCAGTCCATTGAGAAGACCATCAACGGTAAGGATTATGCAGAGAAGGCCTCGAGTGATGCCAAAGTACTCAACAAGGAACGTCATGAAAAGTGCATTGCAGAGATTGATGGATTGAAGGCTACAATTGCAAACCTGGAGCGTTTGAAGTTATAAATTTCTTCCACTATTCTATTTTTCATAAATGTACAAAGTTGATTTTCGTCTGTAATTAACTCATCCAAACGTAGTCATTGGAGACGGCTTCTGATATCACCTTCCTCACCCCGATGTTTTCCTGTTCAATGGCTTCTGCGGCAAAGTCCAGTACCTTGAGCAACTCTTCTTCGGTGAATTGCCCAAAAGACTCAGAGTAGAGAAGTGATTTGGATTTGCCATTACCCAGACTGAAGCAGACCGCATGGTGAGATTTACTCGAGGTCAGATCTCTGTCAGTTGGATCTAGGATGAGCTTTCCTGTATTTTGCTCTATGGCCACACATTTGGCATAGAATGACTCGGAAATTCCCACTTTTGCATCAATCAATGCCAAATAACACGCATTTATGCATCCCACAAGCTCACGCACAACATAGCAGGGTGCCTCACCTGCATCCAGTATCTGCACCACCACTTGTATCAGCTGTCTTGGATAGAGGAATGTGCTGATCACACTTCCCAGAACGGACTTCAGCTTGTCCTCGGTTAGCTTCTCACGCGTGGACGATACTCCAACATCAGGGCGTATCGTCACCTCCAAAGCTGCTGAAGTCGGCAGCTCCTGCCTAGCTTTGGCCTCTATCGGACCACTTACGGAGCATATCAAGCTCGTTGCACCAAACTTATAACTTGCAGACCCATCAACACGGTCCAATATACCGAGCTCGGCGTTGAAACTTGTCGTCATGCCTGGATTTATAGGCTTATATTTGCAGTTTGAACAGGAGATATGCACCGCAAAAGCTTCAACCCTAAGATTTTTTGGAAGGTCGTGTGAAGAACGATGCGATGCTTGCGTAATATTTTTGTCAGCAAATAAAAACAATTTTGAACTTTCTGCAGCTCAAATCTTTCGAACAGCGAATGACGCGTTGATGATCAGGCATGGTTGGTGTCACAGATAATCTTCGTCGTGGGGTAGATGTGGATGCCTCCACATCGGCTGCTGCTGGGGCTTTCTCAGGCATGGTGGCTCGTATGGTGACAGCTCCTTTGGACATAGTGAAGATAAGGCTTCAGCTGCAGGATAGACCAGCCAAGGGTCAGCAGGCATTGCCTGTCAAATACAAGGGAATCCTGAACACAATAGTCACAATAGCCAAGGAAGAAGGCGGAGTGCGATCGCTTTGGAAGGGTAATGTGCCCGCTGAAATCATGTACATACTATACGGGGCAACCCAGTTCACTGCATATTCGACCTTCAATACCGCGCTCACTAGCTTCGAAAACGCTCATAGTTTGCAGGTGCCTAGCTCGTTTCATTCGTTGATGATTGGATCTCTTTCGGGGACAGTCGGCACAGCAATTTCATACCCGTTCGATGTGATGAGAACGAGATTTGCATTCAACAGATCGAAGAAGTTCCTATCATTCTTTGGCACCATATCCTATATCGCAAGAACCGAAGGAATACGAGGGTTCTTTGGAGGAATTTCACCATCGTTGTTAGCTATGGCCGTCTCTAGTGGATCAACCTTCTGTGCTTACGAATTTTTAAGTGAGGCCACAGACAAGCATGCAGAATTGTCTTTCTTATCGCCATTTTGTGGCTTGATAGCAGGCACATTTTCCAAAACTGTGGTCTTTCCGCTCGACCTCATCAGAAAGAGAATGCAACTTACAAATAATGATGCAAAAATGACTTCGCTGATTAGGGCAGTTTACACCCGTGAAGGAGTTCTAGGGTTTTACCATGGTCTTTCCCCAGCACTTATCAAGTCTGCTCCAACCACGGCCGTGAGTATTTGGATGTATCAGCTTGCTGTTGCAACGATACAAAACACGGGATTCCAAGCATAGCAATAAGTCGCTATTAATTTATTTATAGATTACAAATTTTCTCAAATAGCGCAGTTCAAAACTCGAATCCGGGTAGGTATGATGACTCGAATCCAAGCACAGTATCCCATTTCTCGTAATCAACAGCAACTTCACCTTTGGCCTTCTTCTCAAACTCGGTGGTTATAAACTTGTTATAATTCCAGTCCAAGAAGTCTTCCATATTATAGCTGTACTTGTTAAAATGCTGTTGCAGAATCTTGGCCAAAGAGGCAACGTTGGGGTGGTAATGGTTCATCATCGTTTGCAATTCCCAGATGGAAGACTTGAGAGCGTTGGTATTGGATGGGTCTTCTTCCTCTTCATCAAATGGATCTTCGAAAGATTCAAATTCTGTGGTGTTGTGCAGAAGCAGCATACATGTTGGATGCCTTTTCAAGAGATTGTATATGAAAGGAATGACTATCACAACACCGGATGGTGGAGCTGTAAGCGCGATTCTGGCCAGCCTCTTGATGAAAGATGCAACGATAGATGAAGACAAATGAGTGGAACCCATGAACACATCGAGCAGTCTGAAAAACCTGGATTTCACGGTTAGATGCAGTAATTCTGGAGTCAAAATAGCATATAGTTTTTTGAAAAAGTCTGGATATTCCAAGTTGAAGCGTCTCATGAGACCAAAGAGACCATTCAAAGCTAAAATGGAGATGGTGATATCGGAAGAGCTGAAGCCTGTATCATATGAGTTGGTGAGAAAATCCATGAGTTTGGTTGGGTTGTTGAAGAAAGGAATCATACGCTTATCAGCCATTAACAACACGAGTTTGTACTGAGAAAGCTCCAAAGGAAAGTTCAGCAAAGTAATCCAGTTCTTCTCAAAATTCTGCTTGAAAACTGTCTGCTGAGATATCACTTTTGGTGGGTTCTTGGTGTAGGTCTTCTTCACTGTCTTTTCAAAATCGTTGATGACATTCTTCATTTTCACAAGCGTAGCAAAACTGGAGAACACCACTTTCTTGCTGTCATTATCCAGCTGCATAATATCTGCTTCTAGCTGTTTCTTGAGTTCTGACATAAAATAGTACTTCAGATCCCAATACCTGTTGAAATAGGAATCCATGAACTCCAACAACAGGTAGTTGTCAATTGTACCATCACTCAGAATCTGGCTTATATCCCCAGACAGCAAAACTCCATAGATTATTTCGCCATAAGTCTTTGTGGAAAAGTACGGTTCCTCGCCAGATCCCATATTGTCGGACTCGGCCTTGAGAAGCTTCATCAGAATCTCAAGCACACCAATCTTGAAAGACTTCACATCCTCGTTCAAGTCTAGAGCTTCTGGTAGTGAGAGAATATGTATCATGAATGTCTTCATCTCACTGTATTTGGATTTCAGCCATTTTGCTACCATCGCCTGTTTGTCGCCTGCACTTTTGGAAACTTTGAGTCTGCCAGTCTTTATGAAATCCAAAAAAACTTGCGCCAGGGTCACACTCAACGCCGAAATCTTCTGAAGATCGTTATCAGAAACTTTCGACCGCAATATAAGCGGTTCGGACAGCTTAAAATTCTGCAGCAACTCGGAGATCAGGTTTATGTTCTTCGTAGATTGAAGGAGTTCTTGTCTGTATTCAGCACACTGTTCAATGGAAAACAGCGTTGGATTTTTGAGCTCCTTTTTCGAGGACTTAGACCCATTGGTCTTGCCGTTCACTTTAGTCTTCGTCCCAATAGCCATTATAGGAATATGGGTTCAGTTTTGGTAACTACTAGAAAATTGTACATTATCTGCATAGACCGCTATCACTTCAAATTTTTTTGGTAGTGTATGGGTAACTTCTCAAGGAAGTGCGAGGCCCAAACCATTTGCAGGGCTTTAAAAAATTCTCGTCGTCCCTGGGTTTTCCATGCTTAAGGCTTTTTTCCTTATGACCTTCCAAGTTCAAAATATGATGAATTCTCGCGTTTAACTCAAGACTATTCCCCCTTTTTGGAACGTTCAACTCTGTTGTTCTGGGATGTTCTGGTGACAGCGTCTGCGCAACCATTCTTGTTACACTTTAACAAGACGCGTATGAGAACTTCTGATCCCCCACGAAGGATGTCATTGTCTACACACTATGTAATTGCCTTTATAAACCGAGTTTATGAAGACTTTTTTTGATTTCTCTCAAACTAATTCATTTGTAGTCCGATTGCACCTTCAAGGTGGGTTCTTCCTGCAAACTTCACTAGGTCGAAACCCGTATGTTAGGTGCTAGATCGACAATGCTCAAAGAAACTGATGGCAATGGCATAATCTTCAACTAGTGACATCTCGAATTTGGGAAGAATGCTTTTTATTTTATTTTATTAGACTTTCCGATCGAGCAGACATCTATATATCTTTAAAAAGCTTTTATTCATCGTCAGATTCCATGACTATATCTGGAATCTCGAAGTCTGACTCCACGTCGGATGCAGCTGCAGCGACAGCCTCTTTCGTTATTGGGTCTGCTTGGACAATTTTTGTGTCTTCAACCAAAACTGGTTCTTGAGATTTTTGTTGAGGTAAAATCACAGGACTCAGAGGTTTAGAAAGTACGTTGGCCCCGGTTACCTGGACCGGGGCCACTTCAACCTCGAAGCTCCTCGTCTTCTGCTTTTTCAATGGTGATTCTTCTGCGTCGTCCATGTGTTCATCACCGTCATCAACAGCAGATTGCTCAATTTCATCGTCGGACTCTTCAGATTCGACATTAGCCTCAGCAATAACAACCTGTCTCTGGGGAAGTAATGGAAATCTTGGAGAGGCCAAGACGCTCACGAAGTTATCATTACCGATGAGGCTAGTAACAATGGGCAGTACAGACACCATTCCCTGTCCTTCAGGGAAAACCACTGCAGCTCTCAACAATTCAACAAGGTCTTTTGGAACAAGCGAAGGAGTCCGTAATTCATCCATATGAGATACCGCATCAACTAGCGTATAGTTTATTACCTCTGTCCTCTTAGATGCAGCCAGAACAAAAGTGCTCAGGGACTGGGTGAAAAAACGTCTCAAAAGATTTCTGTTTTCTGTGGATATCGAAGACACAAAGAGAGAACCATGAGACATTGCATCGGATAATGAAGCAGAATATCCATTTTTGTTCTTCTTCGTGTTCTTTCCTGAAGGGCCATTGGTAATGGAAGACTGTGCTTCAGGTGGAGGTCTAGCAAGAATCAGACCAGCTTCCACCACATCATTTATAACGTTAGAGTCATTGACCCAGTTGAACAGGCCCAAAACATCGGAAGAACAATCAATTATCTGAAATATCAACTCAGACAATTCATAGATCCGAGAATCATCAACCTTGGACTTATTTCCTCGAGCCTTGGTCATTGGAATTATGGAGTTCAATGATGCCAGAATTGACATGGCATGAATCGACATCTCTCCTCTGAAAGATGAGATCAAAGCACGGAAAATTTGAACTCCCAGAGACGCATTGCGCTCAGACGATAATTTCAAAACACTTCTAATTTCAGTGGATCTGATCTCTCTCTTAACATTGACAAATTTCAGGTTAATGGAGAGCAGAAGATCTCCGATCGAAACAAGCTTCGCCAACGGCACTTTCACCGGAAACGGAGTTGGCGTAGAAATGTACTGGATTAAAAGCTCGCCTAATATTCTGAGTCTGGATTGGATTTTCAGCAGGTCAAGTGGCTCGTTGCTGTCAATCACCAACCCAGGGAAAATCGATGACTTTTCTCCAAGAGTAGGCAGCGAGGAAAGCATTCTTGCAATAGACGAGTCACTTTCCAGCTCCAAGAAATCTTTGTAGATCGAGATTGTGGAGCTTATCTCTGCAATAAGATCGTTCAGTTTAGCGTTCCATGTTTCATCAGGCTGGTTTCTGGTAAGAACATATGACAACTGCACAATCGATTTACAGACGCTCTGCTGTAATAATTTGGGCATTCTGTCAAAATTCTGTTCATTCTCAAACAAACTAAGCAGTTTAGTCTCATATTTTCCTCCAAACGGTCTGAAAGTAGTGGAGTTATGTAACAGCATCTTGTAGAGAATCGGTATGATGGTGACCGGCGAAATTTGGAAACACTGGACCAACGCCGATATGCAACTGGGTAGTCTAGGAGTAAGGATCTCTCTCGTGAGTGTTGGCTTTCCTCTTATCCTGTCCACAATAAAGTCTAGACATTCGCATGTGGATTGCAACGTTATCAATTGCTGTAACGGTAAGCTTGAGTGCAGGTTATCACTATCAATATAGCACTGACTCTCTAGAATCTTTACGAGCGCATTTATGATGTTGGCTCCGTGCTCTGAGGTGATGTTCGGGTGTAGAGATAGGACAACAGCTAGCTTTGATCCCACCCATCTCAAATCATTTTCGTTGGACCTCAACAAGTTGAGAGTTCTCGAACAAATATGAGACAACTCAGACTTTGTAGCAGTCTTTATCGCGGACTCGGTGGACAAAACTGACAGAATCAAAGAGAGATTTGCGCTCCGTACCGTCCCAGTTTCAAGAGAGGCAATCAATACCTCCAACGGTAACGAATCTTGCAATGCATAACCCATTATTATCTATTATGTTGCAGTTATTCCCTATGTACATTTCTCCCATATCATGCATAATTTTTTTTAAACTGAAAAATTAAGCGTCGTGTATAGGCGAAATCAAAAAATGAGACAGGGGCTCTTAACCAAAGAGGCACAAAGGACGGGAAGTGGCACCCGTATCAAGATCGGATCCTATTGAAAAATGATCTCAATCTCTTGAAAGCAGGGTTCAGCTAAATTAAAATCTCGCTGACTTAATAATATTGGTAGGACAAAAGCGTTTCAAAACTACCTCATCAATTTCCAATGACAAAAAGCAATACTGCGGATATCAATCCGAATGTTATCTTTACCTACATCCCAAACCTGATTGGATTCACGAGAGTAGCGACAGCTCTGCTTTCGTTCTTTCTAATGAAGGACCATCCTCGTTACACCACGATTATTTACGGAATATCGTGTTTACTGGATGCCTTTGATGGTATGGCTGCCAGAAAATACAACCAATCAACCAGGTTTGGTGCTGTGCTCGACATGGTCACGGATAGATGCTCAACAACATCTTTGATATGTTTCCTATCTGTCATATACCCCACATATTACATACTGTGGCAGCTCTTGGTCTCGTTGGATTTGTCATCCCATTACATGCACATGTATGCTGCGTTGTCCACCGGAAGCACGTCACACAAGAACATTGACCAATCCCAGAACGTGTTGTTGAGACTGTACTACACGAAAAAGAGCGTGTTATTCACCGTGTGCATGTTCAACGAGTTGTTCTACATGGCATTGTACCTTTCGTACTATGACTTCATGCTTGTTCCTGGTTTGGCCATTACATTCCCTCAGCTGCTGGCATACGTCAGTCTTCCAGTTTGGTTCTTCAAGCAGGTAACCAATGTGATCCAACTGGCTGGCGCCGCCTATACTCTTGCTGAGATAGACATAAAGGAGAAGAGCCAGTCGAAGAAGGAGTAAGGCACTAGGACAGATATTGTGGTGCAGCCTGGATCACCTCGCTTTGGCGGGATATTTCCAATAATATGAGTATATAACATGTTACCCCCAAACTATTATATATTATAATTTTTGAAATAATGTGAGAATCAAACAGTATTAATGGAGATAATAATCTCTTGTCTTCACTGTTAAGGCCCAGTTGAGTGGGACACGGTGGATTTCTTCGGTATTAACTATGTGATCTGAGAACGCGTGATATAGATAGCTCTATTGTCGTCTTGTTTACCAGGGAAACACCACAATTACCACATGAATCTACCCAAGGAGCCCCATGAACAGCGAACAAAGTTATTATTGACGCCAGCATTATCACCTGCTAGAATTGGTACTCTAGCCTTGATTTCTCTCTACTGTTTTGGAAGAATCCCCGCCATTGTTGTACCACCTGTGATGTCTGTTGTGGTGGACCAAATTGATGGCTTCAAAAACGGGATTACGAAACAGTTTGGCAAAGCTAGAAAGCCTGAGGTGAACGAGGAACTTGTAGATCTTATAGATAGACTCTCGGAGTCAATCGACTCATACTTCTCCAGGAAGAACGATATCAAAGATGATACTGCCAAAAGAACATCTGATGTTGTGACCCACGCCTTTCTGAGCTACTTGTGGAGCGTTCAGAACATGGATATGTTTTATGATCTCATTCATCGTTCTTCCAGGCTGTTATTGAAGGAGAATGCTAAGCAAGATAGGGTAGGCAAAGAGAATGATGCGAGACGAAAACAGCTGGCCAAGACCAGTTATTTGGGCAAGTTTGTGTATAACGTGAGTGTGAACTTGAGAGCACTGGAGTTTGATGAAACTGTCCATTTGTGGCATGCTTTTGTGCAATATCGCGAGCCCACCAGAGCTATATACAAGCCTGTCAGACCTTTGAGCGACCCCAAGAATCGAGATGCTAAAGAATTGGATTACGATATCAGGATATCAAGCATGATTCTGAAAAATGCAAACATAACAGATGTTGCGGGATATCACTCTTATGATTTTGCCCCACATTTGCAGGCGGGAGCCCTAACAGTCTCTGAGATTGATCTTTCCGATCTGCTTGATTACCAGATCTTTTTACTCGAAGCGTATGGTACACCAACACCGCCACAGGTTCGCAATGTTCTCTCCATGATGTCGGCTTCCTCAAATCTGTTCCCCTCTTTGCATTACGTCAGTTACCTGGAGTACCTCAACAGGGAAGACTATGAGAATGCCCTATTCGAATTGCATCGCTATTTCGACTACATGATGTCAAATGATCAGAGGGTTTTTTACCATTACGCGCTCGTATCTCTGGCTACACTTGAATCACATTTTGGGAACAACCGTGAAGCATTGCGAGCAATTGACGAATCTATCTCTGTTGCTCGGGAGCATCAGGACATGAGTTGTTTGAGTTTTCTGCTGACTTGGCTTATTGATTTCATGAGGAATAAGCCCGAGCTTTACAAAAGCGGCACGCCAGGCGAGAATGTGGATACCATCACGCAAACTTTGAAAGTTCTCAACTCAAAGACCAAAGAGGTCAACAATCTGAATCTTCAGGCAGTCTCTTGTCAGTTTGAAGCTTTGCAAGCAATGGCTGATGGGGAACCCATGAGTAAGGTCATGAATAATCTCATCAGGGCATCTTACATACTTCTGAGTTCGCCTTGGAGGGAGTCAGAAAGGTCTGTTCTGCTGAAAACGTGCGATTTGCAGATAGCCAATTGGAGTAGAATTGGAATTTCCACTCTGAGCAATGTTATGACTGACGTTGCGGCTGATACTTTTGGATTCAGCCATAATTTGTACGACGAGGCACACGTTCTGATGAGGCGAGCGAACGCCGAGTTTCTGAAAGGAAACATCAAAACTGCATTTGAAATTATGGCGGACGATGGTTCTTCTATGAGCAACGTCAGTCTTGGCAGAATTTGGAGCTTTCGGAAGATGCTGTTCACGCTGTCTAATTGGATCTGCAAGGGCAGACTTCATGCCTCAAAAGCTTTGATCGATTCCCTGAAGATACAGGTGAGTGAAGTGAAGGAGATAAATTTCGAGGCAGAGTTGATATACCTAGAAGTTTCATATCTGCAGAGAGTTGGAGACTCTACGGCTGCGCACAAACTGCTTTCATCGCAATTCGTTGACAGGAAGTGCTACGATATTTACTGGTTAATAGAGTATGAGATACTCTACGCTGCCATAATTGCGGAAAGCTCGACGGCCCCCTCCCGTGGATTGTCTATTTTACTCAATGCGTTGAATTTAGCATATGATACTTCATTGGTATCTCTTTCATGCAAAGCTATGCTCACATTGGTGGAGCTCTTATTGGCTATGGATGAAGACCAAAATTGGTCTGATTGCAAAGATATTCTCTACAAAACGATGCCGTCAATACTACAGGTAGATCAGATTGCTATGATAGCAAAGGGCTTCTATCTACTCGCTGTTACTTTCAAATGCAAGTTCATCCATGACAGAGAAGAAGAATCACTAAATCAAACACTTCGGTTCTTGGAGCATGCCGTGTTACTCTACAAAAAGTCCAGTGACTTGGGGATGCTCGAGAAATGCTTTGATCTAGAGACCAGACTAGCTCAGATTACAAACCACGCTGAACTGATTGCCCACGCTCAAGAAAGTACGAAAAAGCTCATATCAAGAAAGCTTGAAGAAATGGCATATTGCATCGATACCTAATAATACACACATGATGGACGAACCACCTAATATACAATTACCAATCAATCTGACTCAGTAGATGGGCTTTGGCAGCACGCACTCGATCTAGTTCTCTCAATGACTTTATTCTGGTGTAGTACATTGAACAGTCTTGGGAGTCACATTTGAGACCAGCCCCAATGTTGATTAAACCTAGTTTCGTGTTGTGTGAGATTGAGCAACAGACTCTACACACCGTCAGGATATCAAGAACTTTTGCTTCATGCTCTCGAAGGGTAGAATGAAATCTCACAATAGACTCACTTTTGTCCGAAAGGCAGCTGTCGCAGACACCAGGGTCAGCTGCGGCTATTTGACGTCCACATATTAAGCAATTCAACGTTTTGGCAAAGCTTAAGATCGTGGTCCTTCCGGTCGTAGCAGGATCTTTGGAGGTCACTTTCAGCATTTTTGGCATATCCTGGAACCACTGTCTCACATTCACGCCCATGAGGCCAAATATTCGTTCAAGAGGAGGTATTAACATCTTTGTAATATAGTAGTTCCAATCCAACTCTAACGCATCTGGCCCTTGTCGGTCTATAAACTCTTCCGGTGTTAAACACCGCTCTCGCAGAGTGGCTGATTTTCGACCTTTGACCACTAAATATGGTACTCTTTCCTTATATTGTGGTTCGGACCTGTGATCCTGTTCCATAAGTCGCTTGCTGATGATAGCCCCCGGAGGAGCATGTATCTCATTTTTGTAGGTCCCAATTCTCACCTCCTTTCCAAAACAAAAGTCTTGAATGCTGAAGTTCCCATTCATGATTTTCCAAAACTGGGTTTCGACATAATCCTGCACATTGGAGATATCCTTGCTTTCGAAAAGCTTTCTCAAAGAGCACTCCACAATCTTTTGCTGAGCAGGTATGCCGTCTCTCCTGACAGTCTCTATTCCCTTTGCGTCAAACTTTGGTTCTTTCTGTTCTAGGTGTTCGTAACTGTATCCCACATAGCGCTTCTTGCTCAGCAGAACACAAGGATGATAAACTTTCTCAAACTTCAGTTTGACTGGAGCTGGATTGATAGATGTGATATGGTCAGCCATCTGCCGACCAATTGTGAATGCTTCAACCTTTGACTTGCCCGGTAGATAGACGAACAATGAATCAGTATCACCATATACGATCTTGGCACCCCAAGCACTATTCTTCTCAATCTCACGGATGGCCCTATTCAATGTCTCTCTTCCGGCAGAAACTATACTGTCAGCAATTTCTGCACAGGGCATTCTGCCAGAGAAACTAGCAGAGGTGTATCCGTAGGTGACGTTGGCTATCAACTTCAAAGCCAGCTGACGATTGTTGTATAGACTCTCCAAATGCAAGTCTCCTTTAGATTTAGATAGTGTGTCCTTAATTAGCAACCGGGTGTCGAGGATTTCAGTCAGCATTTTTGCTAGCAAAGATTTGCGTACACTTGGCTTCAAAAACATCACCCCATTTGGTGTGATCGTAATCTGATCTTTCATCAGATCAAGAAAACCAAGAGGGAGCTTGACCTTACCAACACCAAGTTGTTGAGCACTCTTCCCATCATACCCTCTGAGCTGCCCCAGCATTGTGGAGTAGCATATGTTATATGCAATAATCATTGACGGGTATAACGACTGAAAATCCAAGACAAGAAGTGGGCTCTTATAGAAAGCACTTTCCGGCTCCATGACCAACGCAATACATTGAATTGGGGCTTGCTTGAACACCTGTTTCTTGCTTGGAGAAATGAGCATGAAGTTTTCTTCCTTTGCTATACGAACAAGTAAGCCCTCCACCTTATATTGAGAGCCTCGCGTAAAGATCGAATAGAAGTCGATCCCGATCAGTCTAGACTCCTCGGTGGCTTTATTCACAAGTTCCTGGTTATCGAGAACACCAGCAGTCAAGGAAAGAAGCCGGGTATAGTAGTTGATCACAAACGAGCAATCTTGTATGCTTCCTTTCTTGAACCAAGATGTGAGCTGGCGATGATCAAAATGAGGACACCGTTCATGCAAAACGTGGAAACATACATTTTGCAAGGTATATTTCAATAGATTGACAGAATGCCTCAAAGCTCTCCATAGATTGAGAATGTGCCTACCTGTTACCTTGAAGGCCGAACCAGATACATATCCCCATCTCTCTTTAGATTTGTTTAAGTGCTTTTCGTTCACTCTGGAGATCTTGGCTAAAAAGTCGTACCCGTAGGCGTGATCCATCCTCTCTATGATGTAGCCCCAGGAAGAAGCATGTATTTCATATCCACATAAAACATCAGGATCAACTAGAGAGATCAGGCAAACCAACTCATCAATCAATTCTGTTTCTGTTTCACATATCTGTACGGAAGTCGAAAGCAATCCTGGAAAAGAAGCTTCATCCATCTCTGTCAAACAATCTGATTCACTTCTGAGAACAAAACAGCCATGATTTATGATACTAAGGTCATAGGGGATGCTGCTGGGATCGAATCTCCAGAAAACTGCCCCTATTGGATCGTGTTCAGGATCAGGGTTCAACCTGTCTCTCGTGTTCACGTGTGTCTCGACCATCAGTACAGTCATATCGTTGAACGATTTCTGGAGCTGTGGGGTCTGCCTCTCAAGAGATTTGTACTTGAAACCATACTCATTGGATGCAGTAGCAAACTCTATCTGAGATTTGAAGAACTGAGTTTTGGATATAGAGTTCTCTTTGCACCATGTCTGAACGTTTTCATACGAGGGCAAGACGCCATCAACATATTTGAAGATAGCGACTTTTGGTGGTTGTAGTTTTTTCTCTAAAGAGCAAATCATCTGTCTAGCATTCACTGATGATTCTGGAACGGCAATGGAGTGGTATGGCTTCAAATTGTCAATTGAGTCGCTTTTCAGAACGAATTTCTTTCCACTACTGAGAAAAGGTCTTTGTGGAACATGGTCCTCATTTGAGTAGAACGGATCCGTATATTCTATTTGCAAAAGACCCTGTTCTGTCTCCAAAGACTTGAGAAAACCGGAGTTGTCAAGATTGGCCGGTGGCAGTCCCACATACTCTGCAACAATTTCTTCTTTTGGAAAAAATGCATGCTCTTCTTTGAATAGTGATCTTACGACTTTAGCTGCTGGTGTGCCATTTGCTTTGCGCATGAAAGAATTTGATGTTTTTAAGAGCACAGGAGAGGCTTGCGTTTGCCTGAGCATGGTCCAATCTCTATCAATCTCCTCCACAATGAACTCTTCAGCCGCATCCTCTGGTGTGATGTGAAATGACAATTGCTTCTTTGGGCTAGTGGTGGCTGGCTCTGTGGGTTCTCCCTCCGAGTCTGTCTTCAGTTTTTTAGTTGCAGGAGATAAATCGGCATCAGAAACATTCGATACGGGCGACTGCGATTGAGAAGTTTGGTCAGGTACGGTGTCCTTCCTTTTCTGGGGCACATGTACCTCGATTGGCACGGGCTGCGTCGAATGAGACTGAGCATATGATTCAAGAAGTTGGGACGCATCCAAACTTGAGCGTGGCAGCAAAATAAACTTATTGATTTCCATATGGTATGCCAGTTTCGCAATACTTTGAAATGCGGTTGGAAACTCATTCAAATATGGTCTGGGAGGTAACATATCTGATGTCTCGGGCTCTTTATCGAACTTTTTGGACCACTCTGACTTCGACATTTCACAGCAGTATTTGAAGAGGTCATTCAGGGTATCTCTCTCCACCCACGTCACTCTATCGAAGTTACGCTGTGAGCCAGTGAACATCTTTGCCTTATCAGCATCTTTCAAATTCTTCACTGAGCGCTGATACATGGCATCCTTGATCATTTCTTTGGTCGAGGTTATGTATGTCATGTTCTCAGCCTGGCTCCCATGAAGAAATGCTTTGTACTCAATAAAATTGGAATGGGTTTGCCTTTCAGATGTTTGAGCAAGATTCACAATAGAGATAGCAGTGGTATCCACTTCAACCATGGAAGAGCCCATTCGCGGGAATATCATATCATCCAAAACATTGTAGCAGTCAGTTCCGGAGACGGTGACCATTTTTGAGAGAATTGTCGTCCTCAGAGAGTCTGTGAATTTGATGCGATTGAATATCGCAGTATCATCGCCTTTGAGACCCACAATCGGAGCTCTGAAGAACCAGGAGTCTAAAACAAGCCAATTGCTGCAATAGAGATTATAATCTTTCAGGAACTGCAAGTTGAGGGGAACGTGAGTTTCGAAAGGCTGAATGGGCCTTCCAAATACTTTGCCATCTTGCAAGACATTGGTGAGTCTTCGTATGTACCTGGGGCTAACCAGAGAAATCTTGACAAACCCATCCCAGCCAACATTGTAGCCATAAAAGGGAACCCCCCTGACCAAAGATATATCTGAAATGAAAGCCCTCATCTTGATGAGTGGTTCCTCGTCATCCTCGTCTTGTTCTGACGCATCATCCACGTCTTGATCCGAGTCGCTCTCGCCATCTCCTCTATCTCCTCCATCTTTCTTCCGTTGTTTCTTTGGTCGCTGAATTTTGCCACGCTGGAATGAGAGAAACATCCGAAGGTTGATTTCGTCCTTCAGTTGGATCAGCCATCTTGTTATTTGGTCAGCAGCTTTAGGTCCCGTGTATTGTATGTACAGATAGGGAAACACATTGTGAATGTGTATTAAACACGTGTGACCAGTTCGTAGTTTTCCATAAACTCTTATTATAGGCACTTGTGTCAACTTCTCATCTGTTGGTTCTCCATTAACGGTGGAATATGGCTTGTCCAGATAGGCAAATGGCGGAGACTGATAAGAGTCCAGAGCGGTGATCTGGGCAACGAAATGAGCAGGATTTTGTTCGAGAGAACCCGAAGAAATAAAGCTCGCCATGGAATGGAACAGATATCACCACATGTGTATAAAAATGTGGTAAAATAGCAAGACTTTGTTGAGTGAAGTTGGAGTTGTTAACACTTTGGATCAATTGCCACAATAAAAAAGATTTATAGTTAGGAACCCCACCCACTGCTCATCTCATCACCTCCACTGATTCCAGAATCCAGACTTGAGCCATTAACCACTCCATCAATTGGAACTGAAACCACACTTCAATTGAATGTCAATAATTACATCGACTTCAAAAACAGCTCAATGTCCCAGAATCAGGGTGATCGTGCAGTTGTATATCTCAAATTTCCCATCGCGAGACCAGATGGATGGAATGCTGTGGACAAGGAAGATGCTCTCAACCAGAATCCGGGGATAAATCGAGAGGAAACGCAAAAATGGAACGAAGAGAAGGAGGGAATATTGTTGCGAAGCGTGTTACCACTGGTGAAGGTTGAGATTGGACCTTCTCAGAAAAAAACCCTCAAAGTAAAATACGATTGGGTTAGACTATCTCGAGAGCTGGATGTTGACGTGCCGTCATTACAAAAGAAGGTGATGGAATTATACTACCTGGAATCTAAGCTGCAGAACGAAGATGCAATGTTAAATTCAAAGTCAAACGACCAGACTGTGGGAGATTTGGCAAATTCTCAACGAGTACCGGACGTCAAGCTGGATTCGAGATCAAACTCTCAGTTAGATCCTGCATTCCAGGAAGCCATCAAGAAGCTCACAATACTGGACACCAGTGGATACGCCAGTGGAAACACAAGCGGACACACGAGTGGACACACGAGCGAGCATGACAATAAATATGCCAATGAGCACATCAAAGATCACACCAAGGAACATGTGTCTTTTACCAGAAACGAGGTCAAGCCTTTGCGGAATATGTCTGGGAGATTCGTGTCTGGTGCTCGACAGGTCTCTACCAGCACACTACGAGACTCGGTGGGCTCAGTGGACTCTTTGGCGTCGTTTGAAGACAAAGACACGATGGCCACGAGTAAGTTTCTACATAGGTCTTTATTATTCCCCAAAGTGAGGAACAGGCCGAACAGTGACGACGAGGATGAGGAAGAAGACGAGGAGGAAGACGAAGACGATCTGGAATTCACAGAGGGAAGCGAGACGGGGATCAGCAGCATCAGCCAGTCCGCTTTAGAGAATGAGCTGATCAACAGAATGTAAAGTAACTCAATTGGCCAATAAATTTCTCAACTAGATAATTTGTTCCTCATAACTTTCCAGTTATCTACTGATAAGCGTGTGGCCCCAAATACCCGATGAGCAAGCCACAAATCACGTAATGGCCACACGCTCAGTTCCGCGTGGTAGATTTACCTAACAGTGGCATCTATCTCCATGGGCTCTCTTTCGAGCAAATCCGGGGCAGAAACCGAACCAAAAACTACAACAGATTCAATGTTACAATTATCTTTGAGATCGGCCACCAATGGTTTTAAAAACGTGTCGAAGTTTGCTTCCACGTTCGGCTCCAAGTATGCAGCCATCAGAACCATCTCCATAGTCAGTGCGGCCGGGGTCTCCAAGCTCAGAGAATTGCCCTCTCTGGTTCCCGTGGATTCAACTTGGTATATGCCCAATTCGCCTCAGAATGGATTGCGTGAGTACTTGGAGGAACGGTTATCAGCAGATACCGTGTTCTTTGACATTGACGCCATCAAGGATCCAGCCAGTCCGTATCCCCACATGCTTCCATCCGCAGAAGACTTTGACAAAAGTGTCAGCAAACTCGGAATCAAAAATGGCGATAGTTTGTTGATCTACGATAACCAGGGCATATTTTCCAGTTGCCGTGCTGCCTGGATGTTTGAAGTGTTCGGTCACGATATCTCCAAGATCAATCTGCTTAACACTTATCCAATCTACAAAGAGACTAACAATGCGGTTGACAACGACACGTTTGAAAGTGAGAGCCCATTAGCTGAGTCAGATTACAAGCATGCTAAATTTGACAAAACCAAGGTTATCGATTACGAAGAACTGTTGGAATTGGTCAAGGCAGAGAAGATAGGTCCCGAATATACCCTTTTGGATGCCCGTTCAACACCAAGATTTACAGGCGAAGCCCCAGAGCCTCGTGCGGGGTTATCATCTGGACACGTTCCAGGTGCTATTTCGGTTCCGTTTACTGATCTTCTGGGTTCCATCAAAGACGGGTTCCTGTCCCAAACGAGATTGCAGATCTACTTCCAGGCAAAAGGTATCGACGACTCCAAACCTTTCATAGTCATGTGTGGCACCGGTGTGACCGCCTGTATTCTCAAGTATGGACTTGAAATCGCAGGTTTGGGCCAGAAAGGCATTAGAGTCTATGATGGTAGTTGGACAGAATGGGCTCAGAGAGCAGAACCTGAGTACATCCAAAAAGTTTAACTGTATGCATAAGTTGAGCCTCATGTAGCAAAATTAAGGCTCTTTTATAGCCTTAGATTTGCTTGATACTGTTCAGTTTGATACTGTATACACACTCAATCCCATAAAGCAATATTATAACCCCAATCTAAAAAGCGAATCCAAATTCCATTATCGTCTCTAATGGCGTGGCCAGGTATTAATCCAGCCTAATCAGCGCATCTTCGAGTAAGTCGGTTTATAAAGGCGCGTTCACGATTCAATTTCCTCGAGACCCTTTGCCGCGTATATGGTAGAAAAGTGGACTGTTTGGTCATCTAATCCTGAGGAGTCCGCATCAGGTCATCCAGTTCGTCCGTGTAGTGATGCAAAAACTATTGAAAACTCCAGCCGGTCTCTTTACCTACTATTGATGTATAATCACTAATAAACACCAAAGCTGCTAAGGGACCACCCGCGGCCATAAAAGCTGACCAAGTAGGAAATTCCTCTTTCACATCAACAACCTTATCCTTCATTCCATTGGACTTCGACTCCAAATCATATTCCACAATCAGAGTAATCTTTTTTGCCGAAGAACGCACTACCATCATCTTTAACATAAGTAAGGAAGAATATGAGATTGTCGCCATATCAGCCAGAAGTTTGGGTACATCAGCAATTAGCTGAACAAGACTTGTACGCCATCCTATCTGGCCAAGCTTTGCTTCTGCCGTAGAGGTGTTTTCATGATCATATGTGTAAGGATAGACACACACAAGAAACAACGATATGCATATGCCCACCACTGACAAACAAAAATAGGACTTCACAAACTTCGAGTCTCGAATTCGAGGCTTGTCGATTGTCAAAGCACTCATGATGATTTAATTTGCAAATGATACAGAGTGATTTTATCCCTTGGTAAGCACTATGTGTTGCATACTTGCGGGAATTTGGACTGGGGGCTGGAGTTTGACAGTACACGCAAACAGCTCTCCAGAAACACTTCAGTCGTGAAAAGTATCACATTAAAGAAGTAGTACTCTAATACGTTAGTTTCCATTCAGCATAATATAATCGGGTAGAATTGCCTGTTATGTCGATTCCTGGACTCCAAGGAATTATATCAGTAAGTGAGATCAGTCGAATGCGAATTCTTCACCACAAAGTCTCGTCACTAACCCATCACCAGGCCGATACACTGGCTCCTCACATCGACACCAGCTCAGCATTGGTGCCCAGTGGAAGTGCTACAGCTTTACCGAATGCAAAAACTGTGGAAATATCAGCATTTTCAGAATGGAGATTTGAGCTGGGCAGTTCCTCCGACAAATTGCGAGTGAGACTAGTGGCTGGAGAAGCAGAGATGTTTGGTACTGAACTTTCTTCAAACATGGAGTACTCCTTCACCGGAGCAATGAAAACGTGTATATTCACGTTTAAGGGCTGTACAATAGAATATGCAGGATGTGAACTCTCGTCTGAATACGTTTCTGACGAATCATGCATGACCAACTACCTGAACCTACACTTTGCACTGGAGAGACTGAGGAAAGAAGCCAGCACTTATAACGAAACCAGCACCGACAAGAGACTCGGACCCAAGGTGCTCATAGTTGGAAACAAAGATTCCGGAAAGACCTCTCTGGCCAAAATTCTGACTGCCTATGCCACCAAGATGGACCGTCAGCCAATCCTCGTCAACCTGGACCCATCTACAGCCAACTTCAGTATACCTGGAATGCTCACGGGAACCACGATCTCTGACATCATGAATGTGGAAAACGTGAATCTAGGAGAAACCATAACAACGGGTCCAACGTTCTACCACCAGAAGCAGCCCATAGTGAAATGCTTCGGGTTGGAGAGTTTCTCAGATAACGATAAGCTATACAAGTACGAAATTTCGCAGCTCGGCATCAGCGTCTTGAGCAGACTGCGTAACGACCAAGTGGTTGGCGAGTCGGGGCTCGTTGTGGATACTCCTGCTTTCAAAATCACGGATTACGAACTTATTGAGAACATCATATCGGATTTCGAGATCGATGTGTTGATTGTGATAGGCCACGAGAGGTTGTTCGTGGATCTGAAGAAGAAACTCATCAAGCCATCGAACCAGAACAGACTCACGGTCTTGAAGATGCCCAAGTCAAGTGGATGTGTTGATTTAGATGACAAGTTCTCTAGGGACTTGCAACAGAGGTGCATTAGAGAGTATTTCTACGGGATAGAGAAACAAGTGTTGAGTCCTTTCTCCATTATGGCCAATCTGAAAGATCTGATCATTTTCAAACCTGTGGAACCCAACGGCATGTTCGGGTCCTCTGGGTTATCTTTTCTAAGTGGTGATATGGAGGAAGATGAGGATATCAAAACGGAGCCCAATGCCCAGCTGAAATTTACAGAGTATTCCAAGCTGCTTGAAAGGATCACCGAGCCAACGGCTGAGATTCTCAGCAACGCCGTACTTGCGATGGTGAACCCCTCTGGCTTGGATCTCAACAGGTTTGCATACACGGACGATGAGCAGGCGTTGATAGAAGACACGGTTAACACCTCGGTGGTTGGGTTCACGTATGCCGTGAGTGTGGACGATACCAAGGGCAAGGCCAGGTTTGTGGTACCTTCACCAGCCAACCAGATGCCCTCAAAAGTTTTGATTTTGACCAAGTTTAGATATCACGAATGATATAGGGGAATATACGTAATGCCATAACTGTAATGCTGTCATATGTTAAGTCTATAATACACATCCGAACACATGTTCTTGATTTTTTTGGCTCTTTCACTCTGGCTGTAAGTTCTGCATCGGAATGGATTCAGAAGGTTTAGCAGACTCAATGTCTGCAACGCGACCAGTTTCAGGGTCCAGTAAACCCTCAAAGAACGTTTCTCTCAGCTCCTTCCACCTGGTGGTCCAGGTACCAAGACCAACCATCAGCGCACTAGACACTGATTGCAAAAACCACCACATAGCATGTTTTGGAAATGAGCCCGAGTATAACCAGCACACAGGGAGGTTCACAGCATGTATTGTGAGTGCAAAATCCCACGCAAGTTTACTCCTCCCCACTATAACAGTCATAAACATCACACATATCAAAGAATCTATTAACCACAAAAGACTCAAAGTCCATCCAAGAGTGTTTCCAAACGATATCAGCTCCCACGAGAAAATCCAGCCAAAATCGAACGTGTAACCGGCAACTGATGCTGTGAAATAAAAAAGTATGAATGCCACCGAGTAGTAGAAGATCTGGAGGAGCACGATCTGGGCGAAGATCCGCGACGGAGAAAACGTGTCCCTGAAGGATTCGGCTGCATCGTGCTTATGAAGGCGTATATAGCCCCTCACCTGCTCAAACATTGCGTTGTCTGCCGCTGAATTGAGATAGAAAGAAGATAGTTGTCATGTGAGTCTCAAGATTGTGAGGCGAAGATCACTGATCAAAACTAGGTAGTGCAGAAGACTCAAATATGAGCCGCAAAATAAACTAAGCGAGATATAAAAAACAGTTCCATCCAAAACATTAACAATTACTACAAAACTCCAGCCATTCGTAAATATGCACTTACCATCCACAACATGTCCAGCCAGTGCGCTCTTCATCCTCACTGAGGTTCAAACTCAAAGTTAAGCTCTGCTTCTTTCGTAGTGCAGCAAGAGCCCTCTTCCTATGATCTGTGGAAACAGTGAGCACTGAACTGTTGCCCACCTCCGAGTAAAATGGAAAATCACCATATTGGACCCCACTATTAACATTCTCGGGATCCAAAGTTCCCAATTCAACCTTTGTCAAAACACTGTAGCCCAACTTCTCGAAGCTCTCAGTAACGTTAACGTTTTTCAGCGCACTAGCGTACACTAGTGGAATTTCAGTGGCCAGTTCACGAGAGTACTCCAAACAAAATTCCAGAGCCTCCTCTTTTGTCACCAGTTCATCGGGATTAACTTCGGGCGAATCCAGCAGATCACACTTATTGGCAACCAGCACTATAGAAACCGTTGACTCGGTAAGATTCTTGATGTCTATCATAAATTCACGCATCATAGCAAAAGACTTTTTATCCATTACATCATATACCAAAATGACTCCAGCAGATCCCCGGTAATAACCTCTCGTGAGTGACCGGAACCTCTCTTGGCCGGCAGTGTCCCAGAGCTGCATCTTCATCTTGACGTTATCCACGTTGGAGGGACCGAGACTAAGTATCTTTGAAGAAAACTCTACCCCAATGGTCTGAGACGTCAGCGTATTCCAACCACCTTTCATGAATCTATGGAACAAACTGGATTTGCCACATCCAGACGGACCAACAAGTATGATTTTGGCGAGGTAGTCATAGTGATCTATTCTCTGTCTGCTGATAGTGGGCTGTAGAGACGGCGTCCCTATGGAAGATGTGTCAATAGAGTCCAAGCTGTTTTTCCGCAACATCTTCTGATGATGATATCAATGTCGGAACAACCACAAACGCCAAAATCGTATCCATATACGCGCTGAACATTTGTTGTTCGGTTTCAGTGTTGTGTCAGAGTAAGATGAGATGCCTTTGCAAATTACCCGTTTAGGCAATCGCATTGAATCTGCAGAGGGCTCCCATTAGCGATGCCTAATTATGGTGCTTTCGACTTAAAATATTAACTTAAATATCGCTTATTTTCGCGTCCTTGGCAACGTCGTCGTAGATTTCAAATCTCCTCTGGATGGTAACAGGAATACCTGCCCTAGCCTTGGTGATCAGCTCTGGGTCCAGCTCAGCGTACACAATCTCATCAGCCTCACCCGCCTCAGCAATGATATTCCCCATTGGATCGACCACAAGAGAATGGCCATACGCATGATATCCGCTGGTGATGTCTCTAGAAGGAGAACACAGAATAACAAAGACCTGGTTGTCCACCGCTCTTGCTCTGGCCAGAAGGTGCCAGTGCAATGGTCCAGTGGTGGTGTTGAAAGCACCTGGGTAGAACATGGCAAACGAGTTCTGGGGAGGTCTTGCAGCAATCGCAGCCAATTCAGGGAAACGAATGTCGTAGCAGATTCCAAGACCTATGGCACCGAAGTCGGGGAGGGAAAAGACAGTGGCCTTGTCTCCACCTGTCAGACTAATACTCTCCTTAAAAGTAATTCCACCTGGGATATCGATGTCAAACAGATGAGCCTTGCGATGCTTGGCAATAATTTCACCCTGTCTGTTAAAGGAAACAGATGTGTTGTAGATTTTGTCATCCTGTCCACGTTCAGGGTACGAACCACCGATTACTAAGATACCATATTCCTTGGCAATATCCGACAAAAACTTGGTGGTCTCACCATTGGGTATGTTCTCAGCGTATTTGGGGAATTCTGAAACAGAGTAAGGCGAATTGAAGCACTCTGGCAACATGATCAAGTCCAGCGACGAATTCTCCTTAATGGCCTTTGCGATGTACTCCCTGACCTTGGATAGATTGGCCTGCTTATTGGCACCAGCACTAAGCTGCAAAAGCGCAATTTTCAAAGGCTTTGATAAAACGGACATTGTAAATGGATTCAATTATTATATTTGCAACACAATTTAGGTTGTATGAAATCGACAAGAGACGGCGACTCACATTAACCAGCCGAGCAGATATCCGCCGTGCCCATTCGGGAAACGATGACTTGCGAATTCAGGCCCCCGTAGCCACAGCGGCTTTTCTTTCACTTTAGTGGCTAATTTTCTCTTTCTTCTTTTCTTCCCTTCAACTGTTTCAAGAATAGAAATCAGTTCACAACTGTTTTTGGTGTTGTGATGGCATATTCTTCAGTGTCTAGAGAACGCAAGGTGGCAGTGGTGGGCGCCAGGGCCGTTGGCAAGTCTTCCCTGACGGTGCAATTTGTGGAGGAGCATTTCAACGAGTCGTACTACCCAACGATCGAAAATCAGCTGGGGAAAACCGTCAACTACAAGGGATTCGAATACTCTATCGAAATCCTGGATACCGCTGGCCAGGATGAATTTTCCATGATGAACCAAAAACACCTCATTGGCATCCATGGTTACGTGCTGGTGTACTCCATAACCTCTAGGTCCAGCTTCGACATGCTCAAAATCATCAGAGATAAAATCCTGGACAGCACGGGCCAAGATCAGATCCCAATGGTCATAGTGGGAAACAAAAGCGATCTCAATCTACAAAGACAGGTATCTCAGCAAGATCTGAAAGATCTGGCCCAGGAGTTTGGCGGATGCCCTTACATCGAGTGTTCGGCTAAGCAAAACGAAAAGGTGTCCAGAGCCTTTGAAATAATAGTGGGTGCTATTGAGGAGCAGCAGAATCCTACGGCTGATCAGGAGGTTCAGGAAGGTTCAAGCTGTGTTATAATATAGACTATATTAAACAGGCGATTCTGCCTCTCCCTTCCTACTGAAATTGAGATTGCTGCCTAGTTCATGTTTTTGCTTGTTATGATAATATAATGTTTTTTTGGTTTTTTTATGAAAATTTGGAGAAAAATGCAATAAATGGAAAAAGAATAAATTGCAGTACAGAATTCAAGTTCATACATATGGATATATATGGGTATATCTAAAAATTATTCAGATACATATTTGCTTTTGACTTATCCGTTACACTATAAACTTGAGATTGGTGTCGATTGGATGAGAAGCACTCAACTGAGGCTTTTGCGTATACTTTCCACTCAAAACCTTTCTCATGTTCTGCAAAAGAGTCAGATATGACTGCTCTTGACCAGAACTCATGACGGTAATGAACGAGTAACTCATTGCACCAGTGGAGACACCATTCTCCTTCGCATCTGCTGATGTCTGATCATCCTTACATCCAGAGATCATGATCACATCGGCCGCAGAGGTTTTAGTCTGCTTGGTCTTGTCGATAGCAGCCTGGTTAGGGCCACCGCTTGTCAAAAGACCAAACAATCCAGTAGCCTTGCTGAGAACACCGGACATGTCGCCCTGCATGTAAGAGGTGACAGCACCGAGCAAACCCTCACCGGCCTCTTTGGCAAGATTGGGTTCCTTCTCTACACCACGAGTGGAATATGAATATGGAAGATCAAGAGCAGAACCTGAATGACACGAGTCGAACAAGGCAGTCAACCGAACTCCGGCTGGCAATGTGTCCACCAATAACTGGTGCATTTCGTCGTCCACAATCATACCACTCTGTTCAAAATCAAGAGGATAGATAGTCTCATCATTTCCATCGTACTCGTCACCATCCAGGTCCTTAGTTTGACCACCATGACCCGAGTAATGGAAGAAGAGAGAGTCGTTTGGCTTGGCATCCTTAACCAACCATTTCATACCATCGATGATGTTCTGTCTCAATGGCACCGCTCTTCTATTGGTGTTGGTCTCCACCAAGATTACCATGTTATCTTTGGTGAACCCGCAGTTGCGTTCCAGAAATTGGGATACGTTGGTGACATCGTTGATACATCCATTCAACTGGTTGTTGGTGCCGATGTAGTTGATACCGACCAGCAAAGCCTTCTTCCGTCCGGTACACGTGGAATATTGGTAGTTGTAGCCGTTAACACCAAAACTCTGGGGCTGTGCGCTTGGGGTCTGCAATCCACCTGATGCCTGCTGGAGCCTAACTCCCTGGTTTGGCTGGTGCTGCTGGTAGACAGATTGGGAGTTGGCCTGCTCTTGGATCTGTTGCGAGGACCATCCTTGCGGAGCAGCTGCTGGTCTGTTGTACTCCTGACCTTGCTGCTGGAACTGTTGCTGAGAGTAGCCATTTTGACCGTAGCCAAAATCGTACTGTTGCTGCTGATTTGGAGGCGCGTATGCCGGACGGGAGTAACCCTGATTAGCCTGCTGGCCACCGTAAGTTGCCCCGTTGGAACCGGGGTAGCCACGCTGTTGCTGATTACCACCTGGAAAACCACCGTACATCTAGGAGAGATTGTTCGAGAAAAAAGATTGTTAAATTGAGCTGAATATACTCGCGGAGATGATGTTCTTCAGTAACCAACCCCCAGATCTCGGCAGCTTCAGATGAAATTAGGCTGTCGTGGGTAGGAGAATCTTTAATTGGCGAATTTATGGCTGTGCAGGCTGATACGCGACGTGGAAAATGGCACAGGGCCGCAAACCAAGATGGAGAGCTTGAAGAGGCTCATGCGCATAAGCCAGTCCCGCGATTACGACAAGGTGCCGATCTGGACAAAGAACTTAGTATCCACGCGATCGCCTTGAGCTCTATACTATCCATCGTATACAATTTTTGATATTTCGCTAGTTCCACGCTCGAATTTAGTCCAAATTCAAGAAGCTCTGCAATGCCTCACATAGCTAAGAGAAAGTCGAACAAGCAGGGCCCAGTCTTGGACAAGAGTGGTATTCCGTACAACTACATTGTCGTTATTGATGCTGGATCCAAAGGTTCGAGGGCTTATGTGTACAATTGGCTGGACCCAGAATCGTTGGTATCTGCGGATGAGGACAAGGGACCTGCACCAAGGGTTGAGTTGTTGAAGAGAATAGATATTAATGCCAAGGATGGTACGAAGGATGATACTGATGATGAAGACAATGATAACGATACCAAAGAGGATGATTCTGATGAAGATTCCGAAGATGATGAGGTGGAAAACCAAGAAAACAAGCCCCCCTCAAAAGAAGACACAGACAACAATAAGTCCGAAGCCAATGGCATAGCTAAAGGCGATCAAAAGGTAACCAAAATGGACGTTCCAGTGATTACAACTGAAAAAAACTGGAGGAAAAAGATTAAGCCTGGACTTTCAGCCTATAAGGACAAGCCCAAGAAGGTGGGCAGCAAGCACATCAAGTATCTCCTTGATGCCGTATCAGACGTGGTACCGGAGTCTCAGCAAAGCAGAACACCCGTGTTCTTGCACGCTACCGCTGGAATGAGACTATTAACTCCTCGTGAACAAGAGGAGGTTTTGAAGACGACCTGTGACTACATATCTCAGAAGTACAACTTCTATCTGCCGGACTGCGCCTCTCACATGAACATCATAGACGGAGAGGTGGAAGGTTTGTACGGTTGGATCGCCATGAACTATCTCATGAACACATTCCAGGACTCAAGTGCAACATATGGTCTTCTTGATATGGGAGGAGCTTCCACGCAAATATCGTTTCAGCCGAACCAAGAAGAAGCCACTGAGCATTCTTCGGCTCTGTACAACATCAAGCTCGGTCCTGGATTGGATTATGGAATCTTCTGTGCCAGTTTCCTTGGTTATGGAATTAACCAGGCTCATAACAAGTACATAGACACCTTGAAGGAGCAGGCTGAAAGCACTGGTGCGGGTAATGGCGGCATTATCCATGATCCGTGTTTGCCAAAGGGGCTCATCAAGGATGATGACCCCCAGGTGGAAGGATCCGGTGATTTCGAGCAGTGCATGAAACTGATGTATCCTTTGCTGACAAGTACCGAGCATAGCGAGACATCATCGTGTTCTACAAATGAGCCCCAGGAAGTTTCTTCCTGTCTGCTTAGCGACTCGATTCCTAGTTTCGACTTCAATGTGGACCGCTTTGTTGGAGTTTCCGGTTATTGGGACGCGATATCTCACCTTTTAAAGTTTGAGGACATCAAGAGCGGTGGAGCGTATTCCTACGAGGCGTTCAGCACAGAGACAAAACGCGTTTGCGAAATGACATGGACGGAGTTGGATAAACTGAACAACCGGGACAACGATGACACAAATGCATTGTCTGACCTGACAGATACAGATCTGAAGCAACTGTGTTTCAAGTCGAGTTGGGTGCTGAGTGTACTCCATCGTGGTTTAGGGTTCCCTGCCCTGGGATCTGACACAGCTGATTCTGACAAACCTCTCAGTGTGACCACATTGGTGAATGGTTACGAGTTCACTTGGACATTGGGAAGAGCGGTTTTATATGCCAGTTCAGAATACGCAAGAGCCATCTACGGAGATGAGTTCGAGGTGGGTTACTTCAAGGGAACGTCTCCAAACGTGTTTGTAAACGGCGCAGAGGTCAAGGGAGTGGCCGCGAGACCGGCCTTCTCGGAGTCTAAAGATGGTTCTCAGAATAATATCGATACGCAAAATGAGGTCACTGGTGGAGAGGCTGATTCTACCGAAGATACGTGGATCACCATCTCCGACCACAGGATGTATGGGTCACTTTCGTTTCTTGCGCTTCTTTTGGTGGTGTTATATCTTTTGTTTGGAAAATCAAAGCGCAAGACCATCGTGGATGCTTTTAAACGCGTTTTCAGCAAGAAAACAATACTGGATTTGAGGCCAAAGTATAAGCCGCTCCGGTCTTTGGAGATGCCCCGCGATGCGTTAGAGCTCGATGATATGCTACGTGCCGAGGAAGCTACTGCTGAGTTCGAAATTGATGATGATTCTGATGAGTTATCGGATGATGGACTGGATATTGCTCCCCGTTGAATAACTTAGCTTAGTTCCAAATGTTATACCATCATTAATGATCTTTGGTAGAAATTGGTTATGGTGAAGGGGGTGCATTCGATGTCCCAAATAGGCATGTGGATGCCGCAGAGCCCCCTCCATGGCACATGCCTTATTTTCGAACCCGAGGAGCTTGTAGATTGATATATATTGGACGGTCTAAGCAGATCAGAGTTAGTTAAGATATACAGCTTTTGAACGTGAAAATGGTTGCAATATCCAAATTGGCACCGTCTAGGATCGCAAACAGAGCTGGCAGAAGACTGGCGTATCTGTGTAGATTGCTCACCAACGAGGAATTCTACAACCATCTCAATGGGTGAGTTTGACCAGTCCAACACAACAAGCACTAAGATTTCGACTTACTAACTGTATCAAGTCCCCTGGCCGATCCTGTCGCTCTGGATTCAACGCTTTCAACAATATGCTACTTCTTTTTGTTCATAGCGGAGGTGATACGTATGCGGCCCACGCTTATCAAGCACCTCAAGATAGTGCTAAGAAAGCTGCTGGCACTTGTGCTGACTTCGCTCAAGAGATCCGCATTTGGAAGCTTGAAAAATCATGTTGAACCAACTCTTCTATCATGGAGCAGTCGACTTGATAACAAGGAGGCAAAAGAACCTGAAGCCATAGAACCACAGGTCAATGCCCTTGACATCACATCATCCAAACTACGCAGTATCTCCAACTACATCTCCGACATCCGGATATTCGTGCGACTGTGGGGAATTCCGGCACTTACTGCTTTTGGGATCTCAGAAATCAAACAGACTAGAAAATCGGGCCAGTCACGGGTGTCAAGATGGCTGAATTACATAGACGTCGTTTCCATTGTGGCATACCAACCCCTCGAGAACGTGGGGTTTCTGGCAGACCACAAATGGACACACCATCCTGACTCAGTTGCTGGCGAAGTTGGTCTTTGGTACTACGTGGTGAGTTCGCGATTGTGGGCGATTTACGTGGTTTTGGAGGTGGTCAAACTGGCCAAAGAGTACGTGATTTCGATCCGTAACGGGAGCAGGATACCATTGTTGGAGAACTCAGCATTCTCGCGTGGTCTTGTCTCAAATCTTGCAAACCTCCCACTGACAGTTCATTGGTCGTTGCCTGAAGGTTGTTTGCCGGATATAGTTGTTGGTTTCTTGGGCACGTTTTCTAGTGCTTTGAACACCCGGGAATCTTGGAGTGCTGTGTTCAGAGACATAAGAGCACTGGATGTGTGAGAATTCAAACCCTACGAGACCACAAGATTAATTTGTTGCACAGTGATATTAATTGAGGTTCTATAACGCTATATAGCAAACAGTCCATTTGACCGGACAGTAACTAATTCTAAATTCCCACAAATTCACATAGAACACAGAGACTTTGGATCCGAACATTGAAGATACTCTCACAATACTCTCAGATAATGATTGCTTTCACTTTTCTGGGTTAGCTCTCAAGTGCTTAAGATGCGGAAGGTGCAGCGAGGAGCATGCCTGTTTCGCATCCGATTTCTGTGCAACTTTCAGCTTCCTTGCCTTCGATCTCATTCTCTCACTGAGTTCCAGTGAAGAGGTCTTCTTGTCCAATTTGTAGTCCTCGCATAGTAACTGTGTAAATATGTTCCACATCTGAAGCTCAAAGTCATATCCAGATTTCTCTGTAGAGCTCAGGTACAGTCTTCTCTGGTCACCGTTTTCCGCCTTCAGCTCCAGATCGAGCGTGTAGGGGAAAAGCTTGGGATATGATAGGTGCATAAACATAAGATCAAGCTCCTTTTCCTTTTCTTTTTTGTCCTTTGACAAAAATTTGCTGTAATCCTGGCCTGGATCGTAGTGACCAAGAGCCTTGGAGTGGAACCCTTCACTATCATGGTACCCAATAAACGAGAACGGCGCTTTCACCTGGTAGTATGGTTGCGCCAGAGCATGCGCAGCGGCTGGAAATGTGTCCTTGTCTCCTTCGCCGGCTCCGCCTTGAGTTAACAGAGGGTAGTAAAAGTCAGGTCCATAGAAGTTGTAGTATAAAGCAAGAAGTAGAGTCTGAACTTGTCTCTTCTTATCCAGGATAATCATACCAGTTTCACTGGCTGGATTGGGCAGTGTGCCTGGGAGATCATGGTAGTTCCAGTTCCTTGGATCTTTCTCGTTCTTAAACTGGCCTCGATCCGGTTTGTCGCCCACTTTGATGCCAGCTATGCTGTAATACTTTGGATGAGTAGTACGGGACCAGCAATCAGGCCATAAAACCAAGCCAGTCTTCAGGTAGGGCTTGCTATCAAACATGGGAGTGGGGTCTCGCACAACGACATTATCCGAATCCAAAAAGAGAATCTCCTGGAAAGAACTCGCGAAAAAAGCGTACAACTTGTACTGGAATCCACTAATCGCTTCACTATTGCGCAATCCGCTGGGGATCTCTTTGTGACCCAGAACACACTTGGCGTTCAACTCTGGCAAAATTTCATCGCAGAATGCTTTCTCATAATCATCAGCGTTGGCAATGTAGACTTCGACCGGTAAAGTGCATCCAGTTGTTCTCAATTGGTTGATATTCAAAAGAGTCAGCCAATTGTAATCACCACCTCCAACAATAACTATACCTCTTCCGGATGCAGTTTTCTTGGAGTCACCGAATACAGGGAACTTGTTGTCGACGAAAGCCTTCTGCACAAACAGCTGGTGTTTCTTGGTGAGATCCTTGACCGTATCATCGTCAACTACAAGCAAATGCGAAAGATACTCCTCACTGAAGTGGAAATCCTCATTAGTGTGAAAGAGCTCAGCAGCCTTCTCATCATTGTTGTATTTGACAAGTGGAGCAGAAGTCGGCTTCGCTTCGGCCAGGATTTTCGCCAATAGAGAAACGGAATCCTTGACAAGCTTCCCATTACCGCCCAAATCATGGGCTGCATCATCGCCGCCAAACGCAGCTTCGCCAAACTTGTTCTTGTGGGATTCGTCCTCCGGCTTTAACACGTTGTCATCTTCTTGGGTGCCGGAATCATCCTGGGACTTACCCTGGCCTGTTAATCTGTTGCTGTAAAGAGAAAATGGGCTATCAAAAGTGAGGAGTTCCTTGTAATTGGGACTGGCAGTAGTGTGAATGATGGTTGAGACTAATATCACTCCGACAACCAGGAGTATTATGCGTATGCGTTTCACCCTGGGTGAAACCATGGCAAGTCAGATTGTAGAGATAACTAGACCAGTTATGCAAAGTATATCGAATCAGAAGAAAGAAAAGCACAGAAAGCCCACTCAGGACAAGAACTTGATAGTAAAAATGACAATGTTAAAAAAAATCACCTTGTTCGGTACGAAAAGATAAAAGTGTACAGGGGACGTTAACATGCAACACAGGAATGGCTATGTTTAGCAATACCATAGCCCATCGGGTACACACAGCATTTCGCAGAAAAATCTTGAGACGATCGTCGTGCACAGCACGGAGCGATCTGCCGTGCAGGCTGGGCGGTGCAGTTGAAAAATAATTTCAGGTCAGGCGCACGTGGTTCGGGAGATCTAAAGGAGGAGAAGTTTATTGGTAGACGTAAAGGTGCAAACAAAAGCAGGTATCAGCAAAATATCGAGATGTCCAAGCATATAAAAAGTAAATAGATTCAACGTCGTCACCTGGCGGGATCCGTGAGTTGTTGTCTAGGCCAAGTGCACAGCCTCTCGGGCCGAGTGCGTCAGCCTCTCTGTAAATCCTTTTCTTGAGCACGTGATATGGCTTATCTACTTATCATGGCGGGTGCCTCAAAAAATATAAAATTAGACGCAAGTGACGAAACCTAAATTGAAAATTTGTTATGGCGGCCATATATAGATGTTTGACATGCAGTTGTGAGTAGGCCGTCAAGTGAGGTGCTGATCATCAATCACTCATGCAACATTTCTCTCGGGATCTGCGATCTGATGGATGTGCACCGTAGGAGAATCAACACCAGGAACATCACCGACATCCAATGGGGTGATGAACAGGGTCTGACAGTATGGATTCTTGCTCACCTTGTCCAGGATCATCTTCAGCGACAGCCTTCTGTTAATTTGATCCATAAACACGTCAAATTCGTCAAGTCCACGGATTCTGCTCTGCATCGGTTTCCATAATGCCAGTAAGAATGCAATCTGGGTAAACGACTTTTCTCCTCCAGAAAGAGACTCAACCATTCTCTTCTTCTCCCCCGGCTTGGTAGATACCATCATGGATAGCTTTCCATTCTCAAAGTCAAACTCGAGTTCTCCCACAAATGCCCTGATTGAGAGCGCCTGCTGGAATGCTTCATTCACTTCCATACAGAGTCTCTTGCGAGTAGTCTTGAGATTCTGCTTTCTTTCACGTAAAGATTCACCCAGTTTCTCAGCCATTGATTGGGCCTCACCCAGACTCTGTTTCGCATGTAGATATTTTTCACGCTTCGCCTTGACGTCGCTGATCACCTGCTCTCTGGTCATTCCTAATGACTTCTCAATGGAGTCCACGGCCTCTTTCGTTGCGACGTATTCCTGCCTGATAGAGTCTTCTGTCTGAGTTTCAGTGTTGGCACCAGACTCTTCAAGAGTGCAAACCTGCGCCGCGGCCCGGTGCAAATCACCACAGTTTTCTTCCAAAGCCATGATGGTATTCTCCAGAATCTCCATCTTTTCACTCTTTTGCTTATAACTAATGGTATAATGATTGGATTCACCCTCAAATTCAGCGAGCTTGTCGTGGCGTTCCTCCATAAGTTTCTTGAGATCAGAAACACGTTGCTGCTGTGCTTTGAGAGCTTCCTTCTCGGCCCTGTAACGAGCTTCGATTCCCATGAGTCTGTTACCGTTGTTTTCCCTTTCTGCCTTCAATGCAGTCAACGTCTCATTATGGGCAATGTTTCGAGAAATGTAGTCATCTCTGTCTTCGGTAAGCCCTTTAAGCTTACCGCTATCTGTACTTTCATCTTCTATGAGCGCAATCAGATCATTTAATTCATCTGTTGTCTCAGTGATCTTATGCGTAATTTGCTTCAATGACTTCTCAATACCAGCCTTTTCGGTATTGCTGGATGCAATCAGTGTAGTCTTCTCTGCAATCAACTCATTCATCTCCTGTTGTTGACGGGCAACCTCCTGCTTGAGCGCTTCTTCTGGATCACTTGACCCCAATTTGGAGCTCCTGGCAGGGGCAAACTTTATGGGATCTGCCAGAATGTTAGAGTTATCACCCAACATCAATCTGGTTGCTGAACCCCTGTCATAAGGAACCAGGAAAGCTTTCACATTTCTGGGCCGTTTTATGAGTGCTTCTTCTGCTTGCGAACGATCAGTCATCAAACATGTAAAGTTGATCTTGGCCTCGTCGATAAACACACATTTCACATTCTCATCTTGAAAGTTTAGCACATCCATGATGCTGGTCAAATCTGAGGAGGGCAAAGAGTTTCTGTAGTCGAATGTCTCTAATTGCCTGACAAGTATATCGCCAAAATATTTGTGTTTGCGAAACAATCCTGACAATATTTTCTGATCATGGAAATCTTGCACCAAGAAACTACTCATTTGTCTGTTCAACACATTCTCAACTATTTGTGACCAACCCTCCTTACCTGGTTTCATAGATACTGACAATCCAAGAGGACCAAACGGCGTGCTGTGAAAAGTCTTAGTCCTTTGTATTTCATCCAAAAGATGACGCAAACCAGGACCATATGCCCAGTACTTATCCCTTTGTCGACCAAAATTCTGGGAAAGCTCCTTTCTGAGGTCCTTGATGTATTTATCTTTCTCGGCAATCGTCTCAGTTATCTCGCTCAATCTTGCTTTGTGCAAGGCGATTTCTGCTTTTTTGCGAGAAGCCAGCTGGGCTTTTTCCTGGTCTAGTGAAGTAAGTTGTCTTTCAAGGCCAGATTTTTGCACCAGCAAACCATCCGTAGTGCTAGTATCGCTATTTTCTAAACGTTCTTCTTCCATCTTGATCCTTTTTTCCAGGGTTTGAAGGTTTTCGTTGGTCTCCTTAATTGCATCTGTACAAGCCTTGAGTCTGGCTTCCAAAACACCGCTCTGTTTCTGTGTAGCTTTTGCGGTGTCCTTTGTGCTCGACAAGACTGCTTCCAAGCGATTGCACTCTGATTCAGCCTCAAGCTTCGTATCGGAAATGGTCTGAAGTTCGGTCTCCAAAGCAAGCATCGAGTTTTGAGCTTCATCAGCCTTCCTTCGAGCCTGGTCCATCAGGGCCTGCAATTTCTCTTTATTCGCCAATTTGTGATCTAGTTGCTCCTGCATTTTCAGTTGCTTCCACCACTTCATCCTACCCAGCAGCGTTCTCAATTTCTGCCTGTTCTGATCCGTAGACTGTAGTCGGGCGTACATATCACGTGCAGCTTTGAAGTTCTTTGCTGACTCCTCCAAAATCAAGCTATTTCTAGAAAGCATGGAGCGCACATCTTTAAGGTCCTGGTCAGTCTTGGTGCAATCGGAGACAGCAATATCAAGCCTGGTACCAGCCATGAAGTACTTGAACTTGTGCTCACTTGTAGAACTAGCCAAGAACTGCTTCGCCTCTGTCTGGGTTAACACGGTCATCGGATTGGTGATGGTGATTCCAAAATGGTTCAACATGGCGTCCAGCTCTGCCTTTTTCGTGGATATAGTCTTATTTGCAACACTCTTCATGGAATAACCCGAAGTTCCATCTCTTTTCAGGAAACGCTGAACGATGATTCTGTTTCCGTACACCTCTGGCAAATACGACTCCATTCCTTCGTTCTTAAAGGTGACTGATAAACGCGCTGTGTTCTTACCATTCTTGATCATGGCTTTTAAATTGGACCCACGATCCGTTTCGTTCGCCTTGGCCCCCAAACAGACCGATAGACACGTGAGCACAGCGCTCTTTCCACTACCGTTCTTCCCGATAATGAAGTTAGTCTGTGGTCCTAAGGTGACCTCGAAGTTGCTGTGGCACATGAAGTTGGTCATCCTGATAGACTCAATAACACCAGCTGTAGACTCTCTCACATTATTGGACTGTGAGCCTGTCGAGACCTGTGAACTGGAAATTGCCTCAGCTAGTCTTCTCCTCTTGTTAGCCTGTGGATCCTGCGTGAACTGTGCTAACACGTTGTGCCCTCTCTGAGATTGGTTTCCTTTCTCGTCCTCATCCAACGAATCGTCGGGTTCGGAATCAAGAAAGTCCTCTATTAAATCATCACTAGCAGGCCGTTTTTCAGGCATTATGGGACAAGGAGAAAGGGAACAAAGAATCCCTATGTTGATAGTTAATGAATACAACAATTATAACTAAATTCACGTAAAAAGCGCGATGCCTAGTCACGTGCCTGGGAATGCCGAATCTGGCGAGGAAGTCGATGGGTTTAAGAAAGTTAGGACAATAAGACTTTCACATGACAACTAATCAGCCAAAGATTCCTCGGGTATTTCTTCGCTGTTATCGCTGGACTTAAAAATGAAAAGGTCCATAACTGAGCTATCCAAGCTGGACAGCAAATGGTTGGGACGGTGGAAGAACCTTCCGTTGGGGACGTCTATCAACCCACGGAAACTGGCCCAACCCACAAAAGGGAAGAAGTTCATAGTGCCGATGTTTCCATATCCCTCAGGAGTACTTCACATGGGTCATTTGAGAGTGTATACTATATCGGATGTGCTGAGCCGATTTTTCAGAATGAGAGGTTATGACGTGGTTCATCCAATGGGTTGGGATGCTTTTGGACTACCTGCTGAGAACGCAGCCATAGAGCGGAAGATTGACCCGGCCACATGGACGAAAAGCAATATAGCCAAGATGAAGTCGCAGATGGCATCTATGCTTGCAGATTTTGACTGGGAAAGAGAGGTGACTACTTGTGATCCAGAGTATTACAAATGGACCCAGAAGTTGTTTCTTCTGATGCACGAACATGGTCTGGCCTATAAGAAGAAGGCCGAGATCAACTGGGACCCTATTGACCAGACTGTTTTGGCCAATGAACAGGTAGACGCTCAGGGAAGATCATGGAGATCAGGGGCTTTAGTGGAGAAGAAATCACTAGAGCAGTGGTTCTTGGGGATCACCAAGTTTGCGCCTGAGTTGAAGGCTGATTTGGACATTTTGGAAGAATGGCCCTCTGAAGTTAAAACTATGCAAACCAATTGGATCGGTGAGAGTAACGGTACCACTGTGACATTTTTGTTCAATGAGCAAAGCCAGAAATCAGCAAACTCACAGAGCATCACCACATTTACCACTAGGGTCGATACATTGTTCAGCGTGCAATACGTTGCACTTGCACTTGACCATGAAATCACGAAAGAGGTGGCGGAGGGTGATCATAACTTACGTTCGTTTATCAGGGACCAAAAACTGACAGAACAGGAAGACTCCAAGGCCGGATTCCAGATCAAAGGCTTATATGTGATCAACCCCATCGATCCAGATCTACCGAAAATACCCGTCTTTGTTGCTCCATATGTTATCAGTGGTTATGGAGAGGGTGCTGTGATGGGATGTCCTGCTCATGATGAAAGAGACTTCGAATTTTGGAGACAGAACATGGGTGGTAATGCTCCTATCATGAGGTCAGTGGAACCTTTGGAAGGCACCCAAGAGGAAGGTCCCTACACGGGAAAAGAAGGCGTTTTGAACACAAATGCTGGAAAATTCAGTGGGTTGACAACAAAAGAAGCCCTGAAAGCTATGCAATCTCAATTGGTAGCTACCAATCTGGGAACTCCAACCACCAAGTACAAAATCAGAGATTGGCTCATAAGCAGACAGAGGTATTGGGGTGCACCTATTCCAATAGTGTACTGCGATGATTGTGGCACGGTACCTGTTCCAGATGAACAGCTTCCAGTATTGCTTCCCAAGGTTGATGCTCTGGTAGGTAAAAATGGTTCTGCTTTATCTAATATCCCAGAATTTGTTAACTGTGAGTGTCCCTCATGCGGAGGTCATGCCAAGAGAGATACGGACACCATGGATACGTTTATGGACTCCTCCTGGTATCTATTCAGATATGCCGATGCTAAAAATCGCAACGCGATTTTCGATAAAGAAAAAGCAAACTCTCTCCTGCCAGTGGACATGTATATAGGTGGTGTGGAGCACGCCATTCTGCATCTGTTGTACACCAGGTTTGTCTCCAAGTTTCTTAGTTCTACAGGTGAATGGACGAATAAGGAATTTAATGGAGAACCTATAAGACGTCTTGTTACTCAGGGAATGGTTCACGGAAAGACATATGTCAATCCTGACAATAAGAGATTTTTGAAGCCAGACGAGGTTGATCTTACTGGACCTCAGCCTGTGGTAAAAGAGACTGGAAAAATTGCCTCAATAACATTTGAAAAGATGTCCAAATCTAAGTACAATGGGGCTGATCCCGAGGAGTGCATCCTCAAATATGGGGCTGATTCGACCAGAGGCCACATTTTGTTCCAAGCTCCCGTAACAGACGTTCTTGATTGGGACGAAACAAAAATTGTTGGGATTCAACGTTGGCTCAGGAAGGTGCTGACACTAGCAGAGACTATAGGAAATAGCAAGTCTGCACCTGAATTGGACTTAGGCAAACTCAATGCTGCAGAAACAAATCTTTTCAACACTGTGCAGAACACAATTGTGTCTGTCACCAATTCCTTTTCAAAAACATTGACGTTAAATACGGTTATATCCGATTATATGAAGTTGACGAACAAACTTGTTGAGGATGGCCAGAATTCAGAGATAAGTGGTATTGTCTTGAGATATTCGTTTCTGGAACTGATCAGACTCATGGCCCCAGTGACTCCATCTGCTGCGGAGGAGGCTTATGAGATCTACTGCGGAGCCTCTCACCTAGAATGGACGAGTATCCTGCAGGCTGATTGGCCGGTACCTGCACCGTTGATTGGTACAAATACTCACGACTACAAAGTCATGATCAATGGAAAATTCAGGTTTTCCCACTCTGCCGAAAAGACGTTGGGGAAGGATGATCTGATCACTAAGGTGATTGAGTCTGCAAATGGCAGAAAGTATGTTGGGGACAAAACAATCAAGAATGTTATTGTCAAGAAAGATGCGATAGTGATCATTGTTAAATAGACTGATAAAACATGTAAATATCAACACTAATATCTATATATAGATATATCTCGTTCATTTATGTTTAGACCGGAAATCGGTTGCACATGAAATATGTAGCGCGTCGGGCAGCTGGGCTCATACCCATTATTTCAATGAACGATGCCACCTAAAAACCCAACAACAGAGAGATATTCTTCAAACCCCGTTCCGAGACTCTTTCACAATAATTATTTTGCTGTCTTCGTTGCGTTTATATAGAAGTTTCTCGGTATTACCTAGCTATTCTGAATTATTTCTTCATTTGCTAGAGCCATCAAAGACACGCTAATTACTGTTTGGTTAGCACGAGAAAAAGGAGATGACACAGAATCTTCCATCCGGCAGAGTCGAGACTTTGACCGCAGATCAGGAGAAGGTCTTCAAGGAAATATGGGGCTACTTTCTCCATTTCTGGGGATACTCGTTTGATGCTCCCATCAGTCACGTTAACCGATCAGGGACCACCAAATCCACAATCTCGGTTGCTTCCAAGGACTCAAAGGATAAGAAGAAGAAAAGAGGTCTTGTTTCCAGGTTCTCTAGGGGACACAAGCACACGAAGTCCATTGAGAATGAACTCGAGAAGACCCTTTCCAATCGCATGAGCAGTGATCCAAATGTCACCCTTCGTACAAACGAGCATATCCACGCGGCTTTCACGGGTCTTGATGCTGAAAAGTCCAAGGAATTCTTCTGGAGCTTTTTGAGGCAAGACACACCCGACAATCTTCTCTTGAGATTTGTTAGAGCCAGAAAATGGGATACCGATAAGGCCTTGGAGATGATTGCTAACACTCTAAGCTGGAGGGCGAACGAGAGCAAGGTTGACAAGCTGTTGATGGACGGTGAATTGGTTCCTTTTCAACAGAAAAAAGAGGGTTTGATGTTGCAATTCGAGCTTGGTAAGGCCATCATTCGTGGTTACGACAAGACCGGAAGACCCGTGGTTATTGTGAGACCCAGATTTCACCATTCGTCGCAGCAGACCCAAGAGGAGATGGAACATTTCACGCTATTGGTCATTGAGTATGCCCGTTTGTTCTTGAACGAGCCCATTGACTCTTGTTCCATCCTCTTTGATCTCTCCGGTTTCTCCATGTCCAATATGGACTATGCCCCCGTTAAGTTCATGATTCAATGTTTTGAGGCGCACTACCCAGAATCACTGGGTGTGTTGTTCGTTCACAAAGCACCATGGATATTCAGCAGTATTTGGAACGTTATTAAGGCATGGTTGGATCCTGTGGTAGCCTCTAAGATTGTCTTCACAAAAAACACGAGCGACTTGGAGAAAGTCATTGATATCAAGCATATTCCAAAGGAACTCGGTGGAGATGACGATTTCGAGTGGAAATACCTGGAACCAACTCCTAGTCTGAATGGCTTGCAGTCTTCCGACAACGACGCATTGGAAAGAATTACACAGGAAAGGAAGAATCTCACCAAATTGTTCTTGGATGCTACTGTTGAATGGGTTGCTTCTCCCGACAAAGAATCTTCGGCCAAGGCTCTTAAGAAAAAGATCGAGCTTGGAAAGAAAATCTCTGACAACTACCGTGAGCTGGATGGTCACATTAGAAACAGGAACATCTACGACCGAATTGGAACTCTAAAAATCTAACTTGTCATAGAGGACACTTTGCACAGTTTAGTCATTAAATTATTGTTTGCTTAATAAAATTATATGTCTGTGAAACTGACG